>NW_027667305.1:0-377000 GCF_963924665.1 Micromys minutus | reverse complement strand
AAGGGGAATTTCAGACTTTTTACCTCAAAATAAAAGGAATTTCTGCATTTTTGCTCCAAAATATAGAAAATTTCTGCCTTTTTTCCCCAAAATAAGAAAAATTTCTGCCATTTTGTACCAAATTATAAGAAATTTCTGCCTTTTTGCTTTAAAATAAAAAATAATTCTCCCTTTTTTCTGAAATAAGTTAAATTTCTGCAGTTTTGCCCCAAAATAAGTGAAATTTCTGCAATTTTGCCCCAAAATAAGGGCAATTTCTGGAATTGTGCCTCAAAATAAGTGGAATTTCTGAGTTTTGCCCCAAAATAAGGAGATTTTCTGTCTTTTTGCCCCAACATATAGGGAATATCTGCCTTTTTGCCCCACAATTAGGGGAATTTCTGCAATTTTGCTCCAAAATACGGGAAATTTCTGCCTTTTTGCCCGAAAATAAAGAGAATGCATAACTTTTTGCCATAAAAAATTGAAATTTCTTTATTTTGCCCCAAAATAAGGGGAATTTCTGCTTTTTTGCCTCTAAATAAGTGGAATTTCTATCTTTTTCCCCCAAAACAAAAGGAATTTCTGTCTTTTTTGCCCCAAAATAAAGAAAATTTCTGACTTATTACCCTTGAAATAAGTGAAATTTCTGCAATTTTGCCCCAAAATAAAGGAAATTTCTGCATTTTTGCCCCCAAATATGGGGAATTTCAGACTTTTTACCTCAAAATAAAAGGAATTTCTGCATTTTTGCCCCAAAATATAGGAAATTTATGCCTTTTTTTCCCAAAATAAGAAAAATTTCTGCCATTTTGTACCAAAATATAAGAAATTTCTGCCTTTTTGCTTCAAAATAAAAAAATTTCTCCCTTTTTTCTGAAATAAGTTAAATTTCTGCAATTTTGCCCCAAAATAAGTGAAATTTCTGCAATTTTGCCCCAAAATAAGGGAAATTTCTGGAATTTTGCCTCAAAATAAGTCGAATTTCTGAGTTTTGCCCCAAAATAAGGAGATTTTCTGTCTTTTTGCCCCAACATATAGGGAATATCTGCCTTTTTGCCCCACAATTAGGGGAATTTCTGCAATTTTGCTCCAAAATACGGGGTATTTCTGATTTTTTCCCAGAAAATAAGGAGAATGCATACCTTTTTGCCATAAAAAAGGGAAATTTTTTCATTTTTGCTCCAAAATAAGGGGAATTTCTGCTTTTTTGCCTCTAAATAAGTGGTATTTCTGTCTTTTCCCCCAAAACAAAGGGAATTTCTGTCTATTTTGCCCCAAAATAAAAAAAATTTCTGACTTATTTTCCTGAAGTAAGTGAAATTTCTGCAATTTTGCCCCAAAATAAGGGAAATTTCTGCCTTTTTGCCCCCAAATAAGGGGAATTTCAGCTTTTTTACCTCAAAATAAGGGGAATTTCTGCATTTTTGCCACAAAAATTAGGAATTTCTGCCTTTTTGCCCCAAAATAAGAAAAATTTCTGCCTATTTTTCATGAGATAAGTTAAATTTCTGCAATTTTGACACAAAATAAGTGAAATTTCTTCAATTTTGCCCCAAAATAAGGGAAATTTCTGGAATTTTGCCTCAAAATAAGTGGAATTTCTGAGTTCTGCCCAAAATAAGGAGAATTTCTGTCTTTATACCCCAACATATAGGGAATTTCTGCCTTTTTGCCTCACAATTAGGCAAAATTCTGCAATTTTGCTCCAAAATACGAGGAATTTCTGTCTTTTTTGTCCGAAAATAAGAAGAATGCATACCTTTTTGCCATAAAGAAGGGAAATTTCTTCATTTTTGCTCCAAAATAAGGGGAATTTCTGCCTTTTTGCCTCTAAATAAGTAAAATTTCTGTTTTTTCCCAAAAAGAATTTCTGTCTTTTTTGCCACAAAATAAGGAAAATTTTGACTTATTACCGTGAAATAAGTGAAATTTCAGCAATTTTGACTCAAAATAAGGGAAATTTCTGCCTTTTTGTCCCCAAATAAGGGGAATTTCAGCTTTTTTACCTCAAAATAAGGGGAATTTCTGCATTTTTGCCCCATAATATGGGAAATTTCTGCTTTTTTGCCCTAAAATAAGAAAATTTCTCTTTTTTTCTGAAATAAGTTAAATTTCTGCAATTTTGCCCCAAAATAAGTGAAATTTCTGCAATTTTACCCCAAAATAAAAAAAATTTCTGAAATTTTGCCCAAAAATGAGTGGAATTTCTGAGTTTTGCCCCCAAAATAAGGAGAATTTCTGTTATTTTGTCTCAACATATAGGGAATTTCTGCCTTTTTGCCCCACAATTAGGGGAATTTCTGAAATTTTGCTTCAAAATAAGGGGAATTTCTGCTTTTATGCCTCTAAATAAGTGGAATTTCTGCCTTTTTCTCATAAAACAAAGGGAATTTCTGTCTTTTTTGCCCCAAAATAAGGAAAATTTCTGACTTATTACTCTGAAATAAGTGAAATTTCTGCAATTTTGCCCCAAAATAAGGGAAATTTCTGCATTTTTGCCCCCAAATAAGGGGAATTTCAGACTTTTTACCTCAAAATAAGGCGAATTTCTGAATTTTGGCACAAAATATTATGAATGTTTGCGGTTTTGCCCCAAAATAAGAAAAATTTCTGCCTTTTTTCCCTGAAATAAGTAAAATTTCTGCAATTTTGCCCCAAAATAAGTGAAATTTCTGCAATTCTGCCCCAAAATAAAAGAAATTTCTGGAATTTTGCCCCAAAATAAGTGGAATTTCTGAGTTTTGCCCCAAAATAAAGAGAATTTCTGCCTTTTTGCCCCACAATTAGTGAAATTTCTGCAATTTTGCCCTAAAATAAGAGAAATTTCTGCATTTTTTCCCCATAATAAGGGAAATTTCTGCAATTTTGCCCCAAAATAAGGGGAATTTCTGTTTTTTGCCCCACAATTAGTGAAATTTCTGTAATTTTGACCTAAGTAAGGGGAATTTCTGCCTTTTGCCGCAAAATATGGGGAATTTCTGCCTTTTTTCCAAAAATAAAAAGAATGCCTACATTTGCCATAAAAAAGGGAAATTTCTCATTTTTGCTTCAAAATAAGGGGAACTTTTCCATTTTTGCTTCTAAATAAGTGGAATTTCTGTTTTTTCCCCCAAAACAAAGAAAATTTCTGTTTTTTTGCCCCAAATTAAGGAAAATTTCTGACTTATTACCCTGAAATAAGTGAAATTTCTGAAAATTGCCCCAAAATAAGGAAATTTCTGAATTTCTGCCCCCAAATAAGGGGAATTTCAACCTTTTTACCTCAAAATAAGGGAAATTTCTGCATTTTTGCAACAAAATATTAGGAATTTCTGCATTTTTGCCACAAAATATTAGGAATTTCTGCCTTTTTGCCCAAAATAAGAAAATTTCTCCTTTTTTTTTGAAATAAGTGAAATTTTTGCAATTTTGCCCCAAAGTAAGTGAAATTTCTGCAATTTTGCCCCAAAATAAGGGAAATTTCTGGAATTTTGCCCCAAAGTAAGTGGAATTTATGAGTTTTACCCCAAAATAAGGAGAATTTCTGTCTTTTTGCCCCAACATATAGAGAATTTCTGCCTTTTTGCCCCACAATTAGGGGAATTTCTGCAATTTTGCTCCAAAATACGGGGAATTTCTGCCTTTTTGCCCGAAAATAAGGAGAATGCATACCTTTTTGCCATAAAAAAGCGAAATTTCTTCATTTTTGCTCCAAAATAAGGGGAATTTCTGCTTTTTGCCTCTAAATAAGTGGAATTTCTGTCTTTTTCCCCCAAAACAATAGGAATTTCTGTCTTTTTTGCCCCAAAATAAGAAAAATTTCTGACTTATTATCCCTGAAATAAGTGAAATTTCTTCAATTTTGCCCCAAAATAAGGGAAATTTCTGCATTTTTGCCCCCAAATAAGGGGAATTTCAGGCTTTTTACCTCAAAATAAAAGGAATTTCTGCATTTTTGCCCCAAAATGTAGGAAATTTCTGCCTTTTTTCCCCAAAATAAGAAAAATTTCTGCCATTTTGTACCAAAATATAAGAAATTTCTGCCTTTTTGCTTCAAAATAAAAATATTTCTCCCTTTTTTCTGAAATAAGTTAAATTTCTGCAATTTTGCCCCAAAATAAGTGAAATTTCTGCAATTTTGCCCCAAAATAAGGGAAATTTCTGGAATTTTGCCTCAAAATAAGTGGAATTTCTGAGTTTTCCCCAAAATAAGGAGATTTTCTGTCTTTTTGCCCCAACATATAGGGAATATCTGCCTTTTTGCCCCACAATTAGGGGAATTTCTGCAATTTTGCTCCAAAATACGGGGTATTTCTGCCTTTTTGCCAGAAAAGAAGGAGAATGCATACCTTTTTGCCATAAAAAAGGGAAATTTCTTCATTTTTGCTCCAAAATAAGGGGAATTTCTGCTTTTTTGCCTCTAAATAAGTGGTATTTCTTTCTTTTCCCCCAAAACAAAGGGAATTTCTGTCTATTTTGCCCCAAAATAAAGAAAATTTCTGACTTATTTCCCTGAAGTAAGTGAAATTTCTGCAATTTTGCCCCAAAATAAGGGAAATTTCTGCCTTTTTGCCCCCAAATAAGGGGAATTTCAGCTTTTTTTACATCAAAATAAGGGAAATTTCTGCATTTTTCCACAAAATATTAGGAATTTCTGCCTTTTTGCCCCAAAATAAGAAAAATTTCTGCCTATTTTCCCTGAAATAAGTGAAATTTCTGCAATTTTGCCCCAAAATAAGTGAAATTTCTGCAATTATGCCCCAAAATAAGGAAAATTTCTGCCTTTTGCCACCAAATAATGGGAATTTCAGCCTTTTTACCTCAAAATAAGGGGAATTTCTGCATTTTTGCCACAAAATATTAGGAATTTCTGCCTTTTTGCCCAAAAATGAGGAAAATTTCTGCCTATTTTCCCTGAAATAAGTGAAATTGCTGCAATTTTGCCCCAAAATAAGTGAAATTTCTGCAATTTTGCCCCAAAATAAGGGAAATTTCTGGAATTTTGCCCCAAAATAAGTTTAATTTCTGAGTTCTGACCCAAAACAAGAAGAATTTCTGTCTTTATGCCCCAACATATAGGGAATTTCTGCCTTTTTGCCCCACAATTAGGGGAATTTCTGCAGTTTTGCTCCAAAATACGGGGAATTTCTGCCTTGTTGCCCGAAAATAAGAAGAATGCATACCTTTTTGCAATAAAAAAGCGAAATTTCTTCATTTCTGCTCCAAAATAAGGAAAATTTCTACTTTTTTGCCTCTAAATAAGTGGAATTTCTGGCTTTTTCCCCCAAAACAAAGGAAATTTCTGTCTTTTTTGCTTCAAAATACGAAAATTTCTGACTTATTACTCTGAAATAAGTGAAATTTCTGCAATTCTGCCGCAAAATAAGTGAAATTTCTGCAATTTTGCCCCAAAATAAGGGAAATTTCTGGAATTTTGCCTGAAAATAAGTGGAATTTCTGAGTTTTGCCGCAAAATAAGGAGATTTTCTGTCTTTTTGCCCCAACATATAGGGAATATCTGCCTTTTTGCCCCACAATTAGGGGAATTTCTGCAATTTTGCTCCAAAATACGGGGTATTTCTGCCTTTTTGCCAGAAAATAAGAAGAATGCATACCTTTTTGCCATAAAAAAGGGAAATTTCTTCATTTTTGCTCCAAAATAAGGGGAATTTCTGCCTTTTGCCTCTCAATAAGTAAAATTTCTGTTTTTTCTCAAACAAAAGGAATTCCTGTCTTTTTTGCCCCAAAATAAGGAAAATTTTGACTTATTACCGTGAAATAAGTGAAATTTCAGCACTTTTGACTCAAAATAAGGGAAATTTCTGCCTTTTTGCCCCCAAATAAGGGGAATTTCAGCTTTTTTACGTCAAAATAAAAGGAATTTCTGCATTTTTGCCCCAAAATATGGGAAATTTCTGCTTTTTTGCCCCAAAATAAGAAAATTTCTCCTTTTTTTTGTAATAAGTTAAATTTCTGCAATTTTGCCCCAAAATAAGTGAAATTTCTGCAATTTTACCCCAAAAAAAATTTCTGGAATTTTGCCCAAAAATGAGTGGAATTTCTGAGTTTTGCCCCCAAAATAAGGAGAATTTCTGTTATTTTGTCTCAACATATAGGGAATTTCTGCCTTTTTGCCCCACAATTAGGGGAATTTCTGAAATTTTGCTCCAAAATAAGGGGAATTTCTGTTTTTTGCCCCACAATTAGTGAAATTTCTGTAATTTTGACCTAAGTAAGGGGAATTTCTTCCTTTTGCCGCAAAATATAGAGAATTTCTGCCTTTTTTCCAAAAATAAAAGGAATGCCTACCTTTTGCCATAAAAAAGGGAAATTTCTCATTTTTGCTTCAAAATAAGGGGAACTTTTCCCTTTTTGCTTCTAAATAAGTGGAATTTCTGTTTTTTTCCCACAAAACAAAGGGAATTTCTGTTTTTTTGCCCCAAAATAAAGAAAATTTCTGACTTATTACTCTGAAATAAGTGAAATTTCTGAAAATTGCCCCAAAATAAGGAAATTTCTGCATTTCTGCCCCCAAATAAGGGGAATTTCAACCTTTTTACCTCAAAATAAGGGAAATTTCTGCATTTTTGCAACAAAATATTAGGAATTTCTGCATTTTTGCCACAAAATATTAGGAATTTCTGCCTTTTTGCCCCAAAATAAGAAAATTTCTCCTTTTTTTTGAAATAAGTGAAATTTCTGCAATTTTGCACCAAAGTAAGTGAAATTTCAGCAATTTTGCCCCAAAATAAGGGAAATTTCTGGAATTTTGCCCCAAAGTAAGTGGAATATATGAGTTTTACCCCAAAATAAGGAGAATTTCTGTCTTTCTGCCCCAACATATAGGGAATTTCTGCCTTTTTGCCCCAAAATTAGGGGAATTTCTGCAATTTTGCTCCAAAATACGGGGAATTTCTGCCTTTTTGCCCGAAAATAAGGAGAATGCATACCTTTTTGCCATAAAAAAGCGAAATTTCTTCATTTTTGCTCCAAAATAAGGGGAATTTCTGCTTTTTTGCCTCTAAATAAGTGGAATTTCTGTCTTTTTCCCCCAAAACAAAAGGAATTTCTGTCTTTTTTGCCCCAAAATTAGGAAAATTTCTGACTTATTACCCTGAAATAAGTGAAATTTCTGCAAGTTTGCCCCAAAATAAGGGAAATTTCTGCATTTTTGCCCCCAAATAAGGGGAATTTCAGGCTTTTTACCTCAAAATAAAAGGAATTTCTGCATTTTTTCCCCAAAATATAGGAAATTTCTGCCTTTTTCCCTCAAATAAGAAAAATTTCTGCCATTTTGTACCAAAATATAAGAAATTTCTGCCTTTTTGCTTCAAAATAAAAAAATTTCTCCCTTTTTTCTGAAATAAGTTAAATTTCTGCAATTTTGCCCCAAAATAAGTGAAATTTCTGCAATTTTGCCCCAAAATAAAGGAAATTTCTGGAATTTTGCCTCAAAATAAGTGGAATTTCTGAGTTTTGCCCCAAAATAAGGAGATTTTCTGTCTTTTTGCCCCAACATATAGGGAATATCTGCCTTTTTGCCCCACAATTAGGGGAATTTCTGCAATTTTGCTCCAAAATACGGGGTATTTCTGCCTTTTTGCCAGAAAAGAAGGAGAATGCATACCTTTTTGCCATAAAAAAGGGAAATTTCTTCATTTTTGCTCCAAAATAAGGGGAATTTCTGCTTTTTTGCCTCTAAATAAGTGGTATTTCTTTCTTTTCCCCCAAAACAAAGGGAATTTCTGTCTATTTTGCCCCAAAATAAGGAAAATTTCTGACTTATTTCCCTGAAGTAAGTGAAATTTCTGCAATTTTGCCCCAAAATAAGGGAAATTTCTGCCTTTTTGCCCCCAAATAAGGGGAATTTCAGCTTTTTTTACCTCAAAATAAGGGAAATTTCTGCATTTTTCCACAAAATATTAGGAATTTCTGCCTTTTTGCCCCAAAATATGAAAAATTTCTGCCATTTTGTACCAAAATATAAGAAATTTCTGCCTTTTTGCTTCAAAATAAAAAAATTTCTCCTTTTTTCCTGAAATAAGTTAAATTTCTGCAATTTTGCCCCAAAATAAGTGAAATTTCTGCAATTTTGCTGCAAAATAAGTGAAATTTCTGCAATTCTGCCCCAAAATAAAAGAAATTTCTGGAATTTTGCCCCAAAATAAGTGGAATTTCTGAGTTTTGCCCCAAAATAAAGAGAATTTCTGCCTTTTTGCCCCACAATTAGTGAAATTTCTGCAATTTTGCCCTAAAATAAGAGAAATTTCTGCATTTTTTTCCCCATAATAAGGGAAATTTCTGCAATTTTGCCCCAAAATAAGGGGAATTTCTGTTTTTTGCCCCACAATTAGTGAAATTTCTGTAATTTTGACCTAAGTAAGGGGAATTTCTGCCTTTTGCCGCAAAATATGGGCAATTTCTGCCTTTTTTCCAAAAATAAAAAGAATGCCTACCTTTTGCCATAAAAAAGGGAAATTTCTCATTTTTGCTTCAAAATAAGGGGAACTTTTCCATTTTTGCTTCTAAATAAGTGGAATTTCTGTTTTTTCCCCCAAAACAAAGAAAATTTCTGTTTTTTTGCCCCAAATTAAGGAAAATTTCTGACTTATTACCCTGAAATAAGTGAAATTTCTGAAAATTGCCCCAAAATAAGGAAATTTCTGAATTTCTGCCCCCAAATAAGGGGAATTTCAACCTTTTTACCTCAAAATAAGGGAAATTTCTGCATTTTTGCAACAAAATATTAGGAATTTCTGCATTTTTGCCACAAAATATTAGGAATTTCTGCCTTTTTGCCCAAAATAAGAAAATTTCTCCTTTTTTTTTGAAATAAGTGAAATTTTTGCAATTTTGCCCCAAAGTAAGTGAAATTTCTGCAATTTTGCCCCAAAATAAGGGAAATTTCTGGAATTTTGCCCCAAAGTAAGTGGAATTTATGAGTTTTACCCCAAAATAAGGAGAATTTCTGTCTTTTTGCCCCAACATATAGAGAATTTCTGCCTTTTTGCCCCACAATTAGGGGAATTTCTGCAATTTTGCTCCAAAATACGGGGAATTTCTGCCTTTTTGCCCGAAAATAAGGAGAATGCATACCTTTTTGCCATAAAAAAGCGAAATTTCTTCATTTTTGCTCCAAAATAAGGGGAATTTCTGCTTTTTTGCCTCTAAATAAGTGGAATTTCTGTCTTTTTCCCCCAAAACAATAGGAATTTCTGTCTTTTTTGCCCCAAAATAAGGAAAATTTCTGACTTATTATCCCTGAAATAAGTGAAATTTCTTCAATTTTGCCCCAAAATAAGGGAAATTTCTGCATTTTTGCCCCCAAATAAGGGGAATTTCAGGCTTTTTACCTCAAAATAAAAGGAATTTCTGCATTTTTGCCCCAAAATGTAGGAAATTTCTGCCTTTTTTCCCCAAAATAAGAAAAATTTCTGCCATTTTGTACCAAAATATAAGAAATTTCTGCCTTTTTGCTTCAAAATAAAAATATTTCTCCCTTTTTTCTGAAATAAGTTAAATTTCTGCAATTTTGCCCCAAAATAAGTGAAATTTCTGCAATTTTGCCCCAAAATAAGGGAAATTTCTGGAATTTTGCCTCAAAATAAGTGGAATTTCTGAGTTTTCCCCAAAATAAGGAGATTTTCTGTCTTTTTGCCCCAACATATAGGGAATATCTGCCTTTTTGCCCCACAATTAGGGGAATTTCTGCAATTTTGCTCCAAAATACGGGGTATTTCTGCCTTTTTGCCAGAAAAGAAGGAGAATGCATACCTTTTTGCCATAAAAAAGGGAAATTTCTTCATTTTTGCTCCAAAATAAGGGGAATTTCTGCTTTTTTGCCTCTAAATAAGTGGTATTTCTTTCTTTTCCCCCAAAACAAAGGGAATTTCTGTCTATTTTGCCCCAAAATAAAGAAAATTTCTGACTTATTTCCCTGAAGTAAGTGAAATTTCTGCAATTTTGCCCCAAAATAAGGGAAATTTCTGCCTTTTTGCCCCCAAATAAGGGGAATTTCAGCTTTTTTTACATCAAAATAAGGGAAATTTCTGCATTTTTCCACAAAATATTAGGAATTTCTGCCTTTTTGCCCCAAAATAAGAAAAATTTCTGCCTATTTTCCCTGAAATAAGTGAAATTTCTGCAATTTTGCCCCAAAATAAGTGAAATTTCTGCAATTTTGCCCCAAAATAAGGAAAATTTCTGCCTTTTGCCACCAAATAATGGGAATTTCAGCCTTTTTACCTCAAAATAAGGGGAATTTCTGCATTTTTGCCACAAAATATTAGGAATTTCTGCCTTTTTGCCCAAAAATGAGGAAAATTTCTGCCTATTTTCCCTGAAATAAGTGAAATTGCTGCAATTTTGCCCCAAAATAAGTGAAATTTCTGCAATTTTGCCCCAAAATAAGGGAAATTTCTGGAATTTTGCCCCAAAATAAGTTTAATTTCTGAGTTCTGACCCAAAACAAGAAGAATTTCTGTCTTTATGCCCCAACATATAGGGAATTTCTGCCTTTTTGCCCCACAATTAGGGGAATTTCTGCAGTTTGGCTCCAAAATACGGGGAATTTCTGCCTTGTTGCCCGAAAATAAGAAGAATGCATACCTTTTTGCAATAAAAAAGCGAAATTTCTTCATTTCTGCTCCAAAATAAGGAAAATTTCTACTTTTTTGCCTCTAAATAAGTGGAATTTCTGGCTTTTTCCCCCAAAACAAAGGAAATTTCTGTCTTTTTTGCTTCAAAATACGAAAATTTCTGACTTATTACTCTGAAATAAGTGAAATTTCTGCAATTCTGCCGCAAAATAAGTGAAATTTCTGCAATTTTGCCCCAAAATAAGGGAAATTTCTGGAATTTTGCCTGAAAATAAGTGGAATTTCTGAGTTTTGCCGCAAAATAACGAGATTTTCTGTCTTTTTGCCCCAACATATAGGGAATATCTGCCTTTTTGCCCCACAATTAGGGGAATTTCTGCAATTTTGCTCCAAAATACGGGGTATTTCTGCCTTTTTGCCAGAAAATAAGAAGAATGCATACCTTTTTGCCATAAAAAAGGGAAATTTCTTCATTTTTGCTCCAAAATAAGGGGAATTTCTGCCTTTTGCCTCTCAATAAGTAAAATTTCTGTTTTTTCTCAAACAAAAGGAATTCCTGTCTTTTTTGCCCCAAAATAAGGAAAATTTTGACTTATTACCGTGAAATAAGTGAAATTTCAGCACTTTTGACTCAAAATAAGGGAAATTTCTGCCTTTTTGCCCCCAAATAAGGGGAATTTCAGCTTTTTTACGTCAAAATAAGGGGAATTTCTGCATTTTTGCCCCAAAATATGGGAAATTTCTGCTTTTTTGCCCCAAAATAAGAAAATTTCTCCTTTTTTTGTAATAAGTTAAATTTCTGCAATTTTGCCCCAAAATAAGTGAAATTTCTGCAATTTTACCCCAAAAAAAATTTCTGGAATTTTGCCCAAAAATGAGTGGAATTTCTGAGTTTTGCCCCCAAAATAAGGAGAATTTCTGTTATTTTGTCTCAACATATAGGGAATTTCTGCCTTTTTGCCCCACAATTAGGGGAATTTCTGAAATTTTGCTCCAAAATAAGGGGAATTTCTGTTTTTTGCCCCACAATTAGTGAAATTTCTGTAATTTTGACCTAAGTAAGGGGAATTTCTTCCTTTTGCCGCAAAATATAGAGAATTTCTGCCTTTTTTCCAAAAATAAAAGGAATGCCTACCTTTTGCCATAAAAAAGGGAAATTTCTCATTTTTGCTTCAAAATAAGGGGAACTTTTCCCTTTTTGCTTCTAAATAAGTGGAATTTCTGTTTTTTTCCCACAAAACAAAGGGAATTTCTGTTTTTTTGCCCCAAAATAAAGAAAATTTCTGACTTATTACTCTGAAATAAGTGAAATTTCTGAAAATTGCCCCAAAATAAGGAAATTTCTGCATTTCTGCCCCCAAATAAGGGGAATTTCAACCTTTTTACCTCAAAATAAGGGAAATTTCTGCATTTTTGCAACAAAATATTAGGAATTTCTGCATTTTTGCCACAAAATATTAGGAATTTCTGCCTTTTTGCCCCAAAATAAGAAAATTTCTCCTTTTTTTTGAAATAAGTGAAATTTCTGCAATTTTGCACCAAAGTAAGTGAAATTTCAGCAATTTTTCCCCAAAATAAGGGAAATTTCTGGAATTTTGCCCCAAAGTAAGTGAAATATATGAGTTTTACCCCAAAATAAGGAGAATTTCTGTCTTTCTGCCCCAACATATAGGGAATTTCTGCCTTTTTGCCCCAAAATTAGGGGAATTTCTGCAATTTTGCTCCAAAATACGGGGAATTTCTGCCTTTTTGCCCGAAAATAAGGAGAATGCATACCTTTTTGCCATAAAAAAGCGAAATTTCTTCATTTTTGCTCCAAAATAAGGGGAATTTCTGCTTTTTTCCTCTAAATAAGTGGAATTTCTGTCTTTTTCCCCCAAAACAAAAGGAATTTCTGTCTTTTTTGCCCCAAAATTAGGAAAATTTCTGACTTATTACCCTGAAATAAGTGAAATTTCTGCAAGTTTGCCCCAAAATAAGGGAAATTTCTGCATTTTTGCCCCCAAATAAGGGGAATTTCAGGCTTTTTACCTCAAAATAAAAGGAATTTCTGCATTTTTTCCCCAAAATATAGGAAATTTCTGCCTTTTTCCCTCAAATAAGAAAAATTTCTGCCATTTTGTACCAAAATATAAGAAATTTCTGCCTTTTTGCTTCAAAATAAAAAAATTTCTCCCTTTTTTCTGAAATAAGTTAAATTTCTGCAATTTTGCCCCAAAATAAGTGAAATTTCTGCAATTTTGCCCCAAAATAAAGGAAATTTCTGGAATTTTGCCTCAAAATAAGTGGAATTTCTGAGTTTTGCCCCAAAATAAGGAGATTTTCTGTCTTTTTGCCCCAACATATAGGGAATATCTGCCTTTTTGCCCCACAATTAGGGGAATTTCTGCAATTTTGCTCCAAAATACGGGGTATTTCTGCCTTTTTGCCAGAAAAGAAGGAGAATGCATACCTTTTTGCCATAAAAAAGGGAAATTTCTTCATTTTTGCTCCAAAATAAGGGGAATTTCTGCTTTTTTGCCTCTAAATAAGTGGTATTTCTTTCTTTTCCCCCAAAACAAAGGGAATTTCTGTCTATTTTGCCCCAAAATAAGGAAAATTTCTGACTTATTTCCCTGAAGTAAGTGAAATTTCTGCAATTTTGCCCCAAAATAAGGGAAATTTCTGCCTTTTTGCCCCCAAAATAAGGGGAATTTCAGCTTTTTTTACCTCAAAATAAGGGAAATTTCTGCATTTTTCCACAAAATATTAGGAATTTCTGCCTTTTTGCCCCAAAATAAGAAAAATTTCTGCCTATTTTCCCTGAAATAAGTGAAATTTATGCAATTTTGCCCCAAAATATGTGAAATTTCTGCAATTTTGCCCCAAAATAAGGAAAATTTCTACCTTTTTGCCACCAAATAATGGGAATTTCAGCCTTTTTACCTCAAAATAAGGGGAATTTCTGCATTTTTGCCATAAAATATTAGGAATTTCTGCCTTTTTGCCCAAAAATGAGGAAAATTTCTGCCTATTTTCCCTGAAATAAGTGAAATTGCTGCAATTTTGCCCCAAAATAAGTGAAATTTCTGCAATTTTGCCCCAAAAAAGGGGAAATTTCTGGAATTTTGCCCCAAAATAAGTTTAATTTCTGAGTTCTGACCCAAAACAAGAAGAATTTCTGTCTTTATGCCCCAATATATAGGGAATTTCTGCCTTTTTGCCCCACAATTAGGGGAATTTCTGCAGTTTTGCTCCAAAATACGGGGAATTTCTGCCTTGTTGCCCGAAAATAAGAAGAATGCATACCTTTTTGCCATAAAAAAGCGAAATTTCTTCATTTTTGCTCCAAAATAAGGAAAATTTCTACTTTTTTGCCTCTAAATAAGTGGAATTTCTGGCTTTTTCCCCCAAAACAAAGGAAATTTCTGTCTTTTTTGCTTCAAAATACGGAAAATTTCTGACTTATTACTCTGAAATAAGTGAAATTTCTGCAATTTTGCCCCAAAATAAGTGAAATTTCTGCAATTTTGCCCCAAAATAAGGGAAATTTCTGGAATTTTGCCTGAAAATAAGTGGAATTTCTGAGTTTTGCCCCAAAATAAGGAGATTTTCTGTCTTTTTGCCCCAACATATAGGGAATATCTGCCTTTTTGCCCCACAATTAGGGGAATTTCTGCAATTTTGCTCCAAAATACGGGGTATTTCTGCCTTTTTGCCAGAAAATAAGAAGAATGCATACCTTTTTGCCATAAAAAAGGGAAATTTCTTCATTTTTGCTCCAAAATAAGGGGAATTTCTGCCTTTTGCCTCTCAATCAGTAAAATTTCTGTTTTTTCTCAAACAAAAGGAATTCCCGTCTTTTTTGCCCCAAAATAAGGAAAATTTTGACTTATTACCGTGAAATAAGTGAAATTTCAGCACTTTTGACTCAAAATAAGGGAAATTTCTGCCTTTTTGCCCCCAAATAAGGGGAATTTCAGCTTTTTTACGTCAAAATAAGGGGAATTTCTGCATTTTTGCCCCAAAATATGGGAAATTTCTGCTTTTTTGCCCCAAAATAAGAAAATTTCTCCTTTTTTTTGTAATAAGTTAAATTTCTACAATTTTGCCCCAAAATAAGTGAAATTTCTGCAATTTTACCCCCAAAAAAAAATTTCTGGAATTTTGCCCAAAAATGAGTGGAATTTCTGAGTTTTGCCCCCAAAATAAGGAGAATTTCTGTTATTTTGTCTCAACATATAGGGAATTTCTGCCTTTTTGCCCCACAATTAGGGGAATTTCTGAAATTTTGCTCCAAAATAAGGGGAATTTCTGCTTTTTTGCCCCTAAATAAGTGGAATTTCTGCCTTTTTCTCACAAAACAAAGGGAATTTCTGTCTTTTTTGCCCCAAAATAAGAAAAATTTCTGACTTATTACTCTGAAATAAGTGAAATTTCTGCAATTTTGCCCCAAAATAAGGGAAATTTCTGCATTTTTGCCCCCAAATAAGGGGAATTACAGCCTTTTTACCTCAAAATAAGGCGAATTTCTGAATTTTGGCACAAAATATTATGAATGTCTGCGGTTTTGCCCCAAAATAAGGAAAATTTCTGCCTTTTTTCCCTGAAATAAGTGAAATTTCCACAATTTTGCCCCAAAATAAGTGAAATTTCTGCAATTCTGCCCCAAAATAAGAGAAATTTCTGGAATTTTGCCCCAAAATAAGTGGAATTTCTGAGTTTTGCCCTAAAATAAAGAGAATTTCTGCCTTTTTGCCCCACAATTAGTGAAATTTCTGCAATTTTGCCCTAAAATAAGAGAAATGTCTGTATTTTTTCCTCATAATAATGGTAATTTCTGCAATTTTGCCCCAAAATAAGGGGAATTTCTGTTTTTTGCCCCACAATTAGTGAAATTTCTGTAATTTTGACCTAAGTAAGGGGAATTTCTTCCTTTTGCCGCAAAATATGGAGAATTTCTGCCTTTTTTCCAAAAATAAAAAGAATGCCTACCTTTTGCCATAAAAAAGGGAAATTTCTCATTTTTGCTTCAAAATAAGGGGAACTTTTCCCTTTTTGCTTCTAAATAAGTGGAATTTCTGTTTTTTTCCCACAAAACAAAGGGAATTTCTGTTTTTTTGCCCCAAAATAAAGAAAATTTCTGACTTATTACTCTGAAATAAGTGAAATTTCTGAAAATTGCCCCAAAATAAGGAAATTTCTGCATTTCTGCCCCCAAATAAGGGGAATTTCAACCTTTTTACCTCAAAATAAGGGAAATTTCTGCATTTTTGCAACAAAATATTAGGAATTTCTGCATTTTTGCCACAAAATATTAGGAATTTCTGCCTTTTTGCCCCAAAATAAGAAAATTTCTCCTTTTTTTTGAAATAAGTGAAATTTCTGCAATTTTGCACCAAAGTAAGTGAAATTTCAGCAATTTTGCCCCAAAATAAGGGAAATTTCTGGAATTTTGCCCCAAAGTAAGTGGAATATATGAGTTTTACCCCAAAATAAGGAGAATTTCTGTCTTTCTGCCCCAACATATAGGGAATTTCTGCCTTTTTGCCCCAAAATTAGGGGAATTTCTGCAATTTTGCTCCAAAATACGGGGAATTTCTGCCTTTTTGCCCGAAAATAAGGAGAATGCATACCTTTTTGCCATAAAAAAGCGAAATTTCTTCATTTTTGCTCCAAAATAAGGGGAATTTCTGCTTTTTTGCCTCTAAATAAGTGGAATTTCTGTCTTTTTCCCCCAAAACAAAAGGAATTTCTGTCTTTTTTGCCCCAAAATTAGGAAAATTTCTGACTTATTACCCTGAAATAAGTGAAATTTCTGCAAGTTTGCCCCAAAATAAGGGAAATTTCTGCATTTTTGCCCCCAAATAAGGGGAATTTCAGGCTTTTTACCTCAAAATAAAAGGAATTTCTGCATTTTTTCCCCAAAATATAGGAAATTTCTGCCTTTTTCCCTCAAATAAGAAAAATTTCTGCCATTTTGTACCAAAATATAAGAAATTTCTGCCTTTTTGCTTCAAAATAAAAAAATTTCTCCCTTTTTTCTGAAATAAGTTAAATTTCTGCAATTTTGCCCCAAAATAAGTGAAATTTCTGCAATTTTGCCCCAAAATAAAGGAAATTTCTGGAATTTTGCCTCAAAATAAGTGGAATTTCTGAGTTTTGCCCCAAAATAAGGAGATTTTCTGTCTTTTTGCCCCAACATATAGGGAATATCTGCCTTTTTGCCCCACAATTAGGGGAATTTCTGCAATTTTGCTCCAAAATACGGGGTATTTCTGCCTTTTTGCCAGAAAAGAAGGAGAATGCATACCTTTTTGCCATAAAAAAGCGAAATTTCTTCATTTTTGCTCCAAAATAAGGGGAATTTCTGCTTTTTTGCCTCTAAATAAGTGGTATTTCTTTCTTTTCCCCCAAAACAAAGGGAATTTCTGTCTATTTTGCCCCAAAATAAGGAAAATTTCTGACTTATTTCCCTGAAGTAAGTGAAATTTCTGCAATTTTGCCCCAAAATAAGGGAAATTTCTGCCTTTTTGCCCCCAAAATAAGGGGAATTTCAGCTTTTTTTACCTCAAAATAAGGGAAATTTCTGCATTTTTCCACAAAATATTAGGAATTTCTGCCTTTTTGCCCCAAAATAAGAAAAATTTCTGCCTATTTTCCCTGAAATAAGTGAAATTTATGCAATTTTGCCCCAAAATATGTGAAATTTCTGCAATTTTGCCCCAAAATAAGGAAAATTTCTACCTTTTTGCCACCAAATAATGGGAATTTCAGCCTTTTTACCTCAAAATAAGGGGAATTTCTGCATTTTTGCCATAAAATATTAGGAATTTCTGCCTTTTTGCCCAAAAATGAGGAAAATTTCTGCCTATTTTCCCTGAAATAAGTGAAATTGCTGCAATTTTGCCCCAAAATAAGTGAAATTTCTGCAATTTTGCCCCAAAAAAGGGGAAATTTCTGGAATTTTGCCCCAAAATAAGTTTAATTTCTGAGTTCTGACCCAAAACAAGAAGAATTTCTGTCTTTATGCCCCAACATATAGGGAATTTCTGCCTTTTTGCCCCACAATTAGGGGAATTTCTGCAGTTTTGCTCCAAAATACGGGGAATTTCTGCCTTGTTGCCCGAAAATAAGAAGAATGCATACCTTTTTGCCATAAAAAAGCGAAATTTCTTCATTTTTGCTCCAAAATAAGGAAAATTTCTACTTTTTTGCCTCTAAATAAGTGGAATTTCTGGCTTTTTCCCCCAAAACAAAGGAAATTTCTGTCTTTTTTGCTTCAAAATACGGAAAATTTCTGACTTATTACTCTGAAATAAGTGAAATTTCTGCAATTTTGCCCCAAAATAAGTGAAATTTCTGCAATTTTGCCCCAAAATAAGGGAAATTTCTGGAATTTTGCCTGAAAATAAGTGGAATTTCTGAGTTTTGCCCCAAAATAAGGAGATTTTCTGTCTTTTTGCCCCAACATATAGGGAATATCTGCCTTTTTGCCCCACAATTAGGGGAATTTCTGCAATTTTGCTCCAAAATACGGGGTATTTCTGCCTTTTTGCCAGAAAATAAGAAGAATGCATACCTTTTTGCCATAAAAAAGGGAAATTTCTTCATTTTTGCTCCAAAATAAGGGGAATTTCTGCCTTTTGCCTCTCAATCAGTAAAATTTCTGTTTTTTCTCAAACAAAAGGAATTCCTGTCTTTTTTGCCCCAAAATAAGGAAAATTTTGACTTATTACCGTGAAATAAGTGAAATTTCAGCACTTTTGACTCAAAATAAGGGAAATTTCTGCCTTTTTGCCCCCAAATAAGGGGAATTTCAGCTTTTTTACGTCAAAATAAGGGGAATTTCTGCATTTTTGCCCCAAAATATGGGAAATTTCTGCTTTTTTGCCCCAAAATAAGAAAATTTCTCCTTTTTTTTGTAATAAGTTAAATTTCTACAATTTTGCCCCAAAATAAGTGAAATTTCTGCAATTTTACCCCCAAAAAAAATTTCTGGAATTTTGCCCAAAAATGAGTGGAATTTCTGAGTTTTGCCCCCAAAATAAGGAGAATTTCTGTTATTTTGTCTCAACATATAGGGAATTTCTGCCTTTTTGCCCCACAATTAGGGGAATTTCTGAAATTTTGCTCCAAAATAAGGGGAATTTCTGCTTTTTTGCCCCTAAATAAGTGGAATTTCTGCCTTTTTCTCACAAAACAAAGGGAATTTCTGTCTTTTTTGCCCCAAAATAAGAAAAATTTCTGACTTATTACTCTGAAATAAGTGAAATTTCTGCAATTTTGCCCCAAAATAAGGGAAATTTCTGCATTTTTGCCCCCAAATAAGGGGAATTACAGCCTTTTTACCTCAAAATAAGGCGAATTTCTGAATTTTGGCACAAAATATTATGAATGTCTGCGGTTTTGCCCCAAAATAAGGAAAATTTCTGCCTTTTTTCCCTGAAATAAGTGAAATTTCCACAATTTTGCCCCAAAATAAGTGAAATTTCTGCAATTCTGCCCCAAAATAAGAGAAATTTCTGGAATTTTGCCCCAAAATAAGTGGAATTTCTGAGTTTTGCCCTAAAATAAAGAGAATTTCTGCCTTTTTGCCCCACAATTAGTGAAATTTCTGCAATTTTGCCCTAAAATAAGAGAAATGTCTGTATTTTTTCCTCATAATAATGGTAATTTCTGCAATTTTGCCCCAAAATAAGGGGAATTTCTGTTTTTTGCCCCACAATTAGTGAAATTTCTGTAATTTTGACCTAAGTAAGGGGAATTTCTTCCTTTTGCCGCAAAATATGGAGAATTTCTGCCTTTTTTCCAAAAATAAAAAGAATGCCTACCTTTTGCCATAAAAAAGGGAAATTTCTCATTTTTGCTTCAAAATAAGGGGAACTTTTCCCTTTTTGCTTCTAAATAGGTGGAATTTCTGTTTTTTTCGCCCAAAACAAAGGGAATTTCTGTTTTTTTGCCCCAAAATAAAGAAAATTTCTGACTTATTACTCTGAAATAAGTGAAATTTCTGAAAATTGCCCCAAAATAAGGAAATTTCTGCATTTCTGCCCCCAAATAAGGGGAATTTCAACCTTTTTACCTCAAAATAAGGGAAATTTCTGCATTTTTGCAACAAAATATTAGGAATTTCTGCATTTTTGCCACAAAATATTAGGAATTTCTGCCTTTTTGCCCCAAAATAAGAAAATTTCTCCTTTTTTTGAAATAAGTGAAATTTCTGCAATTTTGCACCAAAGTAAGTGAAATTTCTGCAATTTTGCCCCAAAATAAGGAAAATTTCTGGAATTTTGCCCCAAAGTAAGTGGAATATATGAGTTTTACCCCAAAATAAGGAGAATTTCTGTCTTTCTGCCCCAACATATAGGGAATTTCTGCATTTTTGCCCCAAAATTAAGGGAATTTCTGCAATTTTGCTCCAAAATACGGGGAATTTCTGCCTTTTTGCCCGAAAATAAGGAGAATGCATACCTTTTTGCCATAAAAAAGCGAAATTTCTTCATTTTTGCTCCAAAATAAGGGGAATTTCTGCTTTTTTGCTTCTAAATAAGTGGAATTTCTGTCTTTTTCCCCCAAAACAAAAGGAATTTCTGTCTTTTTTGCCCCAAAATTAGGAAAATTTCTGAATTATTACCCTGAAATAAGTGAAATTTCTGCAATTTTGCCCCAAAATAAGGGAAATTTCTGCATTTTTGCCCCCAAATAAGGCGAATTTCAGGCTTTTTACCTCAAAATAAAAGGAATTTCTGCATTTTTTCCCCAAAATATAGGAAATTTCTGCCTTTTTCCCTAAAATAAGAAAAATTTCTGCCATTTTGTACCAAAATATAAGAAATTTCTGCCTTTTTGCTTCAAAATAAAAAAAATTCTCCCTTTTTTCTGAAATAAGTTAAATTTCTGCAATTTTGCCCCAAAATAAGTGAAATTTCTGCAATTTTGCCCCAAAATATGGGAAATTTCTGGAATTTTGCCTGAAAATAAGTGGAATTTCTGAGTTTTGCCCCAAAATAAGGAGATTTTCTGTCTTTTTGCCCCAACATATAGGGAATATCTGCCTTTTTGCCCCACAATTAGAGGAATTTCTGCAATTTTGCTCCAAAATACGGGGTATTTCTGCCTTTTTGCCAGAAAATAAGAAGAATGCATACCTTTTTGCCATAAAAAAGGGAAATTTCTTCATTTTTGCTCCAAAATAAGGGGAATTTCTGCTTTTTTGCCTCTAAATATGTGGTATTTCTGTCTTTTCCCCCAAAACAAAGGGAATTTCTGTCTATTTTGCCCCAAAATAAGGAAAATTTCTGACTTATTTTCCTGAAGTAAGTGAAATTTCTGCAATTTTGCCCCAAAATAAGGGAAATTTCTGCCTTTTTGCCCCCAAATAAGGGGAATTTCAGCTTTTTTTACCTCAAAATAAGGGAAATTTCTGCATTTTTCCACAAAATATTAGGAATTTCTGCCTTTTTGCCCCAAAATAAGAAAAATTTCTGCCTATTTTCCCTGAAATAAGTGAAATTTCTGCAATTTTGCCCCAAAATAAGTGAAATTTCTGCAATTTTGCCCCAAAATAAGGAAAATTTCTGCCTTTTGCCACCAAATAATGGGAATTTCAGCCTTTTTACCTCAAAATAAAGGGAATTTCTGCATTTTTGCCACAAAATATTAGGAATTTCTGCCTTTTTGCCCAAAAATGAGGAAATTTTCTGCCTATTTTCCCTGAAATAAGTGAAATTGCTGCAATTTTGCCCCAAAATAAGTGAAATTTCTGCAATTTTGCCCCAAAATAAGGGAAATTTCTGGAATTTTGCCCCAAAATAAGTTTAATTTCTGAGTTCTGACCCAAAACAAGAAGAATTTCTGTCTTTATGCCCCAACATATAGGGAATTTCTGCCTTTTTGCCCCACAATTAGGGGAATTTCTGCAGTTTTGCTCCAAAATACGGGGAATTTCTGCCTTGTTGCCCGAAAATAAGAAAAATGCATACCTTTTTGCCATAAAAAAGCGAAATTTCTTCATTTTTGCTCCAAAATAAGGAAAATTTCTACTTTTTTGCCTCTAAATAAGTGGAAATTCTGGCTTTTTCCCCCAAAACAAAGGAAATTTCTGTCTTTTTTGCTTCAAAATACGGAAAATTTCTGACTTATTACTCTGAAATAAGTGAAATTTCTGCAATTTTGCCCCAAAATAAGTGAAATTTCTGCAATTTTGCCCCAAAATAAGGGAAATTTCTGGAATTTTGCCTGAAAATAAGTGGAATTTCTGAGTTTTGCCCCAAAATAAGGAGATTTTCTGTCTTTTTGCCCCAACATATAGGGAATATCTGCCTTTTTGCCCCACAATTAAGGGAATTTCTGCAATTTTGCTCCAAAATACGGGGTATTTCTGCCTTTTTGCCAGAAAATAAGAAGAATGCATACCTTTTTGCCATAAAAAAGGGAAATTTCTTCATTTTTGCTCCAAAATAAGGGGAATTTCTGCCTTTTGCCTCTCAATAAGTAAAATTTCTGTTTTTTCTCAAACAAAAGGAATTCCTGTCTTTTTTGCCCCAAAATAAGGAAAATTTTGACTTATTACCGTGAAATAAGTGAAATTTCAGCACTTTTGACCCAAAATAAGGGAAATTTCTGCCTTTTTGCCCCCAAATAAGGGGAATTTCAGCTTTTTTACGTCAAAATAAGGGGAATTTCTGCATTTTTGCCCCAAAATATGGGAAATTTCTGCTTTTTTGCCCCAAAATAAGAAAATTTCTCCTTTTTTTTGTAATAAGTTAAATTTCTGCAATTTTGCCCCTAAATAAGTGAAATTTCTGCAATTTTACCCCAAAAAAAATTTCTGGAATTTTGCCCAAAAATGAGTGGAATTTCTGAGTTTTGCCCCCAAAATAAGGAGAATTTCTGTTATTTTGTCTCAACATATAGGGAATTTCTGCCTTTTTGCCCCACAATTAGGGGAATTTCTGAAATTTTGCTCCAAAATAAGGGGAATTTCTGCTTTTTTGCCCCTAAATAAGTGGAATTTCTGCCTTTTTCTCACAAAACAAAGGGAATTTCTGTCTTTTTTGCCCCAAAATAAGAAAAATTTCTGACTTATTACTCTGAAATAAGTGAAATTTCTGCAATTTTGCCCCAAAATAAGGGAAATTTCTGCATTTTTGCCCCCAAATAAGGGGAATTACAGCCTTTTTACCTCAAAAAAAGGCGAATTTCTGAATTTTGGCACAAAATATTATGAATGTCTGCGGTTTTGCCCCAAAATAAGGAAAATTTCTGCCTTTTTTCCCTGAAATAAGTGAAATTTCCACAATTTTGCCCCAAAATAAGTGAAATTTCTGCAATTCTGCCCCAAAATAAGAGAAATTTCTGGAATTTTGCCCCAAAATAAGTGGAATTTCTGAGTTTTGCCCTAAAATAAAGAGAATTTCTGCCTTTTTGCCCCACAATTAGTGAAATTTCTGCAATTTTGCCCTAAAATAAGAGAAATGTCTGTATTTTTTCCTCATAATAATGGTAATTTCTGCAATTTTGCCCCAAAATAAGGGGAATTTCTGTTTTTTGCCCCACAATTAGTGAAATTTCTGTAATTTTGACCTAAGTAAGGGGAATTTCTTCCTTTTGCCGCAAAATATGGAGAATTTCTGCCTTTTTTCCAAAAATAAAAAGAATGCCTACCTTTTGCCATAAAAAAGGGAAATTTCTCATTTTTGCTTCAAAATAAGGGGAACTTTTCCCTTTTTGCTTCTAAATAGGTGGAATTTCTGTTTTTTTCGCCCAAAACAAAGGGAATTTCTGTTTTTTTGCCCCAAAATAAAGAAAATTTCTGACTTATTACTCTGAAATAAGTGAAATTTCTGAAAATTGCCCCAAAATAAGGAAATTTCTGCATTTCTGCCCCCAAATAAGGGGAATTTCAACCTTTTTACCTCAAAATAAGGGAAATTTCTGCATTTTTGCAACAAAATATTAGGAATTTCTGCATTTTTGCCACAAAATATTAGGAATTTCTGCCTTTTTGCCCCAAAATAAGAAAATTTCTCCTTTTTTTGAAATAAGTGAAATTTCTGCAATTTTGCACCAAAGTAAGTGAAATTTCTGCAATTTTGCCCCAAAATAAGGAAAATTTCTGGAATTTTGCCCCAAAGTAAGTGGAATATATGAGTTTTACCCCAAAATAAGGAGAATTTCTGTCTTTCTGCCCCAACATATAGGGAATTTCTGCATTTTTGCCCCAAAATTAAGGGAATTTCTGCAATTTTGCTCCAAAATACGGGGAATTTCTGCCTTTTTGCCCGAAAATAAGGAGAATGCATACCTTTTTGCCATAAAAAAGCGAAATTTCTTCATTTTTGCTCCAAAATAAGGGGAATTTCTGCTTTTTTGCTTCTAAATAAGTGGAATTTCTGTCTTTTTCCCCCAAAACAAAAGGAATTTCTGTCTTTTTTGCCCCAAAATTAGGAAAATTTCTGAATTATTACCCTGAAATAAGTGAAATTTCTGCAATTTTGCCCCAAAATAAGGGAAATTTCTGCATTTTTGCCCCCAAATAAGGCGAATTTCAGGCTTTTTACCTCAAAATAAAAGGAATTTCTGCATTTTTTTCCCCAAAATATAGGAAATTTCTGCCTTTTTCCCTAAAATAAGAAAAATTTCTGCCATTTTGTACCAAAATATAAGAAATTTCTGCCTTTTTGCTTCAAAATAAAAAAAATTCTCCCTTTTTTCTGAAATAAGTTAAATTTCTGCAATTTTGCCCCAAAATAAGTGAAATTTCTGCAATTTTGCCCCAAAATATGGGAAATTTCTGGAATTTTGCCTGAAAATAAGTGGAATTTCTGAGTTTTGCCCCAAAATAAGGAGATTTTCTGTCTTTTTGCCCCAACATATAGGGAATATCTGCCTTTTTGCCCCACAATTAGAGGAATTTCTGCAATTTTGCTCCAAAATACGGGGTATTTCTGCCTTTTTGCCAGAAAATAAGAAGAATGCATACCTTTTTGCCATAAAAAAGGGAAATTTCTTCATTTTTGCTCCAAAATAAGGGGAATTTCTGCTTTTTTGCCTCTAAATATGTGGTATTTCTGTCTTTTCCCCCAAAACAAAGGGAATTTCTGTCTATTTTGCCCCAAAATAAGGAAAATTTCTGACTTATTTTCCTGAAGTAAGTGAAATTTCTGCAATTTTGCCCCAAAATAAGGGAAATTTCTGCCTTTTTGCCCCCAAATAAGGGGAATTTCAGCTTTTTTTACCTCAAAATAAGGGAAATTTCTGCATTTTTCCACAAAATATTAGGAATTTCTGCCTTTTTGCCCCAAAATAAGAAAAATTTCTGCCTATTTTCCCTGAAATAAGTGAAATTTCTGCAATTTTGCCCCAAAATAAGTGAAATTTCTGCAATTTTGCCCCAAAATAAGGAAAATTTCTGCCTTTTGCCACCAAATAATGGGAATTTCAGCCTTTTTACCTCAAAATAAAGGGAATTTCTGCATTTTTGCCACAAAATATTAGGAATTTCTGCATTTTTGCCCAAAAATGAGGAAATTTTCTGCCTATTTTCCCTGAAATAAGTGAAATTGCTGCAATTTTGCCCCAAAATAAGTGAAATTTCTGCAATTTTGCCCCAAAATAAGGGAAATTTCTGGAATTTTGCCCCAAAATAAGTTTAATTTCTGAGTTCTGACCCAAAACAAGAAGAATTTCTGTCTTTATGCCCCAACATATAGGGAATTTCTGCCTTTTTGCCCCACAATTAGGGGAATTTCTGCAGTTTTGCTCCAAAATACGGGGAATTTCTGCCTTGTTGCCCGAAAATAAGAAGAATGCATACCTTTTTGCCATAAAAAAGCGAAATTTCTTCATTTTTGCTCCAAAATAAAGAAAATTTCTACTTTTTTGCCTCTAAATAAGTGGAAATTCTGGCTTTTTCCCCCAAAACAAAGGAAATTTCTGTCTTTTTTGCTTCAAAATACGGAAAATTTCTGACTTATTACTCTGAAATAAGTGAAATTTCTGCAATTTTGCCCCAAAATAAGTGAAATTTCTGCAATTTTGCCCCAAAATAAGGGAAATTTCTGGAATTTTGCCTGAAAATAAGTGGAATTTCTGAGTTTTGCCCCAAAATAAGGAGATTTTCTGTCTTTTTGCCCCAACATATAGGGAATATCTGCCTTTTTGCCCCACAATTAAGGGAATTTCTGCAATTTTGCTCCAAAATACGGGGTATTTCTGCCTTTTTGCCAGAAAATAAGAAGAATGCATACCTTTTTGCCATAAAAAAGGGAAATTTCTTCATTTTTGCTCCAAAATAAGGGGAATTTCTGCCTTTTGCCTCTCAATAAGTAAAATTTCTGTTTTTTCTCAAACAAAAGGAATTCCTGTCTTTTTTGCCCCAAAATAAGGAAAATTTTGACTTATTACCGTGAAATAAGTGAAATTTCAGCACTTTTGACTCAAAATAAGGGAAATTTCTGCCTTTTTGCCCCCAAATAAGGGGAATTTCAGCTTTTTTACGTCAAAATAAGGGGAATTTCTGCATTTTTGCCCCAAAATATGGGAAATTTCTGCTTTTTTGCCCCAAAATAAGAAAATTTCTCCTTTTTTTTTGTAATAAGTTAAATTTCTGCAATTTTGCCCCAAAATAAGTGAAATTTCTGCAATTTTACCCCAAAAAAAAATTTCTGGAATTTTGCCCAAAAATGAGTGGAATTTCTGAGTTTTGCCCCCAAAATAAGGAGAATTTCTGTTATTTTGTCTCAACATATAGGGAATTTCTGCCTTTTTGCCCCACAATTAGGGGAATTTCTGAAATTTTGCTCCAAAATAAGGGGAATTTCTGCTTTTTTGCCCCTAAATAAGTGGAATTTCTGCCTTTTTCTCACAAAACAAAGGGAATTTCTGTCTTTTTTGCCCCAAAATAAGAAAAATTTCTGACTTATTACTCTGAAATAAGTGAAATTTCTGCAATTTTGCCCCAAAATAAGGGAAATTTCTGCATTTTTGCCCCCAAATAAGGGGAATTACAGCCTTTTTACCTCAAAATAAGGCGAATTTCTGAATTTTGGCACAAAATATTATGAATGTCTGTGGTTTTGCCCCAAAATAAGGAAAATTTCTGCCTTTTTTCCCTGAAATAAGTGAAATTTCCACAATTTTGCCCCAAAATAAGTGAAATTTCTGCAATTCTGCCCCAAAATAAGAGAAATTTCTGGAATTTTGCCCCAAAATAAGTGGAATTTCTGAGTTTTGCCCTAAAATAAAGAGAATTTCTGCCTTTTTGCCCCACAATTAGTGAAATTTCTGCAATTTTGCCCTAAAATAAGAGAAATGTCTGCATTTTTTCCTCATAATAATGGTAATTTCTGCAATTTTGCCCCAAAATAAGGGGAATTTCTGTTTTTTGCCCCACAATTAGTGAAATTTCTGTAATTTTGACCTAAGTAAGGGGAATTTCTTCCTTTTGCCGCAAAATATGGAGAATTTCTGCCTTTTTTCCAAAAATAAAAAGAATGCCTACCTTTTGCCATAAAAAAGGGAAATTTCTCATTTTTGCTTCAAAATAAGGGGAACTTTTCCCTTTTTGCTTCTAAATAGGTGGAATTTCTGTTTTTTTCGCCCAAAACAAAGGGAATTTCTGTTTTTTTGCCCCAAAATAAAGAAAATTTCTGACTTATTACTCTGAAATAAGTGAAATTTCTGAAAATTGCCCCAAAATAAGGAAATTTCTGCATTTCTGCCCCCAAATAAGGGGAATTTCAACCTTTTTACCTCAAAATAAGGGAAATTTCTGCATTTTTGCAACAAAATATTAGGAATTTCTGCATTTTTGCCACAAAATATTAGGAATTTCTGCCTTTTTGCCCCAAAATAAGAAAATTTCTCCTTTTTTTTGAAATAAGTGAAATTTCTGCAATTTTGCACCAAAGTAAGTGAAATTTCTGCAATTTTGCCCCAAAATAAGGAAAATTTCTGGAATTTTGCCCCAAAGTAAGTGGAATATATGAGTTTTACCCCAAAATAAGGAGAATTTCTGTCTTTCTGCCCCAACATATAGGGAATTTCTGCCTTTTTGCCCCAAAATTAAGGGAATTTCTGCAATTTTGCTCCAAAATACGGGGAATTTCTGCCTTTTTGCCCGAAAATAAGGAGAATGCATACCTTTTTGCCATAAAAAAGCGAAATTTCTTCATTTTTGCTCCAAAATAAGGGGAATTTCTGCTTTTTTGCTTCTAAATAAGTGGAATTTCTGTCTTTTTCCCCCAAAACAAAAGGAATTTCTGTCTTTTTTGCCCCAAAATTAGGAAAATTTCTGAATTATTACCCTGAAATAAGTGAAATTTCTGCAATTTTGCCCCAAAATAAGGGAAATTTCTGCATTTTTGCCCC
The DNA here is from genome assembly GCF_963924665.1 of Micromys minutus. NCBI lineage: Eukaryota > Metazoa > Chordata > Mammalia > Rodentia > Muridae > Micromys > Micromys minutus. The sequence continues at coordinate 349,086 of NW_027667305.1, read as the reverse complement.
CAAATAAGGGGAATTTCAGGCTTTTTACCTCAAAATAAAAGGAATTTCTGCATTTTTTCCCCAAAATATAGGAAATTTCTGCCTTTTTCCCTAAAATAAGAAAAATTTCTGCCATTTTGTACCAAAATATAAGAAATTTATGCCTTTTTGCTTCAAAATAAAAAAAATTCTCCCTTTTTTCTGAAATAAGTTAAATTTCTGCAATTTTGCCCCAAAATAAGTGAAATTTCTGCAATTTTGCCCCAAAATATGGGAAATTTCTGGAATTTTGCCTGAAAATAAGTGGAATTTCTGAGTTTTGCCCCAAAATAAGGAGATTTTCTGTCTTTTTGCCCCAACATATAGGGAATATCTGCCTTTTTGCCCCACAATTAGAGGAATTTCTGCAATTTTGCTCCAAAATACGGGGTATTTCTGCCTTTTTGCCCGAAAATAAGAAGAATGCATACCTTTTTGCCATAAAAAAGGGAAATTTCTTCATTTTTGCTCCAAAATAAGGGGAATTTCTGCTTTTTTGCCTCTAAATAAGTGGTATTTCTGTCTTTTCCCCCAAAACAAAGGGAATTTCTGTCTATTTTGCCCCAAAATAAGGAAAATTTCTGACTTATTTTCCTGAAGTAAGTGAAATTTCTGCAATTTTGCCCCAAAATAAGGGAAATTTCTGCCTTTTTGCCCCCAAATAAGGGGAATTTCAGCTTTTTTTACCTCAAAATAAGGGAAATTTCTGCATTTTTCCACAAAATATTAGGAATTTCTGCCTTTTTGCCCCAAAATAAGAAAAATTTCTGCCTATTTTCCCTGAAATAAGTGAAATTTCTGCAATTTTGCCCCAAAATAAGTGAAATTTCTGCAATTTTGCCCCAAAATAAGGAAAATTTCTGCCTTTTTGCCACCAAATAATGGGAATTTCAGCCTTTTTACCTCAAAATAAGGGGAATTTCTGCATTTTTGCCACAAAATATTAGGAATTTCTGCCTTTTTGCCCAAAAATGAGGAAAATTTCTGCCTATTTTCCCTGAAATAAGTGAAATTGCTGCAATTTTGCCCCAAAATAAGTGAAATTTCTGCAATTTTGCCCCAAAATAAGGGAAATTTCTGGAATTTTGCCCCAAAATAAGTTTAATTTCTGAGTTCTGACCCAAAACAAGAAGAATTTCTGTCTTTATGCCCCAACATATAGGGAATTTCTGCCTTTTTGCCCCACAATTAGGGGAATTTCTGCAGTTTTGCTCCAAAATACGGGGAATTTCTGCCTTGTTGCCCGAAAATAAGAAGAATGCATACCTTTTTGCCATAAAAAAGCGAAATTTCTTCATTTTTGCTCCAAAATAAGGAAAATTTCTACTTTTTTGCCTCTAAATAAGTGGAATTTCTGGCTTTTTCCCCTAAAACAAAGGAAATTTCTGTCTTTTTTGCTTCAAAATACAGAAAATTTCTGACTTATTACTCTGAAATAAGTGAAATTTCTGCAATTTTGCCCCAAAATAAGTGAAATTTCTGCAATTTTGCCCCAAAATAAGGGAAATTTCTGGAATTTTGCCTGAAAATAAGTGGAATTTCTGAGTTTTGCCCCAAAATAAGGAGATTTTCTGTCTTTTTGCCCCAACATATAGGGAATATCTGCCTTTTTGCCCCACAATTAGGGGAATTTCTGCAATTTTGCTCCAAAATACGGGGTATTTCTGCCTTTTTGCCAGAAAATAAGAAGAATGCATACCTTTTTGCCATAAAAAAGGGAAATTTCTTCATTTTTGCTCCAAAATAAGGGGAATTTCTGCCTTTTGCCTCTCAATAAGTAAAATTTCTGTTTTTTCTCAAACAAAAGGAATTCCTGTCTTTTTTGCCCCAAAATAAGGAAAATTTTGACTTATTACCGTGAAATAAGTGAAATTTCAGCACTTTTGACTCAAAATAAGGGAAATTTCTGCCTTTTTGCCCCCAAATAAGGGGAATTTCAGCTTTTTTACGTCAAAATAAGGGGAATTTCTGCATTTTTGCCCCAAAATATGGGAAATTTCTGCTTTTTTGCCCCAAAATAAGAAAATTTCTCCTTTTTTTTGTAATAAGTTAAATTTCTGCAATTTTGCCCCTAAATAAGTGAAATTTCTGCAATTTTACCCCAAAAAAAATTTCTGGAATTTTGCCCAAAAATGAGTGGAATTTCTGAGTTTTGCCCCCAAAATAAGGAGAATTTCTGTTATTTTGTCTCAACATATAGGGAATTTCTGCCTTTTTGCCCCACAATTAGGGGAATTTCTGAAATTTTGCTCCAAAATAAGGGGAATTTCTGCTTTTTTGCCCCTAAATAAGTGGAATTTCTGCCTTTTTCTCACAAAACAAAGGGAATTTCTGTCTTTTTTGCCCCAAAATAAGAAAAATTTCTGACTTATTACTCTGAAATAAGTGAAATTTCTGCAATTTTGCCCCAAAATAAGGGAAATTTCTGCATTTTTGCCCCCAAATAAGGGGAATTACAGCCTTTTTACCTCAAAATAAGGCGAATTTCTGAATTTTGGCACAAAATATTATGAATGTCTGCGGTTTTGCCCCAAAATAAGGAAAATTTCTGCCTTTTTTCCCTGAAATAAGTGAAATTTCCACAATTTTGCCCCAAAATAAGTGAAATTTCTGCAATTCTGCCCCAAAATAAGAGAAATTTCTGGAATTTTGCCCCAAAATAAGTGGAATTTCTGAGTTTTGCCCTAAAATAAAGAGAATTTCTGCCTTTTTGCCCCACAATTAGTGAAATTTCTGCAATTTTGCCCTAAAATAAGAGAAATGTCTGCATTTTTTCCTCATAATAATGGTAATTTCTGCAATTTTGCCCCAAAATAAGGGGAATTTCTGGTTTTTGCCCCACAATTAGTGAAATTTCTGTAATTTTGACCTAAGTAAGGGGAATTTCTTCCTTTTGCCGCAAAATATGGAGAATTTCTGCCTTTTTTCCAAAAATAAAAAGAATGCCTACCTTTTGCCATAAAAAAGGGAAATTTCTCATTTTTGCTTCAAAATAAGGGGAACTTTTCCCTTTTTGCTTCTAAATAGGTGGAATTTCTGTTTTTTTCGCCCAAAACAAAGGGAATTTCTGTTTTTTTGCCCCAAAATAAAGAAAATTTCTGACTTATTACTCTGAAATAAGTGAAATTTCTGAAAATTGCCCCAAAATAAGGAAATTTCTGCATTTCTGCCCCCAAATAAGGGGAATTTCAACCTTTTTACCTCAAAATAAGGGAAATTTCTGCATTTTTGCAATAAAATATTAGGAATTTCTGCATTTTTGCCACAAAATATTAGGAATTTCTGCCTTTTTGCCCCAAAATAAGAAAATTTCTCCTTTTTTTTGAAATAAGTGAAATTTCTGCAATTTTGCACCAAAGTAAGTGAAATTTCTGCAATTTTGCCCCAAAATAAGGAAAATTTCTGGAATTTTGCCCCAAAGTAAGTGGAATATATGAGTTTTACCCCAAAATAAGGAGAATTTCTGTCTTTCTGCCCCAACATATAGGGAATTTCTGCCTTTTTGCCCCAAAATTAAGGGAATTTCTGCAATTTTGCTCCAAAATACGGGGAATTTCTGCCTTTTTGCCCGAAAATAAGGAGAATGCATACCTTTTTGCCATAAAAAAGCGAAATTTCTTCATTTTTGCTCCAAAATAAGGGGAATTTCTGCTTTTTTGCTTCTAAATAAGTGGAATTTCTGTCTTTTTCCCCCAAAACAAAAGGAATTTCTGTCTTTTTTGCCCCAAAATTAGGAAAATTTCTGACTTATTACCCTGAAATAAGTGAAATTTCTGCAATTTTGCCCCAAAATAAGGGAAATTTCTGCAATTTTGCCCCAAAATAAGGGAAATTTCTGGAATTTTGCCTGAAAATAAGTGGAATTTCTGAGTTTTGCCCCAAAATAAGGAGATTTTCTGTCTTTTTGCCCCAACATATAGGGAATATCTGCCTTTTTGCCCCACAATTAGGGGAATTTCTGCAATTTTGCTCCAAAATACGGGGTATTTCTGCCTTTTTGCCAGAAAATAAGAAGAATGCATACCTTTTTGCCATAAAAAAGGGAAATTTCTTCATTTTTGCTCCAAAATAAGGGGAATTTCTGCCTTTTGCCTCTCAATAAGTAAAATTTCTGTTTTTTCTCAAACAAAAGGAATTCCTGTCTTTTTTGCCCCAAAATAAGGAAAATTTTGACTTATTACCGTGAAATAAGTGAAATTTCAGCACTTTTGACTCAAAATAAGGGAAATTTCTGCCTTTTTGCCCCCAAATAAGGGGAATTTCAGCTTTTTTACGTCAAAATAAGGGGAATTTCTGCATTTTTGCCCCAAAATATGGGAAATTTCTGCTTTTTTGCCCCAAAATAAGAAAATTTCTCCTTTTTTTTGTAATAAGTTAAATTTCTGCAATTTTGCCCCTAAATAAGTGAAATTTCTGCAATTTTACCCCAAAAAAAATTTCTGGAATTTTGCCCAAAAATGAGTGGAATTTCTGAGTTTTGCCCCCAAAATAAGGAGAATTTCTGTTATTTTGTCTCAACATATAGGGAATTTCTGCCTTTTTGCCCCACAATTAGGGGAATTTCTGAAATTTTGCTCCAAAATAAGGGGAATTTCTGCTTTTTTGCCCCTAAATAAGTGGAATTTCTGCCTTTTTCTCACAAAACAAAGGGAATTTCTGTCTTTTTTGCCTCAAAATAAGAAAAATTTCTGACTTATTACTCTGAAATAAGTGAAATTTCTGCAATTTTGCCCCAAAATAAGGGAAATTTCTGCATTTTTGCCCCCAAATAAGGGGAATTACAGCCTTTTTACCTCAAAATAAGGCGAATTTCTAAATTTTGGCACAAAATATTATGAATGTCTGCGGTTTTGCCCCAAAATAAGGAAAATTTCTGCCTTTTTTCCCTGAAATAAGTGAAATTTCCGCAATTTTGCCCCAAAATAAGTGAAATTTCTGCAATTCTGCCCCAAAATAAGAGAAATTTCTGGAATTTTGCCCCAAAATAAGTGGAATTTCTGAGTTTTGCCCTAAAATAAAGAGAATTTCTGCCTTTTTGCCCCACAATTAGTGAAATTTCTGCAATTTTGCCCTAAAATAAGAGAAATGTCTGCATTTTTTCCTCATAATAATGGTAATTTCTGCAATTTTGCCCCAAAATAAGGGGAATTTCTGTTTTTTGCCCCACAATTAGTGAAATTTCTGTAATTTTGACCTAAGTAAGGGGAATTTCTTCCTTTTGCCGCAAAATATGGAGAATTTCTGCCTTTTTTCCAAAAATAAAAAGAATGCCTACCTTTTGCCATAAAAAAGGGAAATTTCTCATTTTTGCTTCAAAATAAGGGGAACTTTTCCCTTTTTGCTTCTAAATAGGTGGAATTTCTGTTTTTTTCGCCCAAAACAAAGGGAATTTCTGTTTTTTTGCCCCAAAATAAAGAAAATTTCTGACTTATTACTCTGAAATAAGTGAAATTTCTGAAAATTGCCCCAAAATAAGGAAATTTCTGCATTTCTGCCCCCAAATAAGGGGAATTTCAACCTTTTTACCTCAAAATAAGGGAAATTTCTGCATTTTTGCAACAAAATATTAGGAATTTCTGCATTTTTGCCACAAAATATTAGGAATTTCTGCCTTTTTGCCCCAAAATAAGAAAATTTCTCCTTTTTTTGAAATAAGTGAAATTTCTGCAATTTTGCACCAAAGTAAGTGAAATTTCTGCAATTTTGCCCCAAAATAAGGAAAATTTCTGGAATTTTGCCCCAAAGTAAGTGGAATATATGAGTTTTACCCCAAAATAAGGAGAATTTCTGTCTTTCTGCCCCAACATATAGGGAATTTCTGCCTTTTTGCCCCAAAATTAAGGGAATTTCTGCAATTTTGCTCCAAAATACGGGGAATTTCTGCCTTTTTGCCCGAAAATAAGGAGAATGCATATCTTTTTGCCATAAAAAAGTGAAATTTCTTCATTTTTGCTCCAAAATAAGGGGAATTTCTGCTTTTTTGCTTCTAAACAAGTGGAATTTCTGTCTTTTTCCCCCAAAACAAAAGGAATTTCTGTCTTTTTTGCCCCAAAATTAGGAAAATTTCTGACTTATTACCCTGAAATAAGTGAAATTTCTGCAATTTTGCCCCAAAATAAGGGAAATTTCTGCATTTTTGCCCCCAAATAAGGGGAATTTCAGGCTTTTTACCTCAAAATAAAAGGAATTTCTGCATTTTTTCCCCAAAATATAGGAAATTTCTGCCTTTTTCCCTAAAATAAGAAAAATTTCTGCCATTTTGTACCAAAATATAAGAAATTTATGCGTTTTTGCTTCAAAATATAAAAAATTCTCCCTTTTTTCTGAAATAAGTTAAATTTCTGCAATTCTGCCCCAAAATAAGTGAAATTTCTGCAATTTTGCCCCAAAATATGGGAAATTTCTGGAATTTTGCCTGAAAATAAGTGGAATTTCTGAGTTTTGCCCCAAAATAAGGAGATTTTCTGTCTTTTTGCCCCAACATATAGGGAATATCTGCCTTTTTGGCCCACAATTAGAGGAATTTCTGCAATTTTGCTCCAAAATACGGGGTATTTCTGCCTTTTTGCCAGAAAATAAGGAGAATGCATACCTTTTTGCCATAAAAAAGGAAAATTTCTTCATTTTTGCTCCAAAATAAGGGGAATTTCTGCTTTTTTGCCTCTAAATAAGTGGTATTTCTGTCTTTTCCCCCAAAACAAAGGGAATTTCTGTCTATTTTGCCCCAAAATAAGGAAAATTTCTGACTTATTTTCCTGAAGTAAGTGAAATTTCTGCAATTTTGCCCCAAAATAAGGGAAATTTCTGCCTTTTTGCCCCCAAATAAGGGGAATTTCAGCTTTTTTTACCTCAAAATAAGGGAAATTTCTGCATTTTTCCACAAAATATTAGGAATTTCTGCCTTTTTGCCCCAAAATAAGAAAAATTTCTGCCTATTTTCCCTGAAATAAGTGAAATTTCTGCAATTTTGCCCCAAAATAAGTGAAATTTCTGCAATTTTGCCCCAAAATAAGGAAAATTTCTGCCTTTTGCCACCAAATAATGGGAATTTCAGCCTTTTTACCTCAAAATAAGGGGAATTTCTGCATTTTTGCCACAAAATATTAGGAATTTCTGCCTTTTTGCCCAAAAATGAGGAAAATTTCTGCCTATTTTCCCTGAAATAAGTGAAATTGCTGCAATTTTGCCCCAAAATAAGTGAAATTTCTGCAATTTTGCCCCAAAATAAGGGAAATTTCTGGAATTTTGCCCCAAAATAAGTTTAATTTCTGAGTTCTGACCCAAAACAAGAAGAATTTCTGTCTTTATGCCCCAACATATAGGGAATTTCTGCCTTTTTGCCCCACAATTAGGGGAATTTTTGCAGTTTTGCTCCAAAATACGGGGAATTTCTGCCTTGTTGCCCGAAAATAAGAAGAATGCATATATTTTTGCCATAAAAAAGCGAAATTTCTTCATTTTTGCTCCAAAATAAGGAAAATTTCTACTTTTTTGCCTCTAAATAAGTGGAAATTCTGGCTTTTTCCCCCAAAACAAAGGAAATTTCTGTCTTTTTTGCTTCAAAATACGGAAAATTTCTGACTTATTACTCTGAAATAAGTGAAATTTCTGCAATTTTGCCCCAAAATAAGTGAAATTTCTGCAATTTTGCCCCAAAATAAGGGAAATTTCTGGAATTTTGCCTGAAAATAAGTGGAATTTCTGAGTTTTGCCCCAAAATAAGGAGATTTTCTGTCTTTTTGCCCCAACATATAGGGAATATCTGCCTTTTTGCCCCACAATTAGGGGAATTTCTGCAATTTTGCTCCAAAATACGGGGTATTTCTGCCTTTTTGCCAGAAAATAAGAAGAATGCATACCTTTTTGCCATAAAAAAGGGAAATTTCTTCATTTTTGCTCCAAAATAAGGGGAATTTCTGCCTTTTGCCTCTCAATCAGTAAAATTTCTGTTTTTTCTCAAACAAAAGGAATTCCTGTCTTTTTTGCCCCAAAATAAGGAAAATTTTGACTTATTACCGTGAAATAAGTGAAATTTCAGCACTTTTGACTCAAAATAAGGGAAATTTCTGCCTTTTTGCCCCCAAATAAGGGGAATTTCAGCTTTTTTACGTCAAAATAAGGGGAATTTCTGCATTTTTGCCCCAAAATATGGGAAATTTCTGCTTTTTTGCCCCAAAATAAGAAAATTTCTCCTTTTTTTTGTAATAAGTTAAATTTCTGCAATTTTGCCCCAAAATAAGTGAAATTTCTGCAATTTTACCCCAAAAAAAATTTCTGGAATTTTGCCCAAAAATGAGTGGAATTTCTGAGTTTTGCCCCCAAAATAAGGAGAATTTCTGTTATTTTGTCTCAACATATAGGGAATTTCTGCCTTTTTGCCCCACAATTAGGGGAATTTCTGAAATTTTGCTCCAAAATAAGGGGAATTTCTGCTTTTTTGCCCCTAAATAAGTGGAATTTCTGCCTTTTTCTCACAAAACAAAGGGAATTTCTGTCTTTTTTGCCCCAAAATAAGAAAAATTTCTGACTTATTACTCTGAAATAAGTGAAATTTCTGCAATTTTGCCCCAAAATAAGGGAAATTTCTGCATTTTTGCCCCCAAATAAGAGGAATTACAGCCTTTTTACCTCAAAATAAGGCGAATTTCTGAATTTTGGCACAAAATATTATGAATGTCTGCGGTTTTGCCCCAAAATAAGGAAAATTTCTGCCTTTTTTCCCTGAAATAAGTGAAATTTCCGCAATTTTGCCCCAAAATAAGTGAAATTTCTGCAATTCTGCCCCAAAATAAAAGAAATTTCTGGAATTTTGCCCCAAAATAAGTGGAATTTCTGAGTTTTGCCCTAAAATAAAGAGAATTTCTGCCTTTTTGCCCCACAATTAGTGAAATTTCTGCAATTTTGCCCTAAAATAAGAGAAATGTCTGCATTTTTTCCTCATAATAATGGTAATTTCTGCAATTTTGCCCCAAAATAAGGGGAATTTCTGTTTTTTGCCCCACAATTAGTGAAATTTCTGTAATTTTGACCTAAGTAAGGGGAATTTCTTCCTTTTGCCGCAAAATATGGAGAATTTCTGCCTTTTTTCCAAAAATAAAAAGAATGCCTACCTTTTGCCATAAAAAAGGGAAATTTCTCATTTTTGCTTCAAAATAAGGGGAACTTTTCCCTTTTTGCTTCTAAATAGGTGGAATTTCTGTTTTTTTCGCCCAAAACAAAGGGAATTTCTGTTTTTTTGCCCCAAAATAAAGAAAATTTCTGACTTATTACTCTGAAATAAGTGAAATTTCTGAAAATTGCCCCAAAATAAGGAAATTTCTGCATTTCTGCCCCCAAATAAGGGGAATTTCAACCTTTTTACCTCAAAATAAGGGAAATTTCTGCATTTTTGCAACAAAATAATAGGAATTTCTGCATTTTTGCCACAAAATATTAGGAATTTCTGCCTTTTTGCCCCAAAATAAGAAAATTTCTCCTTTTTTTTGAAATAAGTGAAATTTCTGCAATTTTGCACCAAAGTAAGTGAAATTTCTGCAATTTTGCCCCAAAATAAGGAAAATTTCTGGAATTTTGCCCCAAAGTAAGTGGAATATATGAGTTTTACCCCAAAATAAGGAGAATTTCTGTCTTTCTGCCCCAACATATAGGGAATTTCTGCCTTTTTGCCCCCAAATTTGGGGAATTTCTGCAATTTTGCTCCAAAATACGGGGAATTTCTGCCTTTTTGCCCGAAAATAAGGAGAATGCATACCTTTTTGCCATAAAAAAGCGAAATTTCTTCATTTTTGCCCCAAAATAAGGGGAATTTCTGCTTTTTTGCCTCTAAATAAGTGGAATTTCTGTCTTTTTCCCCCAAAACAAAAGGAATTTCTGTCTTTTTTGCCCCAAAATAAAGAAAATTTCTGACTTATTACCCTGAAATAAGTGAAATTTCTGCAATTTTGCCCCAAAATAAGGGAAATTTCTGCATTTTTGCCCCCAAATAAGGCGAATTTCAGGCTTTTTACCTCAAAATAAAAGGAATTTCTGCATTTTTTCCCCAAAATATAGGAAATTTCTGCCTTTTTCCCTAAAATAAGAAAAATTTCTGCCATTTTGTACCAAAATATAAGAAATTTCTGCCTTTTTGCTTCAAAATAAAAAAAATTCTCCCTTTTTTCTGAAATAAGTTAAATTTCTGCAATTTTGCCCCAAAATAAGTGAAATTTCTGCAGTTTTGCCCCAAAATAAGGGAAATTTCTGGAATTTTGCTTCAAAATAAGTGGAATTTCTGAGTTTTGCCCCAAAATAAGGAGATTTTCTGTCTTTTTGCCCCAACATATAGGGAATATCTGCCTTTTTGCCCCACAATTAGGGGAATTTCTGCAATTTTGCTCCAAAATACGGGGTATTTCTGCCTTTTTGCCAGAAAATAAGGAGAATGCATACCTTTTTGCCATAAAAAAGGGAAATTTCTTCATTTTTGCTCCAAAATAAGGGGAATTTCTGCTTTTTTGCCTCTAAATAAGTGGTATTTCTGTGTTTTCCCCCAAAACAAAGGGAATTTCTGTCTATTTTGCCCCAAAATAAAAAAAATTTCTGACTTATTTCCCTGAAGTAAGTGAAATTTCTGCAATTTTGCCCCAAAATAAGGGAAATTTCTGCCTTTTTGCCCCCAAATAAGGGGAATTTCAGCTTTTTTACCTCAAAATAAGGGAAATTTCTGCATTTTTCCACAAAATATTAGGAATTTCTGCCTTTTTGCCCCAAAATAAGAAAAATTTCTGCCTATTTTCCCTGAAATAAGTGAAATTTCTGCAATTTTGCCCCAAAATAAGTGAAATTTCTGCAATTTTGCCCCAAAATAAGGAAAATTTCTGCCTTTTTGCCACCAAATAATGGGAATTTCAGCCTTTTTACCTCAAAATAAGGGGAATTTCTGCATTTTTGCCACAAAATATTAGGAATTTCTGCCTTTTTGCCCAAAAATGAGGAAAATTTCTGCCTATTTTCCCTGAAATAAGTGAAATTGCTGCAATTTTGCCCCAAAATAAGTGAAATTTCTGCAATTTTGCCCCAAAATAAGGGAAATTTCTGGAATTTTGCCCCAAAATAAGTTTAATTTCTGAGTTCTTACCCAAAACAAGAAGAATTTCTGTCTTTATGGCCCAACATATAGGGAATTTCTGCCTTTTTGCCCCACAATTAGGGGAATTTCTGCAGTTTTGCTCCAAAATACGGGGAATTTCTGCCTTGTTTCCCGAAAATAAGAAGAATGCATACCTTTTTGCCATAAAAAAGCGAAATTTCTTCATTTTTGCTCCAAAATAAGGAAAATTTCTGCTTTTTTGCCTCTAAATAAGTGGAATTTCTGTCTTTTTCCCCCAAAACAAAGGAAATTTCTGTCTTTTTTGCTTCAAAATACGGAAAATTTCTGACTTATTACTCTGAAATAAGTGAAATTTCTGCAATTTTTCCCCAAAATAAGTGAAATTTCTGCAATTTTGCCCCAAAATAAGGGAAATTTCTGGAATTTTGCCTCAAAATAAGTGGAATTTCTGAGTTTTGCTCCAAAATAAGGAGATTTTCTGTCTTTGCCCCAACATATAGGGAATATCTGCCTTTTTGCCCCACAATTAGGGGAATTTCTGCAATTTTGCTCTAAAATACGGGGTATTTCTGCCTTTTTGCCAGAAAATAAGAAGAATGCATACCTTTTTGCCATAAAAAAGGGAAATTTCTTCATTTTTGCTCCAAAATAAGGGGAATTCCTGCCTTTTGCCTCTAAATAAGTAAAATTTCTGTTTTTTCCCAAACAAAAGGAATTCCTGTCTTTTTTGCCCCAAAATAAGGAAAATTTTGACTTATTACCGTGAAATAAGTGAAATTTCAGCACTTTTGACTCAAAATAAGGGAAATTTCTGCCTTTTTGCCCCCAAATAAGGGGAATTTCAGCTTTTTTACGTCAAAATAAGGGGAATTTCTGCATTTTTGCCCCAAAATATGGGAAATTTCTGCTTTTTTGCCCGAAAACAAGAAAATTTCTCCTTTTTTTTTGTAATAAGTTAAATTTCGGCAATTTTGCCACAAAATAAGTGAAATTTCTGCAATTTTACCCCAAAATAAAAAAAATTTCTGGAATTTTGCCCAAAAATGAGTGGAGTTTCTGAGTTTTGCCCCCAAAATAAAGAGAATTTCTGTTATTTTGTCTCAACATATAGGGAATTTCTGTCTTTTTGCCCCACAATTAGGGGAATTTCTGAAATTTTGCTCCAAAAGAAGGGGAATTTCTGCTTTTTTGCCTCTAAATAAGTGGAATTTCTGCCTTTTTCTCACAAAACAAAGGGAATTTCTGTCTTTTTTGCCCCAAAATAAGAAAAATTTCTGACTTATTACTCTGAAATAAGTGAAATTTCTGCAATTTTGCCCCAAAATAAGGGAAATTTCTGCATTTTTGCCCCCAAATAAGGGGAATTACAGCCTTTTTACCTCAAAATAAGGCGAATTTCTGAATTTTGGCACAAAATATTATGAATGTCTGCGGTTTTGCCCCAAAATAAGGAAAATTTCTGCCTTTTTCCCTGAAATAAGTGAAATTGCCGCAATTTTGCCCCAAAATAAGTGAAATTTCTGCAATTCTGCCCCAAAATAAAAGAAATTTCTGGAATTTTGCCCCAAAATAAGTGGAATTTCTGAGTTTTGCCCCAAAATAAAGAGAATTTCTGCCTTTTTGCCCCACAATTAGTGAAATTTCTGCAATTTTGCCCTAAAATAAGAGAAATGTCTGCATTTTTTCCCCATAATAATGGTAATTTCTGCAATTTTGCCCCAAAATAAGGGGAATTTCTGTTTTTTGCCCCACAATTAGTGAAATTTCTGTAATTTTGACCTAAGTAAGGGGAATTTCTTCCTTTTGCGGCAAAATATGGAGAATTTCTGCCTTTTTTCCAAAAATAAAAAGAATGCCTACCTTTTGCCATAAAAAAGGGAAATTTCTCATTTTTGCTTCAAAATAAGGGGAACTTTTCCCTTTTTGCTTCTAAATAAGTGGAATTTCTGTTTTTTTCCCCCAAAACAAAGGGAATTTCTGTTTTTTTTGGCCCCATAATAAAGAAAATTTCTGACTTATTACTCTGAAAAAAGTGAAATTTCTGAAAATTGCCCCAAAATAAGGAAATTTCTGCATTTCTGCCCCAAAATAAGGGGAATTTCAACCTTTTTACCTCAAAATAAGGGAAATTTCTGCATTTTTGCAACAAAATATTAGGAATTTCTGCATTTTTGCCACAAAATATTAAGAATTTCTGCCTTTTTGCCCCAAAATAAGAAAATTTCTCCTTTTTTTGAAATAAGTGAAATTTCTGAAATTTTGCACCAAAGTAAGTGAAATTTCTGCAATTTTGCCCCAAAATAAGGAAAATTTCTGGAATTTTGCCCCAAAGTAAGTGGAATATATGAGTTTTACCCAAAAATAAGGAGAATTTCTGTCTTTCTGCCCCAACATATAGGGAATTTCTGCCTTTTTGCCCCCAAATTTGGGGAATTTCTGCAATTTTGCTCCAAAATACGGGGAATTTCTGCCTTTTTGCCCGAAAATAAGGAGAATGCATACCTTTTTGCCATAAAAAAGCGAAATTTCTTCATTTTTGCCCCAAAATAAGGGGAATTTCTGCTTTTTTGCCTCTAAATAAGTGGAATTTCTGTCTTTTTCCCCCAAAACAAAAGGAATTTCTGTCTTTTTTGCCCCAAAATAAAGAAAATTTCTGACTTATTACCCTGAAATAAGTGAAATTTCTGCAATTTTGCCCCAAAATAAGGGAAATTTCTGCATTTTTGCCCCCAAATAAGGCGAATTTCAGGCTTTTTACCTCAAAATAAAAGGAATTTCTGCATTTTTTCCCCAAAATATAGGAAATTTCTGCCTTTTTCCCTAAAATAAGAAAAATTTCTGCCATTTTGTACCAAAATATAAGAAATTTCTGCCTTTTTGCTTCAAAATAAAAAAAATTCTCCCTTTTTTCTGAAATAAGTTAAATTTCTGCAATTTTGCCCCAAAATAAGTGAAATTTCTGGAATTTTGCTTCAAAATAAGTGGAATTTCTGAGTTTTGCCCCAAAATAAGGAGATTTTCTGTCTTTTTGCCCCAACATATAGGGAATATCTGCCTTTTTGCCCCACAATTAGGGGAATTTCTGCAATTTTGCTCCAAAATACGGGGTATTTCTGCCTTTTTGCCAGAAAATAAGGAGAATGCATACCTTTTTGCCATAAAAAAGGGAAATTTCTTCATTTTTGCTCCAAAATAAGGGGAATTTCTGCTTTTTTGCCTCTAAATAAGTGGTATTTCTGTCTTTTCCCCCAAAACAAAGGGAATTTCTGTCTATTTTGCCCCAAAATAAAAAAAATTTCTGACTTATTTCCCTGAAGTAAGTGAAATTTCTGCAATTTTGCCCCAAATTAAGGGAAATTTCTGCCTTTTTGCCCCCAAATAAGGGGAATTTCAGCTTTTTTTACCTCAAAATAAGGGAAATTTCTGCATTTTTCCACAAAATATTAGGAATTTCTGCCTTTTTGCCCCAAAATAAGAAAAATTTCTGCCTATTTTCCCTGAAATAAGTGAAATTTCTGCAATTTTGCCCCAAAATAAGTGAAATTTCTGCAATTTTGCCCCAAAATAAGGAAAATTTCTGCCTTTTTGCCACCAAATAATGGGAATTTCAGCCTTTTTACCTCAAAATAAGGGGAATTTCTGCATTTTTGCCACAAAATATTAGGAATTTCTGCCTTTTTGCCCACAAATGTGGAAAATTTCTGCCTATTTTCCCTGAAATAAGTGAAATTGCTGCAATTTTGCCCCAAAATAAGTGAAATTTCTGCAATTTTGCCCCAAAATAAGGGAAATTTCTGGAATTTTGCCTCAAAATAAGTGGAATTTCTGAGTTTTGCCCCAAAATAAGGAGATTTTCTGTCTTTTTGCCCCAACATATAGGGAATATCTGCCTTTTTGCCCCACAATTAGGGGAATTTCTGCAATTTTGCTCCAAAATACGGGGTATTTCTGCCTTTTTGCCAGAAAATAAGAAGAATGCATACCTTTTTGCCATAAAAAAGGGAAATTTCTTCATTTTTGCTCCAAAATAAGGGGAATTTCTGCCTTTTGCCTCTAAATAAGTAAAATTTCTGTTTTTTCCCAAACAAAAGGAATTCCTGTCTTTTTTGCCCCAAAATAAGGAAAATTTTGACTTATTACCGTGAAATAAGTGAAATTTCAGCACTTTTGACTGATAATAAGGGAAATTTCTGCCTTTTTCCCCCCAAATAAGGGGAATTTCAGCTTTTTTACGTCAAAATAAGGGGAATTTCTGCATTTTTGCCCCAAAATATGGGAAATTACTGCTTTTTTGCCCCAAAATAAGAAAATTTCTCCTTTTTTTGTAATAAGTTAAATTTCTGCAATTTTGCCCCAAAATAAGTGAAATTTCTGCAATTTTACCCTAAAATAAAAAAAAATTTTTGGAATTTTGCCAAAAAATGAGTGGAAATCTGAGTTTTGCCCCCAAAATAAGGAGAATTTCTGTTATTTTGTCTCAACATATAGGGAATTTCTGCCTTTTTGCCCCACAATTAGGGGAATTTCTGAAATTTTGCTCCAAAATAAGGGGAATTTCTGCTTTTTTGCCTCTAAATAAGTGGAATTTCTGCCTTTTTCTCACAAAACAAAGGGAATTTCTGTCTTTTTTGCCCCAAAATAAGAAAAATTTCTGACTTATTACTCTGAAATAAGTGAAATTTCTGCAATTTTGCCCCAAAATAAGGGAAATTTCTGCATTTTTGCCCCCAAATAAGGGGAATTACAGCCTTTTTACCTCAAAATAAGGCGAATTTCTGAATTTTGGCACAAAATATTATGAATGTCTGCGGTTTTGCCCCAAAATAAGGAAAATTTCTGCCTTTTTTCCCTGAAATAAGTGAAATTTCCGCAATTTTGCCCCAAAATAAGTGAAATTTCTGCAATTCTGCCCCAAAATAAAAGAAATTTCTGGAATTTTGCCCCAAAATAAGTGGAATTTCTGAGTTTTGCCCCAAAATAAAGAGAATTTCTGCCTTTTTGCCCCACAATTAGTGAAATTTCTGCAATTTTGCCCTAAAATAAGAGAAATGTCTGCATTTTTTCCCCATAATAATGGTAATTTCTGCAATTTTGCCCCAAAATAAGGGGAATTTCTGGTTTTTGCCCCACAATTAGTGAAATTTCTGTAATTTTGACCTAAGTAAGGGGAATTTCTTCCTTTTGCGGCAAAATATGGAGAATTTCTGCCTTTTTTCCAAAAATAAAAAGAATGCCTACCTTTTGCCATAAAAAAGGGAAATTTCTCATTTTTGCTTCAAAATAAGGGGAACTTTTCCCTTTTTGCTTCTAAATAAGTGGAATTTCTGTTTTTTTCCCCCAAAACAAAGGGAATTTCTGTTTTTTTTTGCCCCATAATAAAGAAAATTTCTGACTTATTACTCTGAAATAAGTGAAATTTCTGAAAATTGCCCCAAAATAAGGAAATTTCTGCATTTCTGCCCCCAAATAAGGGGAATTTCAACCTTTTTACCGCAAAATAAGGGAAATTTCTGCATTTTTGCAACAAAATATTAGGAATTTCTGCATTTTTGCCACAAAATATTAGGAATTTCTGCCTTTTTGCCCCAAAATAAGAAAATTTCTCCTTTTTTTTTGAAATAAGTGAAATTTCTGCAATTTTACCCTAAAATAAAAAAAATTTCTGGAATTTTGCCCAAAAATGAGTGGAAATCTGAGTTTTGCCCCCAAAATAAGGAGAATTTCTGTTATTTTGTCTCAACATATAGGGAATTTCTGCCTTTTTGCCCCACAATTAGGGGAATTTCTGAAATTTTGCTCTAAAATAAGGGGAATTTCTGCTTTTTTGCCTCTAAATAAGTGGAATTTCTGCCTTTTTCTCACAAAACAAAGGGAATTTCTGTCTTTTTTGCCCCAAAATAAGAAAAATTTCTGACTTATTACTCTGAAATAAGTGAAATTTCTGCAATTTTGCCCCAAAATAAGGGAAATTTCTGCATTTTTGCCCCCAAATAAGGGGAATTACAGCCTTTTTACCTCAAAATAAGGCGAATTTCTGAATTTTGGCACAAAATATTATGAATGTCTGCGTTTTTGCCCCAAAATAAGGAAAATTTCTGCCTTTTTTCCCTGAAATAAGTGAAATTTCCGCAATTTTGCCCCAAAATAAGTGAAATTTCTGCAATTCTGCCCCAAAATAAAAGAAATTTCTGGAATTTTGCCCCAAAATAAGTGGAATTTCTGAGTTTTGCCCCAAAATAAAGAGAATTTCTGCCTTTTTGCCCCACAATTAGTGAAATTTCTGCAATTTTGCCCTAAAATAAAAGAAATGTCTGCATTTTTTCCCCATAATAATGGTAATTTCTGCAATTTTGCCCCAAAATAAGGGGAATTTCTGTTTTTTGCCCCACAATTAGTGAAATTTCTGTAATTTTGACCTAAGTAAGGGGAATTTCTTCCTTTTGCCGCAAAATATGGAGAATTTCTGCCTTTTTTCCAAAAATAAAAAGAATGCCTACCTTTTGCCATAAAAAAGGGAAATTTCTCATTTTTGCTTCAAAATAAGGGGAACTTTTCCCTTTTTGCTTCTAAATAAGTGGAATTTCTGTTTTTTCTCCCAAAACAAAGGGAATTTCTGTTTTTTTTTGCCCCATAATAAAGAAAATTTCTGACTTATTACTCTGAAATAAGTGAAATTTCTGAAAATTGCCCCAAAATAAGGAAATTTCTGCATTTCTGCCCCCAAATAAGGGGAATTTCAACCTTTTTACCTCAAAATAAGGGAAATTTCTGCATTTTTGCAACAAAATATTAGGAATTTCTGCATTTTTGCCACAAAATATTAGGAATTTCTGCCTTTTTGCCCCAAAATAAGAAAATTTCTCCTTTTTTTTGAAATAAGTGAAATTTCTGCAATTTTGCACCAAAGTAAGTGAAATTTCTGCAATTTTGCCCCAAAATAAGGAAAATTTCTGGAATTTTGCCCCAAAGTAAGTGGAATATATGAGTTTTACCCAAAAATAAGGAGAATTTCTGTCTTTCTGCCCCAACATATAGGGAATTTCTGCCTTTTTGACCCAAAATTTGGGGAATTTCTGCAATTTTGCTCCAAAATACGGGGAATTTCTGCCTTTTTGCCCGAAAATAAGGAGAATGCATACCTTTTTGCCCTTAAAAAGCGAAATTTCTTCATTTTTGCCCCAAAATAAGGTGAATTTCTGCTTTTTTGCCTCTAAATAAGTGGAATTTCTGTTTTTTTCCCCCAAAACAAAAAGAATTTTGTCTTTTTTGCCCCAAAATAAAGAAAATTTCTGACTTATTACCCTGAAATAAGTGAAATTTCTGCAATTTTGCCCCAAAATAAGGGAAATTTCTGCATTTTTGCCCCCAAATAAGGCGAATTTCAGGCTTTTTACCTCAAAATAAAAGGAATTTCTGCATTTTTTCCCCAAAATATAGGAAATTTCTGCCTTTTTCCCTAAAATAAGAAAAATTTCTACCATTTTGTACCAAAATATTAGAAATTTCTGCCTTTTTGCTTCAAAATAAAAAAATTTCTCCCTTTTTTCTGAAATAAGTTAAATTTCTGCAATTTTGCCCCAAAATAAGTGAAATTTCTGCAATTTTGCCCCAAAATAAGGGAAATTTCTGGAATTTTGCCTCAAAATAAGTGGAATTTCTATGTTTTGCCCCAAAATAAGGAGATTTTCTGTCTTTTTGCCCCAACATATAGGGAATATCTGCCTTTTTGCCCCACAATTAGGGGAATTTCTGCAATTTTGCTCCAAAATACGGGGTATTTCTGCCTTTTTGCCAGAAAATAAGAAGAATGCATACCTTTTTGCCATAAAAAAGGGAAATTTCTTCATTTTTGCTCCAAAATAAGGGGAATTTCTGCATTTTTGCCTCTAAATAAGTGGTATTTCTGTCTTTTCCCCCAAAACAAAAAGAATTTCTGTCTATTTTGCCCCAAAATAAGGAAAATTTCTGACTTATTTCCCTGAAGTAAGTGAAATTTCTGCAATTTTGCCCCAAAATAAGGGAAATTTCTGCCTTTTTGCCCCCAAATAAGGGGAATTTCAGCTTTTTTTACCTCAAAATAAGGGGAATTTCTGCATTTTTCCACAAAATATTAGGAATTTCTGCCTTTTTGCCCCAAAATAAGAAAAATTTCTGCCTATTTTCCCTGAAATAAGTGAAATTTCTGCAATTTTGCCCCAAAATAAGTGAAATTTCTGCAATTTTGCCCCAAAATAAGGGAAATTTCTTGAATTTTGCCCCAAAATAAGTGGAATTTCTGAGTTCTGCCCCAAAATAATGAGAATTTCTGTCTTTATGCCCCAACATATAGGGAGTTTCTGCCTTTTTGCCCCACAATTAGGCGAAATTCTGCAATTTAGATCTAAAATACGAGGAATTTCTCCCTTTTTGCCCGAAAATAAGAAGAATGCATGCCTTTTTGCCATAAAAAATAAATTTCTTCATTTTTGCTCCAAAATAAGGGGAATTTCTTCTTATAAGCCTCTAAATAAGTTGAATTTCTGTTTTTTTTTTTTTTGCAAACAAAGGGAATTTCTGTATTTTTGCCCCAAAATAAGGAAAATTTCTGACTTATTGTCGTGAAATAAGTGAAATTTCAGCAATTTTGCCCCAAAATAAGAGAAATTTCTTCCTTTTTGCCCCCAAATAAGGGGAATTTCAGCCTTTTTACCTCAAAATAAGAGGAATTCCTACATTTTTGCCCCAAAATATGGGAAATTTCTGCCCTTTTGCTCCAAAATAAGAAAAATTTCTACAACTTTGTAACAAAATAAAGGAAATTTCTGCCTTTTTGCTTCAAAATAAGAAAATTTCTCCTTTTTTTCTGAAATAAGTGAAATTTCTGCAATTTTGACACATAAAAAGTGAAATTTCTGCAATTTTGCCCCAAAAGAAGGGAAATTTCTGGAATTTTGCCCCAAAATAAGTGGAATTTCTGAGTTTTGCCCCAAAATAAGGAGAATTTCTGTCTTTATGCCCCAACATATAGGGAATTTCTGCATTTGGCTTCACAATTAGGGGAATTTCTGCAATTTTGCTCCAAAATATGGTGAATTTCTGCCTTTTTGCCCGAAAATAAGAAGAATGCATACCTTTTTGCCATAAAAAAGAGAAATTTTTTCATTTTTGCTCCAAAATAAGAGGAATTTCTGCTTTTTTGACTCTAAATAAGTGGAATTTCTGTCTTTTTCCCCCAAAAACAAAGAAAATTTCTATATTTTTTGCCCCAAAATAAGGAGAATTTCTGTCTTTCTGCCCCAACATATAGGGAATTTCTGCATTTTGCTTCACAATTAGGGAAATTTCTGCAATTTTGCTCCAAAATATGGTGAATTTCTGCCTTTTTGCCCGAAAATAAGAAGAATGCATACCTTTTTGCCATAAAAAAGAGAAATTTCTTCATTTTTGCTCCAAAATAAAAGGAATTTCTGCTTTTTTACCTCTAAATAAGTGGAATTTCTGTCTTTTTCCCCCAAAAACAAAGGGAATTTCTGTATTTTTTGCCCCAAAATAAGGAAAATTTCTGACTTATTACCCTGAAATAAGTGAAATTTCTGCAATTTTGCCCCAAAATAAAAGAAATTTCTGCATTTTTGGCCTTAAATAAGGGGAATTTCAGCCTTTTTACCTCAAAATAAGGGTAATTTCTGCATTTTTGCCACAAAATATTAGGAATTTCTGCCTTTTTGCCCAAAAATGAGGAAAATTTCTGCCTATTTTCCCTGAAATAAGTGAAATTGCTGCAATTTTGCCCCAAAATAAGTGAAATTTCTGCAATTTTGCCCCAAAAGAAGGGAAATTTCTGGAATTTTGCCTCAAAATAAGTGGAATTTCTATGTTTTGCCCCAAAATAAGGAGATTTTCTGTCTTTTTGCCCCAACATATAGGGAATATCTGCCTTTTTGCCCCACAATTAGGGGAATTTCTGCAATTTTGCTCCAAAATACGGGGTATTTCTGCCTTTTTGCCAGAAAATAAGAAGAATGCATACCTTTTTGCCATAAAAAAGGGAAATTTCTTCATTTTTGCTCCAAAATAAGGGGAATTTCTGCATTTTTGCCTCTAAATAAGTGGTATTTCTGTCTTTTCCCCCAAAACAAAAAGAATTTCTGTCTATTTTGCCCCAAAATAAGGAAAATTTCTGACTTATTTCCCTGAAGTAAGTGAAATTTCTGCAATTTTGCCCCAAAATAAGGGAAATTTCTGCCTTTTTGCCCCCAAATAAGGGGAATTTCAGCTTTTTTTACCTCAAAATAAGGGGAATTTCTGCATTTTTCCACAAAATATTAGGAATTTCTGCCTTTTTGCCCCAAAATAAGAAAAATTTCTGCCTATTTTCCCTGAAATAAGTGAAATTTCTGCAATTTTGCCCCAAAATAAGTGAAATTTCTGCAATTTTGCCCCAAAATAAGGGAAATTTCTTGAATTTTGCCCCAAAATAAGTGGAATTTCTGAGTTCTGCCCCAAAATAATGAGAATTTCTGTCTTTATGCCCCAACATATAGGGAGTTTCTGCCTTTTTGCCCCACAATTAGGCGAAATTCTGCAATTTAGATCTAAAATACGAGGAATTTCTCCCTTTTTGCCCGAAAATAAGAAGAATGCATGCCTTTTTGCCATAAAAAATAAATTTCTTCATTTTTGCTCCAAAATAAGGGGAATTTCTTCTTATAAGCCTCTAAATAAGTTGAATTTCTGTTTTTTTTTTTTTTGCAAACAAAGGGAATTTCTGTATTTTTGCCCCAAAATAAGGAAAATTTCTGACTTATTGTCGTGAAATAAGTGAAATTTCAGCAATTTTGCCCCAAAATAAGAGAAATTTCTTCCTTTTTGCCCCCAAATAAGGGGAATTTCAGCCTTTTTACCTCAAAATAAGAGGAATTCCTACATTTTTGCCCCAAAATATGGGAAATTTCTGCCCTTTTGCTCCAAAATAAGAAAAATTTCTACAACTTTGTAACAAAATAAAGGAAATTTCTGCCTTTTTGCTTCAAAATAAGAAAATTTCTCCTTTTTTTCTGAAATAAGTGAAATTTCTGCAATTTTGACACATAAAAAGTGAAATTTCTGCAATTTTGCCCCAAAAGAAGGGAAATTTCTGGAATTTTGCCCCAAAATAAGTGGAATTTCTGAGTTTTGCCCCAAAATAAGGAGAATTTCTGTCTTTATGCCCCAACATATAGGGAATTTCTGCATTTGGCTTCACAATTAGGGGAATTTCTGCAATTTTGCTCCAAAATATGGTGAATTTCTGCCTTTTTGCCCGAAAATAAGAAGAATGCATACCTTTTTGCCATAAAAAAGAGAAATTTTTTCATTTTTGCTCCAAAATAAGAGGAATTTCTGCTTTTTTGACTCTAAATAAGTGGAATTTCTGTCTTTTTCCCCCAAAAACAAAGAAAATTTCTATATTTTTTGCCCCAAAATAAGGAGAATTTCTGTCTTTCTGCCCCAACATATAGGGAATTTCTGCATTTTGCTTCACAATTAGGGAAATTTCTGCAATTTTGCTCCAAAATATGGTGAATTTCTGCCTTTTTGCCCGAAAATAAGAAGAATGCATACCTTTTTGCCATAAAAAAGAGAAATTTCTTCATTTTTGCTCCAAAATAAAAGGAATTTCTGCTTTTTTACCTCTAAATAAGTGGAATTTCTGTCTTTTTCCCCCAAAAACAAAGGGAATTTCTGTATTTTTTGCCCCAAAATAAGGAAAATTTCTGACTTATTACCCTGAAATAAGTGAAATTTCTGCAATTTTGCCCCAAAATAAAAGAAATTTCTGCATTTTTGGCCTTAAATAAGGGGAATTTCAGCCTTTTTACCTCAAAATAAGGGTAATTTCTGCATTTTTGCCACAAAATATTAGGAATTTCTGCCTTTTTGCCCAAAAATGAGGAAAATTTCTGCCTATTTTCCCTGAAATAAGTGAAATTGCTGCAATTTTGCCCCAAAATAAGTGAAATTTCTGCAATTTTGCCCCAAAAGAAGGGAAATTTCTGGAATTTTGCCCCAAAATAAGTTTAATTTCTGAGTTCTGACCCAAAACAAGAAGAATTTCTGTCTTTGTGCCCCAACATATAGAGAATTTCTGCCTTTTTGCCCCACAATTAGGGGAATTTCTGCAGTTTTGCTCCAAAATACGGGGAATTTCTGCCTTGTTGCCCGAAAATAAGAAGAATGCATGCCTTTTTGCCATAAAAAAGCGAAATTTCTTCATTTTTGCTCCAAAATAAGGGGAATTTCTGCTTTTTTGCCTCTAAATAAGTGAAATTTCTGTCCTTTTCCCCCAAAACAAAGGAAATTTCTGTCTTTTTTGCTTCAAAATACGGAAAATTTTTGACTTATTACTCTGAAATAAGTGAAATTTCTGCAATTTTGCCCCAAAATAAGTGAAATTTCTGCAATTTTGCCCCAAAATAAGGGAAATTTCTGGAATTTTGCCTCAAAATAAGTGGAATTTCTGAGTTTTGCCCCAAAATAAGGAGATTTTCTGTCTTTTTGCCCCAACATATAGGGAATATCTGCCTTTTTGCCCCACAATTAGGGGAATTTCTGCAATTTTGCTCCAAAATACGGGGTATTTCTGCCTTTTTGCCAGAAAATAAGAAGAATGCATACCTTTTTGCCATAAAAAAGGGAAATTTCTTCATTTTTGCTCCAAAATAATGGGAAATTTCTGCTTTTTTGACTCTAAATAAGTGGTATTTCTGTCTTTTCCCCCAAAACAAAGGGAATTTCTGTCTATTTTGCCCCAAAATAAGGAAAATTTCTGACTTATTTCCCTGAAGTAAGTGAAATTTCTGCAATTTTGCCCCAAAATAAGGGAAATTTCTGCCTTTTTGCCCCCAAATAAGGGGAATTTCAGCTTTTTTACCTCAAAATAAGGGGAAATTCTGCATTTTTCCACAAAATATTAGGAATTTCTGCCTTTTTGCCCCAAAATAAGAAAAATTTCTGCCTATTTTCCCTGAAATAAGTGAAATTTCTGCAATTTTGCCCCAAAATAAGTGAAATTTCTGCAATTTTGCCCCAAAATAAGGGAAATTTCTGGAATTTTGCCCCAAAATAAGTGGAATTTCTGAGTTCTGCCCCAAAATAATGAGAATTTCTGTCTTTATGCCCCAACATATAGGGAGTTTCTGCCTTTTTGCCCCACAATTAGGCGAAATTCTGAGATTTAGATCCAAAATATGAGGAATTTCTGCCTTTTTGCCCGAAAATAAGAAGAATGCATACCTTTTTGCCATAAAAAATAAATTTCTTCATTTTTGCTCCAAAATAAGGGGAATTTCTACTTATAAGCCTCTAAATAAGTTGAATTTCTGTTTTTTTTTTTTGCAAACAAAGGGAATTTCTGTATTTTTGCCCCAAAATAAGGAAAATTTCTGACTTATTGTCGTGAAATAAGTGAAATTTCAGCAATTTTGCCCCAAAATAAGAGAAATTTCTTCCTTTTTTGCCCCCAAATAAGGGGAATTTCAGCCTTTTTACCTCAAAATAAGAGGAATTCCTACATTTTTGCCCCAAAATATGGGAAATTTCTGCCCTTTTGCCCCAAAATAAGAAAAATTTCTACAACTTTGTAACAAAATAAAGGAAATTTCTGCCTTTTTGCTTCAAAATAAGAAAATTTCTCCTTTTTTTCTGAAATAAGTGAAATTTCTGCAATTTTGACACATAAAAAGTGAAATTTCTGCAATTTTGCCCCAAAAAAAGGAAAATTTCTGGAATTTTGCCCCAAAATAAGTGGAATTTCTAAGTTTTGCCCCAAAATAAAGAGAATTTCTGTCTTTATGTCCCAACATATAGGGAATTTCTGCATTTTGCTTCACAATTAGGGGAATTTCTGCAATTTTGCTCCAAAATATGGTGAATTTCTGCCTTTTTGCCCGAAAATAAGAAGAATGCATACCTTTTTGCCATAAAAAAGAGAAATTTCTTCATTTTTGCTCCAAAATAAGGGGAATTTCTGCTATTTTGCCTCTAAATTAGTGGAATTTCTGTCTTTTTCCCCCCAAAACAAAGGGAATTTCTGTATTTTTTGCCCCAAAATAAGGAAAATTTCTGACTTATTACCCTGAAATAAGTGAAATTTCTGCAATTTTGCCCCAAAATAAAAAAAATTTCTGCATTTTTGGCCTTAAATAAGGGGAATTTCAGCCTTTTTACCTCAAAATAAGGGGAATTACTGCATTTTTGCCACAAAATATTAGGAATTTCTGCCTTTTTGCCCAAAAATGAGGAAAATTTCTGCCTATTTTCCCTGAAATAAGTGAAATTGCTGCAATTTTGCCCCAAAATAAGTGAAATTTCTGCAATTTTGCCCCAAAATAAGGGAAATTTCTGGAATTTTGCCCCAAAATAAGTTTAATTTCTGAGTTCTGACCCAAAACAAGAATAATTTCTGTCTTTATGCCCCATCATATAAGGAATTTCTGCCTTTTTGCCCCACAATTAGGGGAATTTCTGCAGTTTTGCTCCAAAATACGGGGAATTTCTGCCTTGTTGCCCGAAAATAAGAAGAATGCATACCTTTTTGCCATAAAAAAAGCGAAATTTCTTCATTTTTGCTCCAAAATAAGGGGAATTTCTGCTTTTTTGCCTCTAAATAAGTGGAATTTCTGTCTTTTTCCCCCAAAACAAAGGAAATTTCTGTCTTTTTTGCTTCAAAATACAGAAAATTTCTGACTTATTACTCTGAAATAAGTGAAATTTCTGCAATTTTGCCCGAAAATAAGTGAAATTTCTGCAGTTTTGCCCCAAAATAAAATAAATATCTGGAATTTTGCTCCAAAATAAGTGGAATTTCTGAGTTTTGCCCCAAAATAAAGAGAATTTCTGCCTTTTTGCCCCACAATTATTGAAATTTCTGCAATTTTGCCCTAAAATAAGGGAAATTTCTGCAATTTTCCCCCATAATAAGAAAAATTTCTGCAATTTTGCCTTAAAATAAGGGGAATTTTTGTTTTTTCCCCACAATTAAGGAAATTTCTGCAATTTTGCCCTAAATATGGGGAATTTCTGCCTTTTGCCCCAAAATATGGGGAATTTCTGCCTTTTTGTTTGAAAATAAGAAGAATGCCTACCTTTTTGCCATAAAAAAAGGAAATTTCTTCATTTTTGCTCCAAAATAAGGGGAACTTTTGCCTTTTTGCCTCTAAATAAGGGAATTTCTGTCTTTTTCCCCCAAAACAAAGGGAATTTCTGTTTTTTTGCCCCAAAATAAGGAAAATTTCTGACTTATTACCCTGAAATAAGTGTAATTTCTGAAAATTGCCCCAAAATAAGGGAAATTTCTGCATTTTTGCAACAAAATATTAGGAATTTCTGCATTGTTACCACAAAATATTAAGAATTTCTGACATTTTGCCCCCAAATAAAAAAGTTTCTCCTTCTTTTTTTTGAAATAAGTGAAATTTCTGCAATTTTGCCCCAAAATAAGGGAAATTTCTGGAATTTTGCCCCAAAGTAGGTGGAATTTATGAGTTTTACCCCAAATTAAGGAGAATTTCTGTCTTTCTGCCCCAACATATAGGGAATTTCTGCCTTTTTGCCCCACAATTAGGGGAATTTCTGCAATTTTGCTCCAAAATACGGGGAATTTCTGCCTTTTTGCCCGAAAATAAGAAGAATGTATACTTTTTTGCCATAAAAAAGGGAAATTTCTTCATTTTGGCTCCAAAATAAAAGGAATTTCTGCTTTTTTGCCTCTAAATAAGTGGAATTTCTGTCTTTTTCCCCTAAAACAAAGGGAATTTCTCACTTTTTTCCCCAAAATAAGGAAAATTTCTGACCTATTTCCCTGAAATAAGAGAAATTTTTTCCATTTTTCCCCAAAATAAGGGAAATTTCTGCCTTTTTGCCCCCAAATAAGGGGAATTTCAGCCTTTTTACCTCAAAATAAGGGGAATTTCTGCATTTTTGCCCCAAAATAAGAAAAATTTCTGCCATTTTGTACCAAAATAAAAGAAATTTCTGCCTTTTTGCCCCAAAATAAGAAAATTTCTTTTTTTTCTAAAATAAGTGAAATTTCTGCAATTTTGCCCCAAAATAAGGGAAATTTCTGATATTTTGCCTCAAAATAAGTGGAATTTCTGAGTTTTGCCCCAAAATAATGAGAATTTTTGTCTTATTGCCCCAACATATAGGGAATTTCTGCCTTTTTGCCCCACAATTGGGAATCTCTGCAATTTTGCTCCAAAATACGGGGTATTTCTGCCTTTTTGCCCGAAAATAAAAGAATGCATACCTTTTTGCCATAAAAAAGGGAAATTTCTTTATTCTTGCTCCAAAATAAGGGGAATTTCTGCTTTTTTGCCTCTAAATAAGTGGAATTTCTGTCTTTTTCCCCCAAAACAAAGAATTTCTGTCTTTTGTGCCCCAAAATAAGGAAAATTTCTGACTTATTTCCCTGAAATAAGAGAAATTTTTTCCATTTTTCCCCAAAATATGGGAAATTTCTGCCTTTTTGCCCCCAAATAAGGGGAATTTCAGCCTTTTTACCTCAAAATAAGGGGAATTTCTGCATTTTTGCCCCAAAATAAGAAAAATTTCTGCCATTTTGTACCAAAATAAAAGAAATTTCTGCCTTTTTGCCCCAAAATAAGAAAATTTCTTTTTTTTCTAAAATAAGTGAAATTTCTGCAATTTTGCCCCAAAATAAGGGAAATTTCTGATATTTTGCCTCAAAATAAGTGGAATTTCTGAGTTTTGCCCCAAAATAATGAGAATTTTTGTCTTATTGCCCCAACATATAGGGAATTTCTGCCTTTTTGCCCCACAATTGGGAATCTCTGCAATTTTGCTCCAAAATACGGGGTATTTCTGCCTTTTTGCCAGAAAATAAAAGAATGCATACCTTTTTGCCATAAAAAAGGGAAATTTCTTTATTCTTGCTCCAAAATAAGGGGAATTTCTGCTTTTTTGCCTCTAAATAAGTGGAATTTCTGTCTTTTTCCCACAAAACAAAGAATTTCTGTCTTTTGTGCCCCAAAATAAGGAAAATTTCTGACTTATTTTCCTGAAATAAGTGAAATTTCTGCAATTTTGCTCAAAATAAAGGAAATTTTTGCCTTTTGCCCCCAAATAATGGGAATTTCAGCCTTTTAACCTCAAAATAAGGGGAATTTCTGCATTTTTGCCACAAAATATTAGGAATTTCTGCATTTTTGCCTCAAAATAATAAAAATTTCTGCCTATTTTCCCTGAAATAAGTGAAATTTCTGCAATTTTGCCCCAAAATAAGTGAAATTTCTGCAATTTTGCCCTAAAATAAGGGAAATTTCTGGAATTTTGCCCCAAAATAAGTTTAATTTCTGAGTTCTGCCCCCAAATAAGGAGAATTTCTGTCTTTATGCCCCATCATATAGGGAATTTCTGCTTTGTTTCCCCACAATTATGGGAATTTGTGCAATTTTGCTCCAAAGTACGGGGAATTTCTGCCTTTTTGCCCGAAAATAAGAAG
The DNA here is from genome assembly GCF_963924665.1 of Micromys minutus. Taxonomy (NCBI): domain Eukaryota; kingdom Metazoa; phylum Chordata; class Mammalia; order Rodentia; family Muridae; genus Micromys; species Micromys minutus. Next base: position 320,497 of record NW_027667305.1, on the reverse strand, counting down.
AATGCATAACTTTTTGCCATAAAAAAGGGAAATTTCTTCATTTTTGCTCTAAAATAAGGGGAATTTCTGCTTTTTTGCCTCAAAATAAGTGGAATTTCTGTCTTTTTCCCCCAAAACAAAGAGAATTTCTGAATTTTTTGTCCCAAAATAAGGAAAATTTCTGACTTATTACCCTGAAATAAGTGAAATTTCTGCATTTTTGCACCAAAATAAGAGAAATTTTTGCCATTTTGTCGCCAAATAAGGGAAATTTCAGCTTTTTACCTCAAAATAAGAGGAATTTCTGCATTTTTGCCACAAAATATTAGGAATTTCTGCCTTTTTGCCCAAAAATAAGGAAAATTTCTGCCTTTTTCCCTGAAATAAGTGAAATTTCTGCAATTTTGCCACAAAATAAGTGAAATTTCTTTTTTTTTGCCCCCAAATAATAGGAATTTCAGCCTTTTTACCTCTAAATAAGAAGAATTTCTGCATTTTTGCCGCAAAATATGGAAAATTTCTGCCTTTTTGCCCCAAAATAGGAAAAATTTCTGCAATTTTGTACCAAAATAATACAAATTTCTGCCTATTTGCCCCCAAATAAGAAAATTTCTTCTTTTTTTTCTGAAATAAGTGAAATTTCTGCAATTTTCATCAAAATAAGTGAAATTTCTGCAATTTTGCCCCAAAATAAGTGAAATTTCTGGAATTTTGCCCCAAAATAAGTGGAATTTCTGAGTTTTGACCCCAAAATAAGGAGAATTTCTGTTATTTTGCCCCAACATATAGGGAATTTCTGTCTTCTTGCCTCACAATTAGGAGAATTTCTGAAATTTTGCTCCAAAATAAGGGGAATTTCTGCTTTTTTGCCTCTAAATAAGTGGAATTTTTGCCTTTTTCTCCCAAAACAAAGGGAATTTCTGTCTTTTTTGCCCCAAAATAAGGAAAATTTCTGACTTATTACCCTGAAATAAGTGAAATTTCTGCAATTTTGACCCAAAATAAGTGAAATTTCTGCAATTTTAACCTAAAATATAGGAAATTTCTGGAATTTTGCCTCAAAATAAGTGGAATTTCTGAGTTTTGCCTCAAAATAAGGAGAATTTGTCTTTTTGCCTCAACATATAGGGAATTTCTGCCTTTTTGCCCCAAAATTAAGGGAATTTCTGCAATTTTGCTTCAAAATACGGGGTATTTCTGCCTTTTTGCCAGAAAATAAGAAGAATGCATACCTTTTGCCATAAAAAAGCTAAATTTCTTCATTTTTGCTCCAAAATAAGGGGAATTTCTGCTATTTTGCCTCAAAATAACTGGAATTTCTGTCTTTTTCCCCCTAAACAAAGGAAATTTCTGTCTTTTTTGCCCCAAAATAAAGAAAATTTCTGACTTATTATCCTGAAATAAGTGAAATTTCTGCAATTTTGCCCCAAAATAAGGGAAATTTCTGCATTTTTGCCCCCAAATATGGGGAATTTCAGCTTTTTTACCTCAAAATAAGGGGAATTTCTGCATTTTTGCCACAAAATATTAGCAATTTCTGCCTTTTTGCCCCAAAATAAGAAAAAATTCTGCCTATTTTCCCTGAAATAAGTGAAATTTCTGCAATTTTGCCCCAAAATAAGTGAAATTTCTTCAATTTTGACCCAAAATAAGGAAAATTTCTGTAATTTTGCCCCAAAATAAGTGGAATTTCTGAGTTCTGCCACAAAATAAGGAGAATTTCTGTCTTTATACCCCAACATATAGGGAATTTCTGCCTTTTTGCCTCACAATTAGGCGAAATTCTGCAATTTTGCTCCAAAATACGAGGAATTTCTGCCTTTTTGCCCGAAAATAAGAAGAATGTATACCTTTTTGCCATAAAAAAGGGAAATTTCTTCATTTTTGCTCCAAAATAAAGGGAATTTCTGCTTTTTTGCCTCTAAATAAGTAAAATTTCTGTTTTTTCCCAAACAAAGGGAATTTGTGTCTTTTTTGCCCCAAAATAAGGAAAATTTTTACTTATTACCGTGAAATAAGTGAAATTTCAGCAATTTTGCCCCAAAATAAGGGAAATTTCTGCCTTTTTGCCCCCAAATAAGGGGAATTTCAGCTTTTTTAACCTCAAAATAAGGGGAATTTCTGCATTTTTGCCCCAAACTATGGGAAATTTCTGCCCTTTTGCCCCAAAATAAGAAAATTTCTCCTTTTTTTCTGAAATAAGTGAAATTTCTGCAATTTTGCCCCAAAATAAGTGAAATTTCTGCTATTTTGCCCCAAAATAAAAGAAATTTCTGGAATTTTTCCCAAAAATAAGTGGAATTTCTGAGTTTTGCCCCCAAAATAAGGAGAATTTCTGTTATTTTGACCCAACATATAGGGAATTTCTGCCTTTTTGCCCCACAATTAGGGGAATTTCTGCAATTTGGCTCCAAAATACGGGGAATTTCTGCCTTTTTGCCGGAAAATAAGAAGAATGTATACCTTTTTGCCATAAAAAAGGGAAATTTCTTCATTTTTGCTCCAAAATAAGAAGAAATTCTGCTTTTTTGCCTCTAAATAAGTGGAATTTCTGTTTTTTACCCCAAAACAAAAGGAATTCCTGTCTTTTTTGCCCTAAAATAAGGACAATTTCTGACTTATTAACCTGAAATATGTGAAATTTCTGGAATTTTGCCCCAAAATAAGGGAAATTTATGCCTTTTTGCCCCCAAATAAAGGGAATTTCAGCCTTTTTACCTCAAAATAAGGGGAATTTCTGCATTTTTGCCACAAAATATTAGGAATTTTTGCCATTTTGCCCCAAAATTAGAAAATTTCTGCTTATTTTCCCGGAAATAAGTGAAATTTCTGCAATTTTGCTCCAAAATACGGGGAATTTCTACATTTTTGCCCGAAAATAAGAGAATGCATACCTTTTTGCCATTAAAAAGGGAAATTTCTTCATTTTGCTCCAAAATAAGGGGAATTTCTGCTTTTTTGCCTCTAAATAAGTAGAATTTCTGTTCTTTTCCCCCAAAACAAAGGGAATTCCTGTATTTTTGCCCCAAAATAAGAAAAATTTCTTACTTATTACCCTGAAATAAGTAAAATTTCTGCAATTTTGCCCCAAAATAAGAGAAATTTCTGGAATTTTGCCCCAGAATAAGTGGATTTTCTGAGTTTTGCCCCAAAATAAAGAAAATTTCTGTCTTTTTGCCCCAACATATAGGGAATTTCAGCCTTTTTGCCCCACAATTAGGGGAATTTCTGCAATTTTGCTCCTAAATACGGGGAATTTCTGCCTTTTATCTGAAAATAAGAAGAATGCATACCTTTTTGCCATAAAAAAGGAAAATTTCTTCATTTTTGCTTCAAAATAAGGGGAATTTCTGCTTTTTTGCCCCTAAATAAGTGGAACTTCTGTCTTTTTCCCCCAAAACAAAAAAAAATTCTGTCTTTTTTGCCGCAAAATAAGGAAAAATTCTGACTTATTACCCTGAAATAAGTGAAATTTCTGCAATTTTTTCCCCAAAATAAGGGAAATTTCTGCCTTTTTGCCCCCAAATAATGGGAATTTCAGCCTTTTTACCTCAAAATAAGGGGAATTTCTGCATTTTTGCCAGAAAATATTAGGAATTTCTGCCTTTTTGCCCCAAAATAAGAAAAATTTCTGCCTTTTTTCCCTGAAATAAGTGAAATTTCTGCAATTTTGCCCCAAAGTAAGTAAAATTTCTGCAATTTTGCCCCAAAATAAGTGAAATTTCTTCAATTTTGCCCTCAAAAAAGAAAAATTTCTGGAATTTTGCCACAAAATAAGTGGAATTTCTGAGTTTTGCCCCTAAATAAGGAGAATCTCTGTCTTTTTGCCCCAACATATAGAGAATTTCTGCCTTTTTGCCCCACAATTAGGGGAATTTCTGCTATTTTGCTCCAAAATAGGGGGAATTTCTGCCTTTTTGCCCGAAATTAAAAAGAATGCATATCTTTTTGCCATAAAAAAGGTAAATTTCTTCATTTTTGCTCCAAAATAATGGGAATTTCTGCTTTTTGCCTCTAAATTAGTGGAATTTCTGTATTTTTCCCTCAAAACAAAGGGAATTACTGTCTTTTTTGCCCCAAAATAAAAAAAAAATTCTGAATTATTTCCCTGAAATTAGTGAAATTTCTGCAATTTTGCCCCAAAATAAGGGAAATTTCTGACTTTTTGCCCCCAAATAAGGGGAATTTCAGCCTTTTTACCACAAAATAAGGGTAATTTCTGCATTTTTGTCACAAAATAATAGGAATTTCTGCCTTTTTGCTTCAAAATAAAGAAAATTTCTGCCTTTTTTCCCTGAAATAAGTGAAATTTCTGCAATTTTGCCCCAAAATAAGTGAAATTTCTGCAATTTTGCCCCAAAATAAGGGAAATTTCTGGAATTTTGCCTCAAAGTAAGTGGAATTTCTGAGTTTTGCCTCAAAATAAGAAGAATTTCTGTCTTTTTTGCCCTAACATATAGGGAATTTCTGCATTTTTGCCCCACAATTAGGGGAATTTCTGCAATTTTGCTCCAAAATACGGGGAATTTCTGCCTTTTTGCCGGAAAATAAGAAGAATGCATACCTTTTTGCCATAAAAAAGGGAATTTCTTCATTTTTGCTCCAAAATAAGAAGAATTTCTGCTTTTTTGCCTCTAAATAAGTGGAATTTCTGTTTCTTACCACAAAACAAAAGAAATTCCTGTCTTTTTTGCCTCAAAATAAGGAAAATTTCTGACTTATTACCCTGAAATATGTGAAATTTCTGCAATTTTGCCCCAAAATAAGGGAAATTTCTGCTTTTTTGCCCCCAAATAAGGGGAATTTCAGCCTTTTTACCTCAAAATAAAAGGAATTTCTGCATTTTTGCCACAAAATATTAGGAATTTTTGCCATTTTGCCCCAAAATAAGAAAATTTCTGCTTATTTTCCCTGAAATAAGTGAAATTTCTGCAATTTTGCCCCAAAATAAATGAAATTTCGGCAATTTTGCTCCAAAGTAAGGGAAACTTCTGGAATTTTGCCCAAAAATAAGTGGAATTTCTGAGTTTTGCCCCAAATAAGGAGAATTTCTGTCTTTTTGCCCCAACATATAGGAAAATTTTGCCTTTTTGCCCAACAATTAGGGGAATTTCTGCAATTTTGCTACAAAATACGGGGAATTTCTGCCTTTTTGCCCGAAAATAAGAAGAATGCATACCTTTTTGCCATTAAAAAGGGAAATGTCTTCATTTTTGCTCCAAAATAAGGGGTATTTCTGCTTTTTTGCCTCTAAATAAGTGGAATTTCTGTCTTTTTCCCCCAAAACAAAGGGAATTTCTGTCTTTTTTGCCCTAAAAATAATGAAAATTTCTGACTTATTACCTTGAAATAAGTGAAATTTCTGCAAAGTTGCCCCAAAATAAGGGAAATTTCTGCCTTTTGCCCCAAAATATGGGGAATTTAAGCATTTTACATCAAAATAAGGGAAATTTCTGATTTTTGCACCAAAATATTAAGAATTTCTGCCTTTTTGCCCCAAAATAAGGAAATTTTCTGCCTTTTTCCCTGAAATAAGTGAAATTTCTGCAATTTTGCCCCAAAATAAGTGAAATTTCTGCAATTTTGCCCCAAAATAAGGGAAATTTCTGGAATTTTGCCCCAAAATAAGTGGCATTTCTGAGTTTCTCCCCAAAATAAAGAAAATTTCTGTCTTTTTGCCCTAACATATAGGGAATTTCTCCCTTTTTGCCCCACAATTAGGGGAATTTCTGCAATTTTGCTCCAAAATACGGGGTATTTCTGCCTTTTTGCCAGAAAATAAGGGGAATGCATACCTTTTTGCCATAAAAAAGGGAAATTTCTTCATTTTTGCTCCAAAATAAGGGGAATTTCAACTTTTTTGCCTCTAAATAAGTGGTATTTCTGTCTTTTCCCCCAAAACAAATGGAATTTCTGTCTATTTTGCCCCAAAATAAAAAAAATTTCTGACTTATTTCCCTGAAGTAAGTGAAATTTCTGCAATTTTGCCCCAAAATAAGGGAAATTTCTGCCTTTTTGCCCCCAAATAAGGGGAATTTCAGCTTTTTTTACCTCAAAATAAGGGAAATTTCTGCATTTTTCCACAAAATATTAGGAATTTCTGCCTTTTTGCCCCAAAATAAAGAAAATTTCTGCCTATTTTCCCTGAAATAAGTGAAATTTCTGCAATTTTGCCCCAAAATAAGAAAAATTTCTGCCTTTTTGCCACCAAATAATGGGAATTTCAGCCTTTTTACCTCAAAATAAGGGGAATTTCTGCATTTTTGCCACAAAATATTAGGAATTTCTGCCTTTTTGCCCAAAAATGAGGAAAATTTCTGCCTATTTTCCCTGAAATAAGTGAAATTGCTGCAATTTTGCCCCAAAATAAGTGAAATTTCTGCAATTTTGCCCCAAAATAAGGGAAATTTCTGGAATTTTGCCCCAAAATAAGTTTAATTTCTGAGTTCTGACCCAAAACAAGAAGATTTTCTGTCTTTATGCCCCAACATATAGGGAATTTCCGCCTTTTTGCCCCACAATTAGGGGAATGTCTGCAAATTTGCTCCTAAATACGGAGAATTTCTGCCTTTTTCCCCGAAAATAAGAAGAATGCATACCTTTTTGCCATAAAAAAGTCAAATTTCTTCATTTTTGCTTCAAAATAAGGAAAATTTCTGCTTTTTTGCCTCTAAATAAGTGGAATTTCTGTCTTTTTCCCCCCAAACAAAGGAAATTTCTGTCTTTTTGCCGCAAAATAAGGAAAAATTCTGACTTATTACCCTGAAGTAAGTGAAATTTCTGCAATTATTTCCCCAAAATAAGGGAAATTTCTGCCTTTTTGCCCCCAAATAAGGGGAATTTCAGCCTTTTTACCTCAAAATAAGGGGAATTTCTGCATTTTTGCCACAAAATATCAAAAATTTCTGCCTTTTTGCCCCAAAATAAGGAAAATAACTGCTTTTTTTCCTTTAATAAGTGAAATTTCTGCAACTTTGCCCCAAAATAAGTGAAATTTCTGCAATTTTGCCCCAAAAGAAGGGAAATTCCTGGAATCTTGCCCCAAAATAAGTGGAATTTCTGAGTTTTGCCCCAAAATAAGGAGAATTTCTGTCTTTTTGCCCCAACATATAAAGAATTTCTGCCTTTTTCTCCACAATTAGGAGAATTTCTGCAATTTTGCTCCAAAATACAAGGAATTTCTGCCTTTTTGCCCGATAATAAGAAGAATGCATAACTTTTTGCCATAAAAAAGGGAAATTTCTTCATTTTTGCTCCAAAATAAGGGAATTTCTGCTTTTTTGCATCAAAATAAGTGGAATTTCTGTCTTTTTCCCACATAACTAAGGGAATTTCTGTATTTTTTCTTCCAAAATAAAAAATATTTCTGACTTATTACCCTGAAATAAGTGAAATTTCTGCCTTTTTGCCCCAAAATAAGGGAAATTTCTTCCTTTTTGTCCCCAAATAAGGGAAATTTCAGCCTTTTTACCTCAAAATAAGAGAAATTTCTGCCTTTTTGCCCCAAAATATAAAATTTCTGCCCTTCTTCCCTGAAATAAGTGAAATTTCTGCAATTTTGCCCAAAAATAAAGGAAATTTCTGGAATTTTGCCCCAAAATAAGTGGAATTACTGAGTTTTGCCCCAAAATAAGGAGAATTTCTGTCTTTTTGCCCTAACATATAGAAAATTTCTGCCTTTTTGCCTTACAATTAGGGGAATTTCTGCAATTTTGCTCCTAAATATGAAAAATTTCTGCCCTTTTGCCTGAAAATAAGAAGAATGCATACCTTTTTGCTATAAAAAAGAAAAATTTCTTTATTTTTGATCCAAAACAAGGGGAATTTCTGCTTTTTTGCCTCTAAATATGTGGAATTTCTGTCTTTTTCCCCAAAAACAAAGGGAATTTTTGTCTTTTTTGCCCCCAAATAAGAGAAATTTCTGACTTATTACCCTGAAATAAGTGAAATTTCTGCAATTTTTCCCCAAAATATGGGAAATTTCTGCCTTTTTGCCCCCAAATAAGGGGAATTTCAGCATTTTTACCTCAAAATAAGGGAAATTTCTGCATTTTTGCCACAAAATATTAGGAATTTCTGCATTTTTGCCCCAAAATAAGGAAAATATCTGACTTTATTCCCTGTAATAAGTGAAATTTCTGCAACTTTGCCCCAAAATAAGTGAAATTTTTGCAATTTTGCTCCAAATTAAGAGAAATTTCTGGTATTTTGCCCCAAAATAAGTGGAATTTCTGAGTTTTGCCCCAAAATTAGGAGAATTTCTGTCTTTTTGCCCCAAGATATAGAGAATTTCTGCCTTTTTCCCCACAATTAGGGAAATTTCTGCAATTTTGCTCCAAAATACAAGGAATTTCTGCCTTTTTGCCCGATAATAAGAAGAATGCATAACTTTTTGCCATAAAAAAGGGAAATTTCTTCATTTTTGCCCCAAAATAAGCGGAATTTCTGATTTTTTGCCATTAAATAAGTGGAATTTCTGTCCTTTTCCCTCAAAGCATAGGGAATTCCTGTATTTTTGCCCCAAAATAAGGAAAAATTCTGACATTTTACCCTGAAGTAAGTGAAATTTCTGCAATTTTGCCCCAAAATAAGGGAAATTTTTGCCTTTTTGCCACCAAATAAGGGGAATTTCAGCCTTTTTACCTCAAAATAAGGGGAATTTCGGCATTTTTGCCACAAAATGTTAGAAATTTCTGCCTTTTTGCCCCAAAATAAAGAAAATTTCAGCATTTTTTCCCTGAAATAAGTGAAATTTCTGCAATTTTGCCCCAAAATAAGTGAAATTTCTGCAATTTTGCCCCAAAATAAGTGAAATTTCTGCAATTTTGCCCCAAAATAAGGGAAATTTCTGGAATTTTGCCTCAAAATAAGTTTAATTTCTGAGTTCTGCACCAAAATAAGGAGAATTTCTGTCTTTATGCCCCAACATATAGGGAATTTCTGCCTTTTTGCCTTAAAATTAGGGGAATTTCTGCAATTTTGCTCCAAAATACGAAGAATTTCTGCCCTTTTGCCTGAAAATAAGAAGAATGCATACCTTTTTACCATAAAAAAGGGAAATTTCTTCATTTTTGATCCAAAATAAGGGGAATTTCTGCTTTTTTGCCTCTAAATAAGTGGAATTTCTGTCTTTTTCCCCAAAAGCAAAGGGAATTTCTGTCTTTTTTGCCCCAAAATAAGGAAATTTTCTGACTTATTACCCTGAAATTAGTGAAATTTCTGCAATTTTGCCCCAAAATATGGGAAATTTCTGCCTTTTTGCCCCAAAATAAGGGGAAAATTCATCCTTTTTACCTCAAAATAAGGGAATTTTCTGCATTTTTGCCACAAAATATTAGGAATTTCTGCATTTTTGCCTTAAAATAAAGAAAATTTCTGCCTTTTTTCCCTGACATAAGTGAAATTTCTGCAATTTTGCCCCAAAAGAAGTGAAATTTCTGCAATTTTGCCCCAAAATAAGTGAAATTTCTGGAATTTTGCCACAAATAAGTGGAATTTCTGAGTTATGCCACAAAATAAGGAGAATTTCTGTCTTTTTGTCCCAACATATAGGGAATTTCTGACTTTTTGCCCCACAATTAGCAGAATTTCTGCAATTTTGCTCCAAAATACGGGGAATTTCTGCCTTTTTGCCGGAAAATAAGAAGAATGCATACCTTTTTGCCATAAAAAAGGGAAATTTCTTCATATTTGCTCCAAAAAGGGGAATTTCTGCTTTTTTGCCTCTAAATAAGTGGAATTTCTGTTTTTTACCCCAAAACAAAGGGAATTCCTGTCTTTTTTGCCCCAAAATAAGGAAAATTTCTGACTTATTACCCTGAAATAAGTGAAATTTCTGCAATTTTGCCCCAAAATAAGGGAAATTTCTGCCTTTTTGCCCCCAAATAAGGGGAATTTCAGCCTTTTTACCTCAAAATAAGGGAAATTTCTGCATTTTTGCCACAAAATATTAGGAATTTCTGCATTTTTGCTTCTAAATAAGGAAAATTTCTGCCTTTTTTTCCTGACATAAGTGAAATTTCTGCAATTTTGCCCCAAAATAAGGGAAATTTTTGCCTTTTTGCCCCCAAATAAGGGGAATTTCAGCCTTTTTACCTCAAAATAAGGGGAATTTCGGCATTTTTGCCACAAAATGTTAGAAATTTCTGCCTTTTTGCCCCAAAATAAAGAAAATTTCAGCATTTTTTCCCTGAAATAAGTGAAATTTCTGTAATTTTGCCCCAAAATAAGTGAAATTTCTGCAATTTTGCCCCAAAATAAGTGAAATTTCTGCAATTTTGCCCCAAAATAAGTGAAATTTCTGCAATTTTGCCCCAAAATAAGGGAAATTTCTGGAATTTTGCCTCAAAATAAGTTTAATTTCTGAGTTCTGCACCAAAATAAGGAGAATTTCTGTCTTTATGCCCCAACATATAGGGAATTTCTGCCTTTTTGCCTTAAAATTAGGGGAATTTCTGCAATTTTGCTCCAAAATACGAAGAATTTCTGCCCTTTTGCCTGAAAATAAGAAGAATGCATACCTTTTTACCATAAAAAAGGGAAATTTCTTCATTTTTGATCCAAAATAAGGGGAATTTCTGCTTTTTTGCCTCTAAATAAGTGGAATTTCTGTCTTTTTCCCCAAAAACAAAGGGAATTTCTGTCTTTTTTGCCCCAAAATAAGGAAATTTTCTGACTTATTACCCTGAAATAAGTGAAATTTCTGCAATTTTGCCCCAAAATAAGGGAAATTTCTGCCTTTTTGCCCCAAAATAAGGGGAAAATTCAGCCTTTTTACCTCAAAATAAGGGAATTTTCTGCATTTTTGCCACAAAATATTAGGAATTTCTGCATTTTTGCCTTAAAATAAAGAAAATTTCTGCCATTTTTCCCTGACATAAGTGAAATTTCTGCAATTTTGCCCCAAAAGAAGTGAAATTTCTGCAATTTTGCCCCAAAATAAGTGAAATTTCTGGAATTTTGCCACAAATAAGTGGAATTTCTGAGTTATGCCACAAAATAAGGAGAATTTCTGTCTTTTTGTCCCAACATATAGGGAATTTCTGACTTTTTGCCCCACAATTAGCAGAATTTCTGCAATTTTGCTCCAAAATACGGGGAATTTCTGCCTTTTTGCCGGAAAATAAGAAGAATGCATACCTTTTTGCCATAAAAAAGGGAAATTTCTTCATTTTTGCTCCAAAAAGGGGAATTTCTGCTTTTTTGCCTCTAAATAAGTGGAATTTCTGTTTTTTACCCCAAAACAAAGGGAATTCCTGTCTTTTTTGCCCCAAAATAAGGAAAATTTCTGACTTATTACCCTGAAATAAGTGAAATTTCTGCAATTTTGCCCCAAAATAAGGGAAATTTCTGCCTTTTTGCCCCCAAATAAGGGGAATTTCAGCCTTTTTACCTCAAAATAAGGGAAATTTCTGCATTTTTGCCACAAAATATTAGGAATTTCTGCATTTTTGCCCCTAAATAAGGAAAATTTCTGCCTTTTTTTCCTGACATAAGTGAAATTTCTGCAATTTTGCCCCAAAATAAGTGAAATTTTTGCAATTTTGCCCCAAAATAAAGGAAATTTCTGGAATTTTGCCCCAAAATAAGTGGAATTTCTTAGTTTTGCCCCAAAATAAGGAGAATTTCTCTCTTTTTGCCCCACAATTAGCGGAATTTCTGCAATTTTGCTCCAAAATACGGTCAATTTCTGCCTTTTTGCTCGAAAATAAGAAGAATGCATACCTTTTTGCCATAAAAAAGGGAAATTTCTTCTTTTTTTCTCCAAAATAAGGGGAATTTCTGCTATTTTGCCTTTAAATAAGTGAAATTTCTGTCTTTTTCCCCCACACAAAAAGAATTTTTGTCTTTTTTTCCCCAAAATAAGGAAAAATTCTGACTTATTACCCTGAAGTAAGTGAAATTTCTGCAATTTTGCCCCAAAATAAGAGAAATTTCTGCTTTTTTGCCCCCAAATAAGGGGAATTTCAGCCTTTTTACATCAAAATAAGGGTAAATTTTGCATTTTTGCCACAAAATATAAGGAATTTCTGCCTTTTTGCCCCAAATTAAGGAAAATTTCTGCCTTTTTTCCCTGAAATAAGTGAAATTTCTGCAATTTTGCCCCAAAATAAGTGAAATTTCTGCAATTTTGCCCCAAAATAAGGGAAATTTCTGCCTTTTTGCCCCCAAATAAGGGGAATTTTAGCCTTTTTACCTCAAAATAAGGGGAATTTCTGCATTTTTGCCACAAAATATTAGGAATTTCTGCCTCTTTGCCTTAAAATAAGGAAAATTTTTGCCTTTTTTCCCTGTAATAAGTGAAATTTCTGCATTTTTGCCCCAAAATAGGTGAAATTTCTGCAATTTTGCCCCATATTAAGAAAAATTTCTGGTATTTTGCCTCAAAATAAGTGGAATTTCTTAGTTTTGCCCCATAATAAGGAGTATTTCTGTCTTTTTGCCCCAACATATAGAAAATTTCTGCCTTTTTGCCCCACAATTAGGGGAAATTCTGCAATTTTGCTCCAAAATACGGGGAATTTCTGCCTTTTTTCCCGATAATAAGAAGAATGCATACCTTTTTGCCATTAAAAAGGGAAATTTCCTCATTTTTGCTCCAAAATAAGCGGAATTTCTGATTTTTTGCCTCTAAATAAGTGGAATTTCTGTCTTTTTCCCCCAAAACAAAGGGAATTTCTGTCTTTTTTGCCCCAAAATAAAAAATATTTCTGACTTATTACCCTGAAATAAGTGAAATTTTTTTCCATTTTTCCCCAAAATAAGGGAAATTTCTGCCTTTTTGCCCCCAAATAAGGGAAATTTCATCCTTTTTACCTCAAAATAAGGGGAATTTCTTCCTTTTTGCCCAAAAATAAGGAAAATTTCTGCTCTTTTTCCCTGAAATAAGTAAAATATCTGCAATTTTGCCCCAAAATAAGTGAAATTTCTGCAATTTTGCCCCAAAATGAGGGAAATTTCTGGAATTTTGCCCCAAAATAAGTGGAATTACTGAGTTTTGCCCCAAAATAAGGAGAATTTCTGTCTTTTTGCCCTAACATATAGGGAATTTTTGCCTTTTAGCCCCACAATTAGGGGAATTTCTGCAATTTTGCTCCAGAATACGTGGAATTTCTGCCCTTTTGCCCGAAAATAAGAAGAAAGTATAGCTTTTTGCCATAAAAAAGGGAAATTTCTTCATTTTTGCTCCAAAATAAATGGAATTTCTGCTTTTTTTTCTAAAAATAACTGGAATTTTTGTCTTTTTCCCCCAAAACAAAGGGAATTTCTATATTTTTGGCCCCAAATTAAAAAATATTTCTGACTTATTAACCTGAAATAAGTGAAATTTCTTCAATTTTTTCCCAAAATAAGGGAAATATCTGCCTTTTTGTCCCCAAATAAGGGAAATTTCAGCCTTTTTACCTCAAAATAAGGGGAATTTCTGCCTTTTTGCCCCAAAATATAAAATTTCTTCTTTTCTTTTCTGAAATAAGTGAAATTTCTGCAATTTTGCCCCAAAATAAGGGAAATTTCTGGAATTTTGCCCCAAAATAAGTGGAATTACTGAGTTTTGCCCCAAAATAAGGAGAATTTCTGTCTTTTTGCCCTAACATATAGGGAATTTCGGCTCTTTGTCACACAATTAGGGGAATTTCTGCAATTTTGCTTCAAAATACGGGGAATTTCTGCCTTTTTGCCCGAAAATAAGAAGAAAGTATACCTTTTTGCCATAAAAAAGAGAAATTTCTTCATTTTTGCCCCAAAATAAGCGGAATTTCTGATTTTTTGCCATTAAATAAGTGGAATTTCTGTCCTTTTCCCTCAAAGCATAGGGAATTCCTGTATTTTTGCCCCAAAATAAGGAAAAATTCTGACATTTTACCCTGAAGTAAGTGAAATTTCTGCAATTTTGCCCCAAAATAAGGGAAATTTTTGCCTTTTTGCCCCCAAATAAGGGGAATTTCAGCCTTTTTACCTCAAAATAAGGGGAATTTCGGCATTTTTGCCACAAAATGTTAGAAATTTCTGCCTTTTTGCCCCAAAATAAAGAAAATTTCAGCATTTTTTCCCTGAAATAAGTGAAATTTCTGCAATTTTGCCCCAAAATAAGTGAAATTTCTGCAATTTTGCCCCAAAATAAGTGAAATTTCTGCAATTTTGCCCCAAAATATGGGAAATTTCTGGAATTTTGCCTCAAAATAAGTTTAATTTCTGAGTTCTGCACCAAAATAAGGAGAATTTCTGTCTTTATGCCCCAACATATAGGGAATTTCTGCCTTTTTGCCTTAAAATTAGGGGAATTTCTGCAATTTTGCTCCAAAATACGAAGAATTTCTGCCCTTTTGCCTGAAAATAAGAAGAATGCATACCTTTTTACCATAAAAAAGGGAAATTTCTTCATTTTTGATCCAAAATAAGGGGAATTTCTGCTTTTTTGCCTCTAAATAAGTGGAATTTCTGTCTTTTTCCCCAAAAACAAAGGGAATTTCTGTCTTTTTTGCCCCAAAATAAGGAAATTTTCTGACTTATTACCCTGAAATAAGTGAAATTTCTGCAATTTTGCCCCAAAATAAGGGAAATTTCTGCCTTTTTGCCCCAAAATAAGGGGAAAATTCAGCCTTTTTACCTCAAAATAAGGGAATTTTCTGCATTTTTGCCACAAAATATTAGGAATTTCTGCATTTTTGCCTTAAAATAAAGAAAATTTCTGCCTTTTTTCCCTGACATAAGTGAAATTTCTGCAATTTTGCCCCAAAAGAAGTGAAATTTCTGCAATTTTGCCCCAAAATAAGGGAAATTTCTGGAATTTTGCCACAAATAAGTGGAATTTCTGAGTTATGCCACAAAATAAGGAGAATTTCTGTCTTTTTGTCCCAACATATAGGGAATTTCTGACTTTTTGCCCCACAATTAGCAGAATTTCTGCAATTTTGCTCCAAAATACGGGGAATTTCTGCCTTTTTGCCGGAAAATAAGAAGAATGCATACCTTTTTGCCATAAAAAAGGGAAATTTCTTCATTTTTGCTCCAAAAAGGGGAATTTCTGCTTTTTTGCCTCTAAATAAGTGGAATTTCTGTTTTTTACCCCTAAACAAAGGGAATTCCTGTCTTTTTTGCCCCAAAATAAGGAAAATTTCTGACTTATTACCCTGAAATAAGTGAAATTTCTGCAATTTTGCCCCAAAATAAGGGAAATTTCTGCCTTTTTGCCCCCAAATAAAAGGAATTTCAGCCTTTTTACCTCAAAATAAGGGAAATTTCTGCATTTTTGCCACAAAATATTAGGAATTTCTGCATTTTTGCCCCTAAATAAGGAAAATATCTGACTTTATTCCCTGTAATAAGTGAAATTTCTGCAACTTTGCCCCAAAATAAGTGAAATTTTTGCAGTTTTGCCCCAAAATAAAGGAAATTTCTGGAATTTTGCCCCAAAATAAGTGGAATTTCTTAGTTTTGCCCCAAAATAAGGAGAATTTCTGTCTTTTTGCCCCACAATTAGCGGAATTTCTGCAATTTTGCTCCAAAATACGGTCAATTTCTGCCTTTTTGTTCGAAAATAAGAAGAATGCATACCTTTTTGCCATAAAAAAGGGAAATTTCTTCATTTTTTCTCCAAAATAAGGGGAATTTCTGCTATTTTGCCTTTAAATAAGTGAAATTTCTGTCTTTTTCCCCCACACAAAAAGAATTTTTGTCTTTTTTTCCCCAAAATAAGGAAAAATTCTGACTTATTACCCTGAAGTAAGTGAAATTTCTGCAATTTTGCCCCAAAATAAGAGAAATTTCTGCTTTTTTGCCCCCAAATAAGGGGAATTTCAGCCTTTTTACATCAAAATAAGGGTAAATTTTGCATTTTTGCCACAAAATATAAGGAATTTCTGCCTTTTTGCCCCAAATTAAGAAAAATTTCTGCCTTTTTTCCCTGAAATAAGTGAAATTTCTGCAATTTTGCCCCAAAATAAGTGAAATTTCTGCAATTTTGCCCCAAAATAAGGGAAATTTCTGCCTTTTTGCCCCCAAATAAGGGGAATTTTAGCCTTTTTACCTCAAAATAAGGGGAATTTCTGCATTTTTGCCACAAAATATTAGGAATTTCTGCCTCTTTGCCTTAAAATAAGGAAAATTTTTGCCTTTTTTCCCTGTAATAAGTGAAATTTCTGCATTTTTGCCCCAAAATAGGTGAAATTTCTGCAATTTTGCCCCATATTAAGAGAAATTTCTGGTATTTTGCCTCAAAATAAGTGGAATTTCTTAGTTTTGCCCCATAATAAGGAGTATTTCTGTCTTTTTGCCCCAACATATAGAAAATTTCTGCCTTTTTGCCCCACAATTAGGGGAAATTCTGCAATTTTGCTCCAAAATACGGGGAATTTCTGCCTTTTTTCCCGATAATAAGAAGAATGCATACCTTTTTGCCATTAAAAAGGGAAATTTCCTCATTTTTGCTCCAAAATAAGCGGAATTTCTGATTTTTTTCCTCTAAATAAGTGGAATTTCTGTCTTTTTCCCCCAAAACAAAGGGAATTTCTGTCTTTTTTGCCCCAAAATAAAAAATATTTCTGACTTATTACCCTGAAATAAGTGAAATTTTTTTCCATTTTTCCCCAAAATAAGGGAAATTTCTGCCTTTTTGCCCCCAAATAAGGGAAATTTCAGCCTTTTTACCTCAAAATAAGGGGAATTTCTTCCTTTTTCCCAAAAATAAGGAAAATTTCTGCCCTTTTTCCCTGAAATAAGTAAAATATCTGCAATTTTGCCCCAAAATAAGTGAAATTTCTGCAATTTTGCCCCAAAATGAGGGAAATTTCTGGAATTTTGCCCCAAAATAAGTGGAATTACTAAGTTTTGCCCCAAAATAAGGAGAATTTCTGTCTTTTTGCCCTAACATATAGGGAATTTTTGCCTTTTTGCCCCACAATTAGGGGAATTTCTGCAATTTTGCTCCAGAATACGTGGAATTTCTGCCCTTTTGCCCGAAAATAAGAAGAAAGTATAGCTTTTTGCCATAAAAAAGGGAAATTTCTTCATTTTTGCTCCAAAATAAATGGATTTTCTGCTTTTTTTTCTAAAAATAACTGGAATTTTTGTCTTTTTCCCCCAAAACAAAGGGAATTCTATATTTTTGGCCCCAAATTAAAAAATATTTCTGACTTATTAACCTGAAATAAGTGAAATTTCTTCAATTTTTTCCCAAAATAAGGGAAATATCTGCCTTTTTGTCCCCAAATAAGGGAAATTTCAGCCTTTTTACCTCAAAATAAGGGGAATTTCTGCCTTTTTGCCCCAAAATATAAAATTTCTTCTTTTCTTTTCTGAAATAAGTGAAATTTCTGCAATTTTGCCCCAAAATAAGGGAAATTTCTGGAATTTTGCCCCAAAATAAGTGGAATTACTGAGTTTTGCCCCAAAATAAGGAGAATTTCTGTCTTTTTGCCCTAACATATAGGGAATTTCGGCTCTTTGTCACACAATTAGGGAAATTTCTGCAATTTTGCTTCAAAATACGGGGAATTTCTGCCTTTTTGCCCGAAAATAAGAAGAAAGTATACCTTTTTGCCATAAAAAAGAGAAATTTCTTCATTTTTGCCCCAAAATAAGTGGAATTTCTGATTTTTTGCCATTAAATAAGTGGAATTTCTGTCCTTTTCCCTCAAAGCATAGGGAATTCCTGTATTTTTGCCCCAAAATAAGGAAAAATTCTGACATTTTACCCTGAAGTAAGTGAAATTTCTGCAATTTTGCCCCAAAATAAGGGAAATTTTTGCCTTTTTGCCACCAAATAAGGGGAATTTCAGCCTTTTTACCTCAAAATAAGGGGAATTTCGGCATTTTTGCCACAAAATGTTAGAAATTTCTGCCTTTTTGCCCCAAAATAAAGAAAATTTCAGCATTTTTTCCCTGAAATAAGTGAAATTTCTGTAATTTTGCCCCAAAATAAGTGAAATTTCTGCAATTTTGCCCCAAAATAAGTGAAATTTCTGCAATTTTGCCCCAAAATAAGTGAAATTTCTGCAATTTTGCCCCAAAATAAGGGAAATTTCTGGAATTTTGCCTCAAAATAAGTTTAATTTCTGAGTTCTGCACCAAAATAAGGAGAATTTCTGTCTTTATGCCCCAACATATAGGGAATTTCTGCCTTTTTGCCTTAAAATTAGGGGAATTTCTGCAATTTTGCTCCAAAATACGAAGAATTTCTGCCCTTTTGCCTGAAAATAAGAAGAATGCATACCTTTTTACCATAAAAAAGGGAAATTTCTTCATTTTTGATCCAAAATAAGGGGAATTTCTGCTTTTTTGCCTCTAAATAAGTGGAATTTCTGTCTTTTTCCCCAAAAACAAAGGGAATTTCTGTCTTTTTTGCCCCAAAATAAGGAAATTTTCTGACTTATTACCCTGAAATAAGTGAAATTTCTGCAATTTTGCCCCAAAATAAGGGAAATTTCTGCCTTTTTGCCCCAAAATAAGGGGAAAATTCAGCCTTTTTACCTCAAAATAAGGGAATTTTCTGCATTTTTGCCACAAAATATTAGGAATTTCTGCATTTTTGCCCCAAAATAAAGAAAATTTCTGCCTTTTTTCCCTGACATAAGTGAAATTTCTGCAATTTTGCCCCAAAAGAAGTGAAATTTCTGCAATTTTGCCCCAAAATAAGGGAAATTTCTGGAATTTTGCCACAAATAAGTGGAATTTCTGAGTTATGCCACAAAATAAGGAGAATTTCTGTCTTTTTGTCCCAACTTATAGGGAATTTCTGACTTTTTGCCCCACAATTAGCAGAATTTCTGCAATTTTGCTCCAAAATACGGGGAATTTCTGCCTCTTTGCCGGAAAATAAGAAGAATGCATACCTTTTTGCCATAAAAAAGGGAAATTTCTTCATTTTTGCTCCAAAAAGGGGAATTTCTGCTTTTTTGCCTCTAAATAAGTGGAATTTCTGTTTTTTACCCCAAAACAAAGGGAATTCCTGTCTTTTTTGCCCCAAAATAAGGAAAATTTCTGACTTATTACCCTGAAATAAGTGAAATTTCTGCAATTTTGCCCCAAAATAAGGGAAATTTCTGCCTTTTTGCCCCCAAATAAGGAGAATTTCAGCCTTTTTACCTCAAAATAAGGGAAATTTCTGCATTTTTGCCACAAAATATTAGGAATTTCTGCATTTTTGCCAGTAAATAAGGAAAATTTCTGCCTTTTTTCCCTGACATAAGTGAAATTTCTGCAATTTTGCCCCAAAATAAGTGAAATTTCTGCAATTTTGCCCCAAAATAAAGGAAATTTCTGGAATTTTGCCCCAAAATAAGTGGAATTTCTTAGTTTTGCCCCAAAATAAGGAGAATTTCTGTCTTTTTGCCCCACAATTAGCGGAATTTCTGCAATTTTGCTCCAAAATACGGTCAATTTCTGCCTTTTTGCTCGAAAATAAGAAGAATGCATACCTTTTTGCCATAAAAAAGGGAAATTTCTTCATTTTTTCTCCAAAATAAGGGGAATTTCTGCTTTTTTGCCTTTAAATAAGTGAAATTTCTGTCTTTTTCCCCCACACAAACAGAATTTCTGTCTTTTTTTCCCCAAAATAAGGGAAAATTCTGACTTATTACCCTGAAGTAAGTGAAATTTCTGCAATTTTGCCCCAAAATAAGAGAAATTTCTGCTTTTTTGCCCCCAAATAAGGGGAATTTCAGCCTTTTTACATCAAAATAAGGGTAAATTTTGCATTTTTGCCACAAAATATTAGGAATTTCTGCCTTTTTGCCCCAAATTAAGGAAAATTTCTGCCTTTTTTCCCTGAAATAAGTGAAATTTCTGCAATTTTGCCCCAAAATAAGTGAAATTTCTGCAATTTTGCCCCAAAATAAGGGAAATTTCTGCCTTTTTGCCCCCAAATAAGGGGAATTTTAGCCTTTTTACCTCAAAATAAGGGGAATTTCTGCATTTTTGCCACAAAATATTAGGAATTTCTGCCTCTTTGCCTTAAAATAAAGAAAATTTTTGCCTTTTTTCCCTGTAATAAGTGAAATTTCTGCATTTTTGCCCCAAAATAGGTGAAATTTCTGCAATTTTGCCCCATATTAAGAGAAATTTCTGGTATTTTGCCTCAAAATAAGTGGAATTTCTTAGTTTTGCCCCATAATAAGGAGAATTTCTGTCTTTTTGCCCCAACATATAGAAAATTTCTGCATTTTTGCCCCACAATTAGGGGAAATTCTGCAATTTTGCTCCAAAATACGGGGAATTTCTGCCTTTTTTCCCGATAATAAGAAGAATGCATACCTTTTTGCCATTAAAAAAGGAAATTTCCTCATTTTTGCTCCAAAATAAGCGGAATTTCTGATTTTTTGCCTCTAAATAAGTGGAATTTCTGTCTTTTTCCCCCAAAACAAAGGGAATTTCTGTCTTTTTTGCCCCAAAATAAAAAATATTTCTGACTTATTACCCTGAAATAAGTGAAATTTTTTCCATTTTTCCCCAAAATAAGGGAAATTTCTGCCTTTTTGCCCCCAAATAAGGGAAATTTCAGCCTTTTTACCTCAAAATAAGGGGAATTTCTTCCTTTTTGCCCAAAAATAAGGAAAATTTCTGCCCTTTTTCCCTGAAATAAGTAAAATATCTGCAATTTTGCCCCAAAATAAGTGAAATTTCTGCAATTTTGCCCCAAAATGAGGGAAATTTCTGGAATTTTGCCCCAAAATAAGTGGAATTACTAAGTTTTGCCCCAAAATAAGGAGAATTTCTGTCTTTTTGCCCTAACATATAGGGAATTTTTGCCTTTTTGCCCCACAATTAGGGGAATTTCTGCAATTTTGCTCCAGAATACGTGGAATTTCTGCCCTTTTGCCCGAAAATAAGAAGAAAGTATAGCTTTTTGCCATAAAAAAGGGAAATTTCTTCATTTTTGCTCCAAAATAAATGGAATTTCTGCTTTTTTTTCTAAAAATAACTGGAATTTTTGTCTTTTTCCCCCAAAACAAAGGGAATTCTATATTTTTGGCCCGAAATTAAAAAATATTTCTGACTTATTAACCTGAAATAAGTGAAATTTCTTCAATTTTTTTCCAAAATAAGGGAAATATCTGCCTTTTTGTCCCCAAATAAGGGAAATTTCAGCCTTTTTACCTCAAAATAAGGGGAATTTCTGCCTTTTTGCCCCAAAATATAAAATTTCTTCTTTTCTTTTCTGAAATAAGTGAAATTTCTGCAATTTTGCCCCAAAATAAGGGAAATTTCTGGAATTTTGCCCCAAAATAAGTGGAATTACTGAGTTTTGCCCCAAAATAAGGAGAATTTCTGTCTTTTTGCCCTAACATATAGGGAATTTCGGCTCTTTGTCACACAATTAGGGGAATTTCTGCAATTTTGCTTCAAAATACGGGGAATTTCTGCCTTTTTGCCCGAAAATAAGAAGAAAGTATACCTTTTTGCCATAAAAAAGAGAAATTTCTTCATTTTTGCCCCAAAATAAGTGGAATTTCTGATTTTTTGCCATTAAATAAGTGGAATTTCTGTCCTTTTCCCTCAAAGCATAAGGAATTCCTGTATTTTTGCCGCAAAATAAGGAAAAATTCTGACATTTTACCCAGAAGTAAGTGAAATTTCTGCAATTTTGCCCCAAAATAAGGGAAATTTTTGCCTTTTTGCCCCCAAATAAGGGGAATTTCAGCCTTTTTACCTCAAAATAAGGGGAATTTCGGCATTTTTGCCACAAAATGTTAGAAATTTCTGCCTTTTTGCCCCAAAATAAAGAAAATTTCAGCATTTTTTCCCTGAAATAAGTGAAATTTCTGTAATTTTGCCCCAAAATAAGTGAAATTTCTGCAATTTTGCCCCAAAACAAGTGAAATTTCTGCAATTTTGCCCCAAAATAAGGGAAATTTCTGGAATTTTGCCTCAAAATAAGTTTAATTTCTGAGTTCTGCACCAAAATAAGGAGAATTTCTGTCTTTATGCCCCAACATATAGGGAATTTCTGCCTTTTTGCCTTAAAATTAGGGGAATTTCTGCAATTTTGCTCCAAAATACGAAGAATTTCTGCCCTTTTCCCTGAAAATAAGAAGAATGCATACCTTTTTACCATAAAAAAGGGAAATTTCTTCATTTTTGATCCAAAATAAGGGGAATTTCTGCTTTTTTGCCTCTAAATAAGTGGAATTTCTGTCTTTTTCCCCAAAAACAAAGGGAATTTCTGTCTTTTTTGCCCCAAAATAAGGAAATTTTCTGACTTATTACCCTGAAATAAGTGAAATTTCTGCAATTTTGCCCCAAAATAAGGGAAATTTCTGCCTTTTTGCCCCAAAATAAGGGGAAAATTCAGCCTTTTTACCTCAAAATAAGGGAATTTTCTGCATTTTTGCCACAAAATATTAGGAATTTCTGCATTTTTGCCCCAAAATAAAGAAAATTTCTGCCTTTTTTCCCTGACATAAGTGAAATTTCTGCAATTTTGCCCCAAAAGAAGTGAAATTTCTGCAATTTTGCCCCAAAATAAGGGAAATTTCTGGAATTTTGCCTCAAAATAAGTTTAATTTCTGAGTTCTGCACCAAAATAAGGAGAATTTCTGTCTTTATGCCCCAACATATAGGGAATTTCTGCCTTTTTGCCTTAAAATTAGGGGAATTTCTGCAATTTTGCTCCAAAATACGAAGAATTTCTGCCCTTTTGCCTGAAAATAAGAAGAATGCATACCTTTTTACCATAAAAAAGGGAAATTTCTTCATTTTTGATCCAAAATAAGGGGAATTTCTGCTTTTTTGCCTCTAAATAAGTGGAATTTCTGTCTTTTTCCCCAAAAACAAAGGGAATTTCTGTCTTTTTTGCCCCAAAATAAGGAAATTTTCTGACTTATTACCCTGAAATAAGTGAAATTTCTGCAATTTTGCCCCAAAATAAGGGAAATTTCTGCCTTTTTGCCTCAAAATAAGGGGAAAATTCAGCCTTTTTACCTCAAAATAAGGGAATTTTCTGCATTTTTGCCACAAAATATTAGGAATTTCTGCATTTTTGCCCCAAAATAAAGAAAATTTCTGCCTTTTTTCCCTGACATAAGTGAAATTTCTGCAATTTTGCCCCAAAAGAAGTGAAATTTCTGCAATTTTGCCCCAAAATAAGGGAAATTTCTGGAATTTTGCCACAAATAAGTGGAATTTCTGAGTTATGCCACAAAATAAGGAGAATTTCTGTCTTTTTGTCCCAACATATAGGGAATTTCTGACTTTTTGCCCCACAATTAGCAGAATTTCTGCAATTTTGCTCCAAAATACGGGGAATTTCTGCCTCTTTGCCGGAAAATAAGAAGAATGCATACCTTTTTGCCATAAAAAAGGGAAATTTCTTCATTTTTGCTCCAAAAAGGGGAATTTCTGCTTTTTTGCCTCTAAATAAGTGGAATTTCTGTTTTTTACCCCAAAACAAAGGGAATTCCTGTCTTTTTTGCCCCAAAATAAGGAAAATTTCTGACTTATTACCCTGAAATAAGTGAAATTTCTGCAATTTTGCCCCAAAATAAGGGAAATTTCTGCCTTTTTGCCCCCAAATAAGGGGAATTTCAGCCTTTTTACCTCAAAATAAGGGAAATTTCTGCATTTTTGCCACAAAATATTAGGAATTTCTGCATTTTTGCCAGTAAATAAGGAAAATTTCTGCCTTTTTTCCCTGACATAAGTGAAATTTCTGCAATTTTGCCCCAAAATAAGTGAAATTTCTGCAATTTTGCCCCAAAATAAAGGAAATTTCTGGAATTTTGCCCCAAAATAAGTGGAATTTCTTAGTTTTGCCCCAAAATAAGGAGAATTTCTGTCTTTTTGCCCCACAATTAGCGGAATTTCTGCAATTTTGCTCCAAAATACAGTCAATTTTTGCTTTTTTGCTCGAAAATAAGAAGAATGCATACCTTTTTGCCATAAAAAAGGGAAATTTCTTCATATTTTCTCCAAAATAAGGGGAATTTCTGCTTTTTTGCCTTTAAATAAGTGAAATTTCTGTCTTTTTCCCCCACACAAACAGAATTTCTGTCTTTTTTTCCCCAAAATAAGGAAAAATTCTGACTTATTACCCTTAAGTAAGTGAAATTTCTGCAATTTTGCCCCAAAATAAGAGAAATTTCTGCTTTTTTGCCCCCAAATAAGGGGAATTTCAGCCTTTTTACATCAAAATAAGGGTAAATTTTGCATTTTTGCCACAAAATATTAGGAATTTCTGCCTTTTTGCCCCAAATTAAGAAAAATTTCTGCCTTTTTTCCCTGAAATAAGTGAAATTTCTGCAATTTTGCCCCAAAATAAGTGAAATTTCTGCAATTTTGCCCCAAAATAAGGGAAATTTCTGCCTTTTTGCCCCCAAATAAGGGGAATTTTAGCCTTTTTACCTCAAAATAAGGGGAATTTCTGCATTTTTGCCACAAAATATTAGGAATTTCTGCCTCTTTGCCTTAAAATAAAGAAAATTTTTGCCTTTTTTCCCTGTAATAAGTGAAATTTCTGCATTTTTGCCCCAAAATAGGTGAAATTTCTGCAATTTTGCCCCATATTAAGAGAAATTTCTGGTATTTTGCCTCAAAATAAGTGGAATTTCTTAGTTTTGCCCCATAATAAGGAGAATTTCTGTCTTTTTGCCCCAACATATAGAAAATTTCTGCATTTTTGCCCCACAATTAGGGGAAATTCTGCAATTTTGCTCCAAAATACGGGGAATTTCTGCCTTTTTTCCCGATAATAAGAAGAATGCATACCTTTTTGCCATTAAAAAGGGAAATTTTCTAATTTTTGCTCCAAAATAAGCGGAATTTCTGATTTTTTGCCTCTTAATAAGTGAAATTTCTGTCTTTTTCCCCCAAAACAAAGGGAATTTCTGTCTTTTTTGCCCCAAAATAAAAAATATTTCTGACTTATTACCCTGAAATAAGTGAAATTTTTTTCCATTTTTCCCCAAAATAAGGGAAATTTCTGCCTTTTTGCCCCCAAATAAGGGAAATTTCAGCCTTTTTACCTCAAAATAAGGGGAATTTCTTCCTTTTTGCCCAAAAATAAGGAAAATTTCTGCCCTTTTTCCCTGAAATAAGTAAAATATCTGCAATTTTGCCCCAAAATAAGTGAAATTTCTGCAATTTTGCCCCAAAATGAGGGAAATTTCTGGAATTTTGCCCCAAAATAAGTGGAATTACTAAGTTTTGCCCCAAAATAAGGAGAATTTCTGTCTTTTTGCCCTAACATATAGGGAATTTTTGCCTTTTTGCCCCACAATTAGGGGAATTTCTGCAATTTTGCTCCAGAATACGTGGAATTTCTGCCCTTTTGCCCGAAAATAAGAAGAAAGTATAGCTTTTTGCCATAAAAAAGGGAAATTTCTTCATTTTTGCTCCAAAATAAATGGAATTTCTGCTTTTTTTTCTAAAAATAACTGGAATTTTTGTCTTTTTCCCCCAAAACAAAGGGAATTTCTATATTTTTGGCCCCAAATTAAAAAATATTTCTGACTTATTAACCTGAAATAAGTGAAATTTCTTCAATTTTTTCCCAAAATAAGGGAAATATCTGCCTTTTTGTCCCCAAATAAGGGAAATTTCAGCCTTTTTTCCTCAAAATAAGGGGAATTTCTGCCTTTTTGCCCCAAAATATAAAATTTCTTCTTTTCTTTTCTGAAATAAGTGAAATTTCTGCAATTTTGCCCCAAAATAAGGGAAATTTCTGGAATTTTGCCCCAAAATAAGTGGAATTACTGAGTTTTGCTCCAAAATAAGGAGAATTTCTGTCTTTTTGCCCTAACATATAGGGAATTTCGGCTCTTTGTCACACAATTAGGGGAATTTCTGCAATTTTGCTTCAAAATACGGGGAATTTCTGCCTTTTTGCCCGAAAATAAGAAGAAAGTATAGCTTTTTGCCATAAAAAAGAGAAATTTCTTCATTTTTGCCCCAAAATAAGCGGAATTTCTGATTTTTTGCCATTAAATAAGTGGAATTTCTGTCCTTTTCCCTCAAAGCATAGGGAATTCCTGTATTTTTGCCCCAAAATAAGGAAAAATTCTGACATTTTACCCTGAAGTAAGTGAAATTTCTGCAATTTTGCCCCAAAATAAGGGAAATTTTTGCCTTTTTGCCACCAAATAAGGGGAATTTCAGCCTTTTTACCTCAAAATAAGGGGAATTTCGGCATTTTTGCCACAAAATGTTAGAAATTTCTGCCTTTTTGCCCCAAAATAAAGAAAATTTCAGCATTTTTTCCCTGAAATAAGTGAAATTTCTGCAATTTTGCCCCAAAATAAGTGAAATTTCTGCAATTTTGCCCCAAAATAAGTGAAATTTCTGCAATTTTGCCCCAAAATAAGGGAAATTTCTGGAATTTTGCCTCAAAATAAGTTTAATTTCTGAGTTCTGCACCAAAATAAGGAGAATTTCTGTCTTTATGCCCCAACATATAGGGAATTTCTGCCTTTTTGCCTTAAAATTAGGGGAATTTCTGCAATTTTGCTCCAAAATAAGAGAAATTTCTGCTTTTTTGCCCCCAAATAAGGGGAATTTCAGCTTTTTTACATCAAAATAAGGGTAAATTTTGCATTTTTGCCACAAAATATTAGGAATTTCTGCCTTTTTGCCCCAAATTAAGGAAAATTTCTGCCTTTTTTCCCTGAAATAAGTGAAATTTCTGCAATTTTGCCCCAAAATAAGTGAAATTTCTGCAATTTTGCCCCAAAATAAGGGAAATTTCTGCCTTTTTGCCCCCAAATAAGGGGAATTTTAGCCTTTTTACCTCAAAATAAGGGGAATTTCTGCATTTTTGCCACAAAATATTAGGAATTTCTGCCTCTTTGCCTTAAAATAAAGAAAATTTTTGCCTTTTTTCCCTGTAATAAGTGAAATTTCTGCATTTTTGCCCCAAAATAGGTGAAATTTCTGCAATTTTGCCCCATATTAAGAGAAATTTCTGGTATTTTGCCTCAAAATAAGTGGAATTTCTTAGTTTTGCCCCATAATAAGGAGAATTTCTGTCTTTTTGCCCCAACATATAGAAAATTTCTGCATTTTTGCCCCACAATTAGGGGAAATTCTGCAATTTTGCTCCAAAATACGGGGAATTTCTGCCTTTTTTCCCGATAATAAGAAGAATGCATACCTTTTTGCCATTAAAAAGGGAAATTTTCTAATTTTTGCTCCAAAATAAGCGGAATTTCTGATTTTTTGCCTCTTAATAAGTGAAATTTCTGTCTTTTTCCCCCAAAACAAAGGGAATTTCTGTCTTTTTTGCCCCAAAATAAAAAACATTTCTGACTTATTACCCTGAAATAAGTGAAATTTTTTTCCATTTTTCCCCAAAATAAGGGAAATTTCTGCCTTTTTGCCCCCAAATAAGGGAAATTTCAGCCTTTTTACCTCAAAATAAGGGGAATTTCTTCCTTTTTGCCCAAAAATAAGGAAAATTTCTGCCCTTTTTCCCTGAAATAAGTAAAATATCTGCAATTTTGCCCCAAAATAAGTGAAATTTCTGCAATTTTGCCCCAAAATGAGGGAAATTTCTGGAATTTTGCCCCAAAATAAGTGGAATTACTAAGTTTTGCCCCAAAATAAGGAGAATTTCTGTCTTTTTGCCCTAACATATAGGGAATTTTTGCCTTTTTGCCCCACAATTAGGGGAATTTCTGCAATTTTGCTCCAGAATACGTGGAATTTCTGCCCTTTTGCCCGAAAATAAGAAGAAAGTATAGCTTTTTGCCATAAAAAAGGGAAATTTCTTCATTTTTGCTCCAAAATAAATGGAATTTCTGCTTTTTTTTCTAAAAATAACTGGAATTTTTGTCTTTTTCCCCCAAAACAAAGGGAATTTCTATATTTTTGGCCCCAAATTAAAAAATATTTCTGACTTATTAACCTGAAATAAGTGAAATTTCTTCAATTTTTTCCCAAAATAAGGGAAATATCTGCCTTTTTGTCCCCAAATAAGGGAAATTTCAGCCTTTTTTCCTCAAAATAAGGGGAATTTCTGCCTTTTTGCCCCAAAATATAAAATTTCTTCTTTTCTTTTCTGAAATAAGTGAAATTTCTGCAATTTTGCCCCAAAATAAGGGAAATTTCTGGAATTTTGCCCCAAAATAAGTGGAATTACTGAGTTTTGCTCCAAAATAAGGAGAATTTCTGTCTTTTTGCCCTAACATATAGGGAATTTCGGCTCTTTGTCACACAATTAGGGGAATTTCTGCAATTTTGCTTCAAAATACGGGGAATTTCTGCCTTTTTGCCCGAAAATAAGAAGAAAGTATACCTTTTTGCCATAAAAAAGAGAAATTTCTTCATTTTTGCCCCAAAATAAGCGGAATTTCTGATTTTTTGCCATTAAATAAGTGGAATTTCTGTCCTTTTCCCTCAAAGCATAGGGAATTCCTGTATTTTTGCCCCAAAATAAGGAAAAATTCTGACATTTTACCCTGAAGTAAGTGAAATTTCTGCAATTTTGCCCCAAAATAAGGGAAATTTTTGCCTTTTTGCCACCAAATAAGGGGAATTTCAGCCTTTTTACCTCAAAATAAGGGGAATTTCGGCATTTTTGCCACAAAATGTTAGAAATTTCTGCCTTTTTGCCCCAAAATAAAGAAAATTTCAGCATTTTTTCCCTGAAATAAGTGAAATTTCTGCAATTTTGCCCCAAAATAAGTGAAATTTCTGCAATTTTGCCCCAAAATAAGTGAAATTTCTGCAATTTTGCCCCAAAATAAGGGAAATTTCTGGAATTTTGCCTCAAAATAAGTTTAATTTCTGAGTTCTGCACCAAAATAAGGAGAATTTCTGTCTTTATGCCCCAACATATAGGGAATTTCTGCCTTTTTGCCTTAAAATTAGGGGAATTTCTGCAATTTTGCTCCAAAATAAGAGAAATTTCTGCTTTTTTGCCCCCAAATAAGGGGAATTTCAGCCTTTTTACATCAAAATAAGGGTAAATTTTGCATTTTTGCCACAAAATATTAGGAATTTCTGCCTTTTTGCCCCAAATTAAGGAAAATTTCTGCCTTTTTTCCCTGAAATAAGTGAAATTTCTGCAATTTTGCCCCAAAATAAGTGAAATTTCTGCAATTTTGCCCCAAAATAAGGGAAATTTCTCCCTTTTTGCCCCCAAATAAGGGGAATTTTAGCCTTTTTACCTCAAAATAAGGGGAATTTCTGCATTTTTGCCACAAAATATTAGGAATTTCTGCCTCTTTGCCTTAAAATAAAGAAAATTTTTGCCTTTTTTCCCTGTAATAAGTGAAATTTCTGCATTTTTGCCCCAAAATAGGTGAAATTTCTGCAATTTTGCCCCATATTAAGAGAAATTTCTGGTATTTTGCCTCAAAATAAGTGGAATTTCTTAGTTTTGCCCCATAATAAGGAGAATTTCTGTCTTTTTGCCCCAACATATAGAAAATTTCTGCATTTTTGCCCCACAATTAGGGGAAATTCTGCAATTTTGCTCCAAAATACGGGGAATTTCTGCCTTTTTTCCCGATAATAAGAAGAATGCATACCTTTTTGCCATTAAAAAGGGAAATTTTCTAATTTTTGCTCCAAAATAAGCGGAATTTCTGATTTTTTGCCTCTTAATAAGTGAAATTTCTGTCTTTTTCCCCCAAAACAAAGGGAATTTCTGTCTTTTTTGCCCCAAAATAAAAAATATTTCTGACTTATTACCCTGAAATAAGTGAAATTTTTTTCCATTTTTCCCCAAAATAAGGGAAATTTCTGCCTTTTTGCCCCCAAATAAGGGAAATTTCAGCCTTTTTACCTCAAAATAAGGGGAATTTCTTCCTTTTTGCCCAAAAATAAGGAAAATTTCTGCCCTTTTTCCCTGAAATAAGTAAAATATCTGCAATTTTGCCCCAAAATAAGTGAAATTTCTGCAATTTTGCCCCAAAATGAGGGAAATTTCTGGAATTTTGCCCCAAAATAAGTGGAATTACTAAGTTTTGCCCCAAAATAAGGAGAATTTCTGTCTTTTTGCCCTAACATATAGGGAATTTTTGCCTTTTTGCCCCACAATTAGGGGAATTTCTGCAATTTTGCTCCAGAATACGTGGAATTTCTGCCCTTTTGCCCGAAAATAAGAAGAAAGTATAGCTTTTTGCCATAAAAAAGGGAAATTTCTTCATTTTTGCTCCAAAATAAATGGAATTTCTGCTTTTTTTTCTAAAAATAACTGGAATTTTTGTCTTTTTCCCCCAAAACAAAGGGAATTTCTATATTTTTGGCCCCAAATTAAAAAATATTTCTGACTTATTAACCTGAAATAAGTGAAATTTCTTCAATTTTTTCCCAAAATAAGGGAAATATCTGCCTTTTTGTCCCCAAATAAGGGAAATTTCAGCCTTTTTTCCTCAAAATAAGGGGAATTTCTGCCTTTTTGCCCCAAAATATAAAATTTCTTCTTTTCTTTTCTGAAATAAGTGAAATTTCTGCAATTTTGCCCCAAAATAAGGGAAATTTCTGGAATTTTGCCCCAAAATAAGTGGAATTACTGAGTTTTGCCCCAAAATAAGGAGAATTTCTGTCTTTTTGCCCTAACATATAGGGAATTTCGGCTCTTTGTCACACAATTAGGGGAATTTCCGCAATTTTGCTTCAAAATACGGGGAATTTCTGCCTTTTTGCCCGAAAATAAGAAGAAAGTATACCTTTTTGCCATAAAAAAGAGAAATTTCTTCATTTTTGCCCCAAAATAATCGGAATTTCTGATTTTTTGCCATTAAATAAGTGGAATTTCTGTCCTTTTCCCTCAAAGCATAGGGAATTCCTGTATTTTTGCCCCAAAATAAGGAAAAATTCTGACATTTTACCCTGAAGTAAGTGAAATTTCTGCAATTTTGCCCCAAAATAAGGGAAATTTTTGCCTTTTTGCCACCAAATAAGGGGAATTTCAGCCTTTTTACCTCAAAATAAGGGGAATTTCGGCATTTTTGCCACAAAATGTTAGAAATTTCTGCCTTTTTGCCCCAAAATAAAGAAAATTTCAGCATTTTTTCCCTGAAATAAGTGAAATTTCTGCAATTTTGCCCCAAAATAAGTGAAATTTCTGCAATTTTGCCCCAAAATAAGTGAAATTTCTGCAATTTTGCCTCAAAATAAGGGAAATTTCTGGAATTTTGCCTCAAAATAAGTTTAATTTCTGAGTTCTGCACCAAAATAAGGAGAATTTCTGTCTTTATGCCCCAACATATAGGGAATTTCTGCCTTTTTGCCTTAAAATTAGGGGAATTTCTGCAATTTTGCTCCAAAATACGAAGAATTTCTGCCCTTTTGCCTGAAAATAAGAAGAATGCATACCTTTTTACCATAAAAAAGGGAAATTTCTTCATTTTTGATCCAAAATAAGGGGAATTTCTGCTTTTTTGCCTCTAAATAAGTGGAATTTCTGTCTTTTTCCCCAAAAACAAAGGGAATTTCTGTCTTTTTTGCCCAAAATAAGGAAATTTTCTGACTTATTACCCTGAAATTAGTGAAATTTCTGCAATTTTGCCCCAAAATAAGGGAAATTTCTGCCTTTTTGCCCCAAAATAAGGGGAAAATTCATCCTTTTTACCTCAAAATAAGGGAATTTTCTGCATTTTTGCCACAAAATATTAGGAATTTCTGCATTTTTGCCTTAAAATAAAGAAAATTTCTGCCTTTTTTCCCTGACATAAGTGAAATTTCTGCAATTTTGCCCCAAAAGAAGTGAAATTTCTGCAATTTTGCCCCAAAATAAGTGAAATTTCTGGAATTTTGCCACAAATAAGTGGAATTTCTGAGTTATGCCACAAAATAAGGAGAATTTCTGTCTTTTTGTCCCAACATATAGGGAATTTCTGACTTTTTGCCCCACAATTAGCAGAATTTCTGCAATTTTGCTCCAAAATACGGGGAATTTCTGCCTTTTTGCCGGAAAATAAGAAGAATGCATACCTTTTTGCCATAAAAAAGGGAAATTTCTTCATTTTTGCTCCAAAAAAGGGAATTTCTGCTTTTTTGCCTCTAAATAAGTGGAATTTCTGTTTTTTACCCCAAAACAAAGGGAATTCCTGTCTTTTTTGCCCCAAAATAAGGAAAATTTCTGACTTATTACCCTGAAATAAGTGAAATTTCTGCAATTTTGCCCCAAAATAAGGGAAATTTCTGCCTTTTTGCCCCCAAATAAGGGGAATTTCAGCCTTTTTACCTCAAAATAAGGGAAATTTCTGCATTTTTGCCACAAAATATTAGGAATTTCTGCATTTTTGCTTCTAAATAAGGAAAATTTCTGCCTTTTTTTCCTGACATAAGTGAAATTTCTGCAATTTTGCCCCAAAATAAGGGAAATTTTTGCCTTTTTGCCCCCAAATAAGGGGAATTTCAGCCTTTTTACCTCAAAATAAGGGGAATTTCGGCATTTTTGCCACAAAATGTTAGAAATTTCTGCCTTTTTGCCCCAAAATAAAGAAAATTTCAGCATTTTTTCCCTGAAATAAGTGAAATTTCTGTAATTTTGCCCCAAAATAAGTGAAATTTCTGCAATTTTGCCCCAAAATAAGTGAAATTTCTGCAATTTTGCCCCAAATTAAGAGAAATTTCTGGTATTTTGCCCCAAAATAAGTGGAATTTCTGAGTTTTGCCCCAAAATTAGGAGAATTTCTGTCTTTTTGCCCCAAGATATAGAGAATTTCTGCCTTTTTCCCCACAATTAGGGGAATTTCTGCAGTTTTGCTCCAAAATACAAGGAATTTCTGCCTTTTTGCCCGATAATAAGAAGAATGCATAACTTTTTGCCATAAAAAAAAGAAATTTCTTCATTTTTGCTCCAATAAAAATGGAATTTCTGCTTTTTTTCCTAAAAATAACTGGAATTTTTGTCTTTTTCCCCCAAAACAAAGGGTATTTCTGTATTTTTGGCCCCAAATTAAAAAATATTTCTGACTTATTAACCTGAAATAAGTGAAATTTCTTCAATTTTTTCCGAAAATAAGGGAAATATCTGCCTTTTTGTCCCCAAATAAGGGAAATTTCAGCCTTTTTTCCTCAAAATAAGGGGAATTTCTGCCTTTTTGCCCCAAAATATAAAATTTCTTCCCTTCTTTTCTGAAATAAGTGAAATTTCTGCAATTTTGCCCCAAAATAAGGCAAATTTCTGGAATTTTGCCCCAAAATAAGTGGAATTACTGAGTTTTGCCCCAAAATAAGGAGAATTTCTGTCTTTTTGCCCTAACATACAGGGAATTTCTGCTCTTTGTCACACAATTAGGGGAATTTCTGCAATTTTGCTTCAAAATACGGGGAATTTCTGCCTTTTTGCCCGAAAATAAGAAGAAAGTATAGCTTTTTGCCATAAAAAAGAGAAATTTCTTCATTTTTGCCCCAAAATAAGCGGAATTTCTGATTTTTTGCCATTAAATAAGTGGAATTTCTGTCCTTTTCCCTCAAAGCATAGGGAATTCCTGTATTTTTGCCCCAAAATAAAGAAAAATTCTGACATTTTATCCTGAAGTAAGTGAAATTTCTGCAATTTTGCCCCAAAATAAGGGAAATTTTTGCCTTTTTGACCCCAAATAAGGGGAATTTCAGCCTTTTTACCTCAAAATAAGGGGAATTTCGGCATTTTTGCCACAAAATGTTAGAAATTTCTGCCTTTTTGCCCCAAAATAAAGAAAATTTCAGCATTTTTTCCCTGAAATAAGTGAAATTTCTGCAATTTTGCCCCAAAATAAGTGAAATTTCTGCAATTTTGCCCCAAAATAAGGGAAATTTCTGGAATTTTGCCTCAAAATAAGTTTAATTTCTGAGTTCTGCACCAAAATAAGGAGAATTTCTGTCTTTATGCCCCAACATATAGGGAATTTCTGCCTTTTTGCCTTAAAATTAGGGGAATTTCTGCAATTTTGCTCCAAAATACGAAGAATTTCTGCCCTTTTGCCTGAAAATAAGAAGAATGCATAGCTTTTTGCCATAAAAAAGGGAAATTTCTTCATTTTTGATCCAAAATAAGGGGAATTTCTGCTTTTTTGCCTCTAAATAAGTGTAATTTCTGTCTTTTTCCCCAAAACAAAGGGAATTTCTGTCTTTTTTGCCCCAAAATAAGGAAATTTTCTGACTTATTACCCTGAAATAAGTGAAATTTCTGCAATTTTGCCCCAAAATAAGGGAAATTTCTCCCTTTTTGCCCCAAAATAAGGGGAAAATTCAGCCTTTTTACCTCAAAATAAGGGAATTTTCTGCATTTTTGCCACAAAATATTAGGAATTTCTGCATTTTTGCCCCAAAATAAAGAAAATTTCTG
Source organism: Micromys minutus (assembly GCF_963924665.1). NCBI lineage: Eukaryota > Metazoa > Chordata > Mammalia > Rodentia > Muridae > Micromys > Micromys minutus. The sequence continues at coordinate 286,305 of NW_027667305.1, read as the reverse complement.
CCTTTTTTCCCTGACATAAGTGAAATTTCTGCAATTTTGCCCCAAAAGAAGTGAAATTTCTGCAATTTTGCCCCAAAATAAGGGAAATTTCTGGAATTTTGCCACAAATAAGTGGAATTTCTGAGTTATGCCACAAAATAAGGAGGATTTCTGTCTTTTTGTCCCAACATATAGGGAATTTCTGACTTTTTGCCCCACAATTAGCAGAATTTCTGCAATTTTGCTCCAAAATACGGGGAATTTCTGCCTTTTTGCCGGAAAATAAGAAGAATGCATACCTTTTTGCCATAAAAAAGGGAAATTTCTTCATTTTTGCTCCAAAAAGGGGAATTTCTGCTTTTTTGCCTCTAAATAAGTGGAATTTCTGTTTTTTACCCCAAAACATAGGGAATTCCTGTCTTTTTTGCCCCAAAATAAGGAAAATTTCTGACTTATTACCCTGAAATAAGTGAAATTTCTGCAATTTTGCCCCAAAATAAGGGAAATTTCTGCCTTTTTGCCCCCAAATAAGTGGAATTTCAGGCTTTTTACCTCAAAATAAGGGAAATTTCTGCATTTTTGCCACAAAATATTAGGAATTTCTGCATTTTTGCCCCTAAATAAGGAAAATTTCTGCCTTTTTTCCCTGACATAAGTGAAATTTCTGCAATTTTACCCCAAAATAAGTGAAATTTCTGCAATTTTGCCCCAAAATAAAGGAAATTTCTGGAATTTTGCCCCAAAATAAGTGGAATTTCTTAGTTTTGCCCCAAAATAAGGAGAATTTCTGTCTTTTTGCCCCACAATTAGCGGAATTTCTGCAATTTTGCTCCAAAATACGGTCAATTTCTGCCTTTTTGCTCGAAAATAAGAAGAATGCATACCTTTTTGCCATAAAAAAGGGAAATTTCTTCATTTTTTCTCCAAAATAAGGGGAATTTCTGCTTTTTTGCCTTTAAATAAGTGAAATTTCTGTCTTTTTCCCCCAAAACAATAAAAATTTCTGTCTTTTTTTCCCCAAAATAAGGAAAAATTCTGACTTATTACCCTGAAGTAAGTGAAATTTCTGCAATTTTGCCTTAAAATAAGAGAAATTTCTGCTTTTTTGCCCCCAAATAAGGGGAATTTCAGCCATTTTACATCAAAATAAGGGTAAATTTTGCATTTTTGCGACAAAATATTAGGAATTTCTGCCTTTTTGCCCCAAACTAAGGAAAATTTCTGCCTTTTTTCCCTGAAATAAGTGAAATTTCTGCAATTTTGCCCCAAAATAAGTGAAATTTCTGCAATTTTGCCCCAAAATAAGGGAAATTTCTGCCTTTTTGCCCCCAAATAAGGGGAATTTCAGCCTTTTTACCTCAAAATAATGGAAATTTCTGCATTTTTGCCACAAAATATTTGGAATTTCTGCATTTTTGCCCCTAAATAAGGAAAATTTCTGCCTTTTTTCCCTGACATAAGTGAAATTTCTGCAATTTTGCCCCAAAATATGTGAAATTTCTGCAATTTTGCCCCAAAATAAAGGAAGTTTCTGGAATTTTGCCCCAAAATAAGTGGAATTTTTTAGTTTTGCCCCAAAATAATGAGAATTTCTGTCTTTTTGCCCCACAATTAGCGGAATTTCTGCAATTTTGCTCCAAAATACGGTCAATTTCTGCCTTTTTGCTCGAAAATAAGAAGAATGCATACCTTTTTGCCATAAAAAAGGGAAATTTCTTCATTTTTTCTCCAAAATAAGGGGAATTCCTGCTTTTTTTGCCTTTAAATAAGTGAAATTTCTGTCTTTTTCCTCCAAAACAAAATAATTTCTGTCTTTTTTTCCCCAAAATAAGGAAAAATTCTGACTTATTACCCTGAAGTAAGTGAAATTTCTGCAATTTTGCCCCAAAATAAGAGAAATTTCTGCTTTTTTGCCCCCAAATAAGGGGAATTTCAGCCTTTTTACATCAAAATAAGGGTAAATTTTGCATTTTTGCCACAAAATATTAGGAATTTCTGCCTTTTTGCCCCAAACTAAGGAAAATTTCTGCCTTTTTTCTCTGAAATAAGTGAAATTTCTGCAATTTTGCCCCAAAATAAGTGAAATTTCTGCAATTTTGCCCCAAAATAAGGGAAATTTCTGCCTTTTTGCCCCCAAATAAGGGGAATTTCAGCCTTTTTACCTCAAAATAAGGGGAATTTCTGCATTTTTGCCACAAAATATTAGGAATTTCTGCCTCTTTGCCTTAAAATAAGGAAAATTTCTGCCTTTTTTTTCTGTAATAAGTGAAATTTCTGCATTTTTGCCCCAAAATAGGTGAAATTTCTGCAATTTTGCCCCATATTAAGAGAAATTTCTGGTATTTTGCCTCAAAATAAGTGGAATTTCTTAGTTTTGCCCCATAATAAGGAGAATATCTGTCTTTTTGCCCCAACATATAGAAAATTTCTGCCTTTTTGCCCCACAATTAGGGGAATTTCTGCAATTTTGCTCCAAAATACGGGGAATTTCTGCCTTTTTGCCCGATAATAAGAAGAATGCATACCTTTTTGCCATTAAAAAGGGAAATTTCCTCATTTTTGCTCCAAAATAAGCGGAATTTCTGATTTTTTGCCTCTAAATAAGTGGAATTTCTGTCTTTTTTCCCCAAAACAAAGGGAATTTCTGTCTTTTTTGCCCCAAAATAAAAAATATTTCTGACTTATTACCCTGAAATAAGTGAAATTTTTCCATTTTTCACCAAAATAAGGGAAATTTCTGCCTTTTTGCCCCCGAATAAGGGAAATTTCAGCCTTTTTACCTCAAAATAAGGGGAATTTCTTCCTTTTTGCCCAAAAATAAGGAAAATTTCTGCCCTTTTTCCGTGAAATAAGTAAAATATCTGCAATTTTGCCCCAAAATAAGTGAAATTTCTGCAATTTTGCCCCAAAATGAGGGAAATTTCTGGAATTTTGCCCCAAAATAAGTGGAATTACTGAGTTTTGCCCCAAAATAAGGAGAATTTCTGTCTTTTTGCCCTAACATATAGGGAATTTTTGCATTTTTGCCCCACAATTAGGGGAATTTCTGCAATTTTGCTCCAGAATACGTGGAATTTCTGCCCTTTTGCCTGAAAATAAGAAGAAAGTATAGCTCTTTGACATAAAAAAGGGAAATTACTTCATTTTTGCTCCAAAATAACGGGAAATTTTGCTTTTTTGCCTCTAAATAAGTGGAATTTCTGTCTTTTCCCCCCAAAACAAAGGGAATTCCTGTATTTTTGCCCCAAAATAAAGAATAATTGTGACTTATTACCCTGAAGTAAGTGATATTTCTGCAATTTTGCCCCAAAATAAGGGAAATTATTGCCTTTTTGCCCCCAAATAAGGGGAATTTCAGCCTTTTTACCTCAAAATAAGGGGAATTTCTTCATTTTTGCCACAAAATATTAGGAATTTCTGCCTTTGTGCACCAAAATAACGAAAATTTCTGCCTTTTTTCTCTGAAATAAGTGAAATTTCTGCAATTTTGCCCCAAAATAAGTGAAATTTCTGCAATTTTGCCCCAAAATAAGGGAAATTTCTGCCTTTTTGCCCCCAAATAAGGGGAATTTCAGCCTTTTTACCTCAAAATAAGGGGAATTTCTGCATTTTTGCCACAAAATATCAAAAATTTCTGCCTTTTTGCCCCAAAATAAGGAAAATAACGGCTTTTTTCCCTTTAATAAGTGAAATTTCTGCAACTTTGCCCCAAAATAAGTGAAATTTCTGCAATTTTGCCCCAAAAGAAGGGAAATTCCTGGAATTTTGCCCCAAAATAAGTGGAATTTCTGAGTTTTGCCCCAAAATAAGGAGAATTTCTGTCTTTTTGCCCCAACATATAAAGAATTTCTGCCTTTTTCTCCACAATTAGGAGAATTTCTCCAATATTGCTCGAAAATACAAGGAATTTCTGCCTTTTTGCCCGATAATAAGAAGAATGCATAACTTTTTGCCATAAAAAAGGGAAATTTCTTCATTTTTGCTCCAAAATAAGGGAATTTCTGCTTTTTTGCATCAAAATAAGTGGAATTTCTGTCTTTTTCCCACATAACAAAGGGAATTTCTGTATTTTTTCCCCCGAAATAAAAAATATTTCTGACTTATTACCCTGAAATAAGTGAAATTTCTGCCTTTTTGCCCCAAAATAAGGGAAATTTCTGCCTTTTTGTCCCCAAATAAGGGAAATTTCAGCCTTTTTACCTCAAAATAAGAGGAATTTCTGCCTTTTTGCACCAAAATATAAATTTTCTGCCCTTCTTCCCTGAAATAAGTGAAATTTCTGCAATTTTGCCCCAAAATAAAGGAAATTTCTGGAATTTTGCCCCAAAATAAGTGGAATTAATGAGTTTTGCCCCAAAATAAGGAGAATTTCTGTCTTTTTGCCCTAAAATATAGGGAATTTCTGCCTTTTTGCCTTACAATTAGGGGAATTTCTGCAATTTTGCTCCAAAATACGAAAAATTTCTGCCCTTTTGCCTGACAATAAGAAGAATGCATACCTTTTTGCTATAAAAAAGAAAAATTTCTTTATTTTTGATCCAAAACAAGGGGAATTTCTGCTTTTTTGCCTCTAAATATGTGGAATTTCTGTCTTTTTCCCCAAAAACAAAGGGAATTTCTGTCTTTTTTGCCCCAAAATAAGGGAAATTTCTGACTTATTACCCTGAAATAAGTGAAATTTCTGCAATTTTGCCCCAAAATAAGGGAAATTTCTGCCTTTTTGCCCCCAAATAAGGGGAATTTCAGCCTTTTTACCTCAAAATAAGGGAAATTTCTGCATTTTTGCCACAAAATATTAGGAATTTCTGCATTTTTGCCCCCAAATAAGGAAAATATCTGACTTTATTCCCAGTAATAAGTGAAATTTCTGCAACTTTGCCCCAAAATAAGTGAAATTTTTGCAATTTTGCCCCAAATTAAGAGATATTTTTGGTATTTTGCCCCAAAATAAGTGGAATTTCTGAGTTTTGCCCCAAAATTAGGAGAATTTCTGTCTTTTTGCCCTAAGATATAGAGAATTTCTGCCTTTTTCCCCACAATTAGGGGAATTTCTGCAATTTTGCTCCAAAATACAAGGAATTTCTGACTTTTTGCCCGATAATAAGAAGAATGCATAACTTTTTGCCATAAAAAAAAGAAATTTCTTCATTTTTGCTCCAAAATAAATGGAATTTCTGCTTTTTTTCCTAAAAATAACTGGAATTTTTGTCTTTTTCCCTCAAAACAAAGGGAATTTCTGTATTTTTGGCCCCAAATTAAAAAATATTTCTGACTTATTAACCTGAAATAAGTGAAATTTCTTCAATTTATTCCCAAAATAAGGGAAATATCTGCCTTTTTGTCCCCAAATAAGGGAAATTTCAGCCTTTTTACCTCAAAATAAGGGGAATTTCTGCCTTTTTGCCCCAAAATATAAAATTTCTTCCCTTCTTTTCTGAAATTAGTGAAATTTCTGCAATTTTGCCCCAAAATAAAAGAAATTTCTGGAATTTTGCCCCAAAATAAGTGGAATTACTGAGTTTTGCCCCAAAATAAGGAGAATTTCTGTCGTTTTGCCCTAACATATAGGGAATTTCTGCTCTTTGTCACACAATTAGGGGAATTTCTGCAATTTTGCTTCAAAATACGGGGAATTTCTGCCTTTTTGCCCGAAAATAAGAAGAAAGTATAGCTTTTTGCCATAAATAAGAGAAATTTCTTCATTTTTGCCCCAAAATAAGCGGAATTTCTGATTTTTTGCCATTAAATAAGTGGAATTTCTGTCCTTTTCCCTCAAAGCATAGGGAATTCCTGTATTTTTGCCCCAAAATAAGGAAAAATTCTGACATTTTACCCTGAAGTAAGTGAAATTTCTGCAATTTTGCCCCAAAATAAGGGAAATTTTTGCCTTTTTGCCCCCAAATAAGGGGAATTTCAGCCTTTTTACCTCAAAATAAGGGGAATTTCGGCATTTTTGCCTCACAATGTTAGAAATTTCTGCCTTTTTGCCCCAAAATAAAGAAAATTTCAGCATTTTTTCCCTGAAATAAGTGAAATTTCTGCAATTTTGCCCCAAATATGTCAAATTTCTGCAATTTTGCCCCAAAATAAGTGAAATTTCTGCAATTTTGCCCCAAAATAAGTAAAATTTCTGCAATTTTGCCCCAAAATAAGGGAAATTTCTGGAATTTTGCCTCAAAATAAGTTTAATTTCTGAGTTCTGCACCAAAATAAGGAGAATTTCTGTCTTTATGCCCCAACATATAGGGAATTTCTGCCTTTTTGCCTTAAAATTAGGGGAATTTCTGCAATTTTGCTCCAAAATACGAAGAATTTTTGCCCTTTTGCCTGAAAATAAGAAGAATGCATACCTTTTTGCCATAAAAAAGGGAAATTTCTTCATTTTTGATCCAAAATAAGGGGAATTTCTGCTTTTTTGCCTCTAAATAAGTGGAATTTCTGTCTTTTTCCCCAAAAACAAAGGGAATTTCTGTCTTTTTTGCCCCAAAATAAGGAAATTTTCTGACTTATTACCCTGAAATAAGTGAAATTTCTGCAATTTTGCCCCAAAATAAGGGAAATTTCTGCCTTTTTGCCCCAAAATAAGGGGAAAATTCAGCCTTTTTACCTCAAAATAAGGGAATTTTCTGCATTTTTGCCACAAAATATTAGGAATTTCTGCATTTTTGCCCCAAAATAAAGAAAATTTCTGCCTTTTTTCCCTGACATAAGTGAAATTTCTGCAATTTTGCCCCAAAAGAAGTGAAATTTCTGCAATTTTGCCCCAAAATAAGGGAAATTTCTGGAATTTTGCCACAAATAAGTGGAATTTCTGAGTTATGCCACAAAATAAGGAGAATTTCTGTCTTTTTGTCCCAACATATAGGGAATTTCTGACTTTTTGCCCCACAATTAGCAGAATTTCTGCAATTTTGCTCCAAAATACGGGGAATTTCTGCCTCTTTGCCGGAAAATAAGAAGAATGCATACCTTTTTGCCATAAAAAAGGGAAATTTCTTCATTTTTGCTCCAAAAAGGGGAATTTCTGCTTTTTTGCCTCTAAATAAGTGGAATTTCTGTTTTTTACCCCAAAACAAAGGGAATTCCTGTCTTTTTTGCCCCAAAATAAGGAAAATTTCTGACTTATTACCCTGAAATAAGTGAAATTTCTGCAATTTTGCCCCAAAATAAGGGAAATTTCTGCCTTTTTGCCCCCAAATAAGGGGAATTTCAGCCTTTTTACCTCAAAATAAGGGAAATTTCTGCATTTTTGCCACAAAATATTAGGAATTTCTGCATTTTTGCCAGTAAATAAGGAAAATTTCTGCCTTTTTTCCCTGACATAAGTGAAATTTCTGCAATTTTGCCCCAAAATAAGTGAAATTTCTGCAATTTTGCCCCAAAATAAAGGAAATTTCTGGAATTTTGCCCCAAAATAAGTGGAATTTCTTAGTTTTGCCCCAAAATAAGGAGAATTTCTGTCTTTTTGCCCCACAATTAGCGGAATTTCTGCAATTTTGCTCCAAAATACGGTCAATTTCTGCTTTATTGCTCGAAAATAAGAAGAATGCATACCTTTTTGCCATAAAAAAGGGAAATTTCTTCATTTTTTCTCCAAAATAAGGGGAATTTCTGCTTTTTTGCCTTTAAATAAGTGAAATTTCTGTCTTTTTCCCCCACACAAACAGAATTTCTGTCTTTTTTTCCCCAAAATAAGGAAAAATTCTGACTTATTACCCTGAAGTAAGTGAAATTTCTGCAATTTTGCCCCAAAATAAGAGAAATTTCTGCTTTTTTGCCCCCAAATAAGGGGAATTTCAGCATTTTTACATCAAAATAAGGGTAAATTTTGCATTTTTGCCACAAAATATTAGGAATTTCTGCCTTTTTGCCCCAAATTAAGGAAAATTTCTGCCTTTTTTCCCTGAAATAAGTGAAATTTCTGCAATTTTGCCCCAAAATAAGTGAAATTTCTGCAATTTTGCCCCAAAATAAGGGAAATTTCTCCCTTTTTGCCCCCAAATAAGGGGAATTTTAGCCTTTTTACCTCAAAATAAGGGGAATTTCTGCATTTTTGCCACAAAATATTAGGAATTTCTGCCTCTTTGCCTTAAAATAAAGAAAATTTTTGCCTTTTTTCCCTGTAATAAGTGAAATTTCTGCATTTTTGCCCCAAAATAGGTGAAATTTCTGCAATTTTGCCCCATATTAAGAGAAATTTCTGGTATTTTGCCTCAAAATAAGTGGAATTTCTTAGTTTTGCCCCATAATAAGGAGAATTTCTGTCTTTTTGCCCCAACATATAGAAAATTTCTGCATTTTTGCCCCACAATTAGGGGAAATTCTGCAATTTTGCTCCAAAATACGGGGAATTTCTGCCTTTTTTCCCGATAATAAGAAGAATGCATACCTTTTTGCCATTAAAAAGGGAAATTTTCTAATTTTTGCTCCAAAATAAGCGGAATTTCTGATTTTTTGCCTCTTAATAAGTGAAATTTCTGTCTTTTTCCCCCAAAACAAAGGGAATTTCTGTCTTTTTTGCCCCAAAATAAAAAATATTTCTGACTTATTACCCTGAAATAAGTGAAATTTTTTCCATTTTTCCCCAAAATAAGGGAAATTTTGCCTTTTTGCCCCCAAATAAGGGAAATTTCAGCCTTTTTACCTCAAAATAAGGGGAATTTCTTCCTTTTTGCCCAAAAATAATAAAAATTTCTGCCCTTTTTCCCTGAAATAAGTAAAATATCTGCAATTTTGCCCCAAAATAAGTGAAATTTCTGCAATTTTGCCCCAAAATGAGGGAAATTTCTGGAATTTTGCCCCAAAATAAGTGGAATTACTAAGTTTTGCCCCAAAATAAGGAGAATTTCTGTCTTTTTGCCCTAACATATAGGGAATTTTTGCCTTTTTGCCCCACAATTAGGGGAATTTCTGCAATTTTGATCCAGAATACGTGGAATTTCTGCCCTTTTGCCCGAAAATAAGAAGAAAGTATAGCTTTTTGCCATAAAAAAGGGAAATTTCTTCATTTTTGCTCCAAAATAAATGGAATTTCTGCTTTTTTTTTCTAAAAATAACTGGAATTTTTGTCTTTTTCCCCCAAAACAAAGGGAATTTCTATATTTTTGGCCCCAAATTAAAAAATATTTCTGACTTATTAACCTGAAATAAGTGAAATTTCTTCAATTTTTTCCCAAAATAAGGGAAATATCTGCCTTTTTGTCCCCAAATAAGGGAAATTTCAGCCTTTTTACCTCAAAATAAGGGGAATTTCTGCCTTTTTGCCCCAAAATATAAAATTTCTTCTTTTCTTTTCTGAAATAAGTGAAATTTCTGCAATTTTGCCCCAAAATAAGGGAAATTTCTGGAATTTTGCCCCAAAATAAGTGGAATTACTGAGTTTTGCCCCAAAATAAGGAGAATTTCTGTCTTTTTGCCCTAACATATAGGGAATTTCGGCTCTTTGTCACACAATTAGGGGAATTTCTGCAATTTTGCTTCAAAATACGGGGAATTTCTGCCTTTTCGCTCGAAAATAAGAAGAATGCATACCTTTTTGCCATAAAAAAGGAAAATTTCTTCATTTTTGCTCCAAAATAAGGGGAATTTCTGCTTTTTTGCCTTTAAATAAGTGAAATTTCTGTCTTTTTCCCCCAAAACAAAAAGAATTTCTGTCTTTTTTCCCCAAAATAAGGAAAAATTCTGACTTATTACCCTGAAGTAAGTGAAATTTCTGCAATTTTGCCCCAAAATAAGAGAAATTTCTGCTTTTTTGCCCCCAAATAAGGGGAATTTCAGCCTTTTTACATCAAAATAAGGGTAAATTTTGCATTTTTGCCACAAAATATTAGGAATTTCTGCCTTTTTGCCCCAAACTAAGGAAAATTTCTGCCTTTTTTCCCTGAAATAAGTGAAATTTCTGCAATTTTGCCCCAAAATAAGTGAAATTTCTGCAATTTTTGCCCCAAAATAAGGGAAATTTCTGCCTTTTTGCCCCCAAATAAGGGGAATTTCAGGCGTTTTACCTCAAAATAAGGGGAATTTCTGCATTTTTGCCACAAAATATTAGGAATTTCTGCCTCTTTGCCTTAAAATAAGGAAAATTTCTGCCTTTTTTCCCTGTAATAAGTGAAATTTCTGCATTTTTGCCCCAAAATAGGTGAAATTTCTGCAATTTTGCCCCATATTAAGAGAAATTTCTGGTATTTTGCCTCAAAATAAGTGGAATTTCTTAGTTTTTCCCCATAATAAGGAGAATTTCTGTCTTTTTGCCCCAACATATAGAAAATTTCTGCCTTTTTGCCCCACAATTAGGGGAATTTCTGCAATTTTGCTCCAAAATACGGGGAATTTCTGCCTTTTTGCCCGATAATAAGAAGAATGCATACCTTTTTGCCATTCAAAAGGGAAATTTCCTCATTTTTGCTCCAAAATAAGCAGAATTTCTGATTTTTTGCCTCTAAATAAGTGGAATTTCTGTCTTTTTCCCCCAAAACAAAGGGAATTTCTGTCTTTTTTGCCCCAAAATAAAAAATATTTCTGACTTATTACCCTGAAATAAGTGAAATTTTTTCCATTTTTCCCCAAAATAAGGGAAATTTCTGCCTTTTTGCCCCCAAATAAGGGAAATTTCAGCCTTTTTACCTCAAAATAAGGGGAATTTCTTCCTTTTTGCCCAAAAATAAGGAAAATTTCTGCCCTTTTTCCCTGAAATAAGTAAAATATCTGCAATTTTGCCCCAAAATAAGTTAAATTTCTGCAATTTTGCCCCAAAATGAGGGAAATTTCTGGAATTTTGCCCCAAAATAAGTGGAATTACTGAGTTTTGCCCCAAAATAAGGAGAATTTCTGTCTTTTTGCCCTAACATATAGGGAATTTTTACATTTTTGCCCCACAATTAGGGGAATTTCTGCAATTTTGCTCCAGAATACGTGGAATTTCTGACCTTTTGCCCGAAAATAAGAAGAAAGTATAGCTTTTTGCCATAAAAAAGGGAAATTACTTCATTTTTGCTCCAAAATAACGGGAAATTCTGCTTTTTTGCCTCTAAATAAGTGGAATTTCTGTCTTTTCCCCCCAAAACAAAGGGAATTCGTTTATTTTTGCCCCAAAATAAAGAATAATTGTGACTTATTACCCTGAAGTAAGTGATATTTCTGCAATTTTGCCCCAAAATAAGGGAAATTATTGCCTTTTTGCCCCCAAATAAGGGGAATTTCAGCCTTTTTACCTCAAAATAAGGGGAATTTCTTCATTTTTGCCACAAAATATTAGGAATTTCTGCCTTTTTGCACCAAAATAATGAAAATTTCTGCCTTTTTTCCCTGAAATAAGTGAAATTTCTTCAATTTTGCCCCAAAATAAGTGAAATTTCTACAAGTTTCCCAAAATAATGAAATTTCTGCAATTTTGCCCCAAACTAAGAGAAATTTCTGGAATTTTGCCCCAAAATAAGTGGAATTTCTGAGTTTTGCCCCAAAATAAGGAGAATTTCTGTCTTTTTGCCCCAACATTTAGAGAATTTCTGCCTTTTTGCCCCACAATTTGGGGAATTTCTGCAATTTTGCTCCAAAATACGAAGAATTTCTGCCTTTTTGCCCGAAAATAAGAAGAATGCATACCTTTTTGCAATAAAAAAGGGAAATTTCTTCATTTTTGCTCCAAAATAAGGGGAATTTCTGCTTTTTTGCCTCTAAATAAGTGGAATTTCTGTCTTTTTCCCCTAAAACAAAGTGAATTTCTGTCTTTTTTGCCCCAAAATAAGGAAAATTTCTGGCTTATTTCCTTGAAATAAGTGAAATTTCTGCAATTTTGCCCCAAAATAAGTTAAATTTCTGCAATTTTGCCCCAAAGTAAGGGAAATTTCTGCAATTTTGCCCCAAAATAAGGGTAATTTCTGCATTTTTGCCCCCAAATAAGGGGAATTTTAGCCTTTTTACCTCAAAATAAGGGGAATTTCTTCATTTTTGCAACAAATTATTAGGAATTTCTGCCTTTTTGCCCAAAAATAAGAAAATTTCTACCTTTTTTTCTCTGAAATAAGTGAAATTTCTGCAATTTTGCCCCAAAATAATTGAAATTTCTGCAATTTTGCCCCAAAATAACGGAAGTTTCTTAAATTTTGCCCCAAAATAAGTGTAATATCTGAGTTTTTCCCCAAAATTAGGAGAATTTCTGTCTTTTTGCCCCAACATATAGAGAATTTCTGCCTTTTTGCCTTACAATTAGGGGAATTTCTTCAATTTTGCTCCAAAATATGGGGAATTTCTGCCTTTTTGCCCGATAATAAGAAGAATGCATAAATTTTTGCCATAAAAAAGGGAAATTTCTTCATTTTTGCTCCAAAATAAAGGGAATTTCTGCTTTTTTGCCTAAAAATAACTGGAATTTTTGTCTTTTTCCCCCAAAACAAAGGGAATTTCTATATTTTTGCCCCAAAATAAAAAATATTTCTGCCTTTTTTCCCTGAAATAAGTGAAATTTCTGCAATTTTGCCCCAAAATAAGTGAAATTTCTGCAATTTTGCCCCAAAATAAGGGAAATTTCTGCCTTTTTGCCCCCAAATAAGGGGAATTTCAGCCTTTTTACCTCAAAATAAGGGGAATTTCTGCATTTTTGCCACAAAATATTAAAAATTTCTGCCCTTTTGCCCCAAAATAAGGAAAATATCTGCCTTTTTTCTCTGTAATAAGTGAAATTTCTGCAACTTTGCCCCAAAATAAGTGAAATTTTTGCAATTTTGCCCCAAATTAATGGAAATTTCTGGTATTTTGCCCCAAAATAAGTGGAATTTCCGAGTTTTGCCCCAAAATAAGGAGAATTTCTGTCTTTTTGCCCCAACATATAAAGAATTTCTGCCTTTTTCTCCACAATTAGGGGAATTTCTGCAATTTTGCTCCAAAATACAAGGAATTTCTGCCTTTTTGCCCGATAATAAGAAGAATGCATAACTTTTTGCCATAAAAAAGGAAAATATATTCATTTTTGCTCCAAAATAAGGGAATTTCTGCTTTTTTGCCTCAAAATAAGTGGAATTTCTGTCTTTTTCCCACAAAACAAAAAGAATTTCTGTATTTTTTCCCCCAAAATAAAAAATAATTCTGACTTATTACCCTGAAAAAAGTGAAATTTCTGCCTTTTTGCCCCAAAATAAGGGAAATTTCTGCCTTTTTGTCCCCAAATAAGGGAAATTTCAGCCTTTTTACCTCAAAATAAGAGGAATTTCTGCCTTTTTGCACCAAAATATAAAATTTCTGCCCTTCTTCCCTGAAATAAGTGAAATTTCTGCAATTTTGCCCCAAAATAAAAGAAATTTCTGGAATTTTGCCCCAAAATAAGTGGAATTAATGAGTTTTGCCCCAAAATAAGGAGAATTTCTGTCTTTTTGCCCTAACATATAGGGAATTTCTGCCTTTTTGCCTTACAATTAGGGGAATTTCTGCAATTTTGCTCCTAAATACGAAAAATTTCTGCCCTTTTGCCTGAAAATAAGAAGAATGCATACCTTTTTGCTGTAAAAAAGAGAAATTTCTTTATTTTTGATCCAAAACAAGGGGAATTTCTGCTTTTTTGCCTCTAAATATGTGGAATTTCTGTCTTTTTCCCCAAAAACAAAGGGAATTTCAGTCTTTTTTGCCCCAAAATAAGAAAAATTTCTACTTATTACCCTGAAATAAGTGAAATTTCTTCAATTTTGCCCCAAAATAAGGGAAATTTCTGCCTTTTTGCCCCAAAATAAGGGGAATTTCAGCCTTTTTACCTCAAAATAAGGGGAATTTCTGCATTTTTGCCACAAAATATTAGGAATTTCTGCCTTTTTGCCACAAAATAAAAAAAATATCTCACTTTTTTCCCTGTAATAAGTGAAATTTCTGCAACTTTGCCCCAAAATAAGTGAAATTTTTGCAATTTTGCCCAAAATTAAGAGAAATTTCTGGTATTTTGCCCCAAAATAAGTGGAATTTCTGAGTTTTGCCCCAAAATTAGGAGAATTTCTGTCTTTTTGCCCCAACATATAGAGAATTTCTACCTTTTTCCCCACAATTAGGGGAATTTCTGCAATTTTGCTCCAAAATACAAGGAATTTCTGCCTTTTTGCCCGATAATAAGAAGAATGCTTAACTTTTTGACATAAAAAAGGGAAATTTCTTCATTTTTGCTCCAAAATAAGGGGAATTTCTGCTTTTTTGCCTAAAAATAACTGGAATTTTTTTCTTTTTCCCTCAAAACAAAGGGAATTTCTGTATTTTTTGCCCAAAATTAAAAAATACTTATGACTTATTAACCTGAAATAAGTGAAATTTCTTCAATTTTTTCCCAAAATAAGGGAAATATCTGCCTTTTTGTCCCCAAATAAGGGAAATTTCAGCCTTTTTACCTCAAAATAAGGGGAATTTCTGCCTTTTTGCCCCAAAATATAAAATTTTAGCGCTTCTTCCCTGAAATAAGTGAAATTTCTGCAATTTTGCCCCAAAATAAGGGAAATTTCTAGAATTTTGCCCCAAAATAAGTGGAATTACTGAGTTTTGCCCCAAAATAAGGGAAATTTCTGACTTTTTGCCCCCAAATATGGGGAATGTCAGCCTTTTTACCTCAAAATAAGGGGAATTTCTGCATTTTTGCCACAAAATATTAGGAATTTCTGCCTTTTTGTTCCAAAATAAGAAAATTTCTGCTTTTTTCCCTTGAAATAAGGGAAATTTCTGCAATTTTGCCTGAAAATATGTGTAATTTCTGCACTTTTACCCCAAAATAAGGGAAATTTCTGGAATTTTGCCCCAAAATAAGTGGAATTTCTGAGTTTTGCCCCAAAATAAATAGAATTTCTGTCTTTTTGCCCCAACATATAGAGAACTTCTGCCTTTTTGCCCCACAATTAGGGGAATTTCTGCAATTTTGCTCCAAAATACGAAGAATTTCTGCCTTTTTGCCCGAAAATAAGAAGAATGCATACCTTTTTGCCATAAAAAAAGGGAAATTTCTTCATTTTTGCTCCAAAATAAGGGGAATTTCTGCTTTCTTGCCTCTAAATAAGTGGAATTTCTGTCTTTTTCTCCCAAAACAAAGGGAATTTCTGTCCTTTTGGCCCCAAAATAAAAGAAAATTTCTGACTTATTGCCCTGAAGTAAGTGTAATTTCTGCAATTTTGCCCCAAAATAAGGGAAATTTCTGCCTTTCTGCCCCCAAATAAGGGGAATTTCAGCCTTTTTACCTCAAAATAAGGGGAATTTCTGCATTTTTGCCACAAAATATTAGGAATTTCTGCCTTTTTGCCCCAAAAATTAGAAAAATTTCTGCCTTTTTTCCCTGAAATAAGTGAAATTTGTGCAATTTTGCCCCAAAATAAGTGAAATTGCTGCAATTTTGCCCCAAAATACAAGAAATTTCTGGAATTTTGCCCCAAAATATGTGGAATTTCTGATTTTTGCCCTAAAATTAGGAGAATTTCTGTCTTTTTGCCCCAACATATAGAGAATTTCTGCCTTTTTGCCCCACAATTAGGGGAATTTCTGCAATTTTGCCCGAAAATAAGGGAAATTTCTGCCTTTTTCCCCCCAAATAAGGGAAATTTCACCCTTTTTACCTAAAAATAAGGGGAATTTCTGCATTTTTGCCACAAAATATTAGCTATTTTTGCCTTTTTGCCCCAAAATAAGAAAATTTCTCCTTTTTTTCCTGAAATAAGTGAAATTTCTGCAATTTTGCCCCAAAATAAGTGAAATTTCTGTAATTTTGCCCCAAAATAAGGGAAATTTCTGGAATTTTGCTCCAAAGTAAGTGGAATTTCTGAGTTTTACCCCAAAATAAAAAGAATTTCTGTGTTTTTACCCTAACATATAGGGAATTTTTGACTTTTTGCCCCACAATTAGGGGAATTTCTGCAATTTTGCTCCAAAATACGAGGAATTTCTGCCTTTTTGCCCGATAATAAGAAGAATGCATACCTTTTTGCCATAAAAAAAGAAAATTTCTTTATTTTTGCTCCAATACAAAAGGAATTTCTGCTTTTTTGCCTCTAAATAAGTGGAATTTCTCTCTTTTTCCCCCAAAACAAAGGGAATTTCTGTATTTTTTGCCCTAAAATAAAAAAAATTTCTGACTTATTACCCTGAAGTAAGTGAAATTTCTGCAATTTTGCCCCAAAATAAGGGAAATTACTGCCTTTTTGCCCCCAAATAATGGGAATTTCTGCCTTTTTACCTCCAAATAAGGGGAATTTCTGCATTTTTGCCACAAAATATTAGGAATTTCTGCCTTTTTGCCCCAAAATAAGGGAAATTTCTGGTTTTTTCCCTGAAATAAGTGAAATATCTTCAATTTTGCCCCAAAATAAGTGAAATTTCTGCAATTTTTCCCCAAAATAAATGAAATTTCGGAAATTTCCCCCAAAATAAGTGGAATTTCCGAGTTTTTCCCCAAAATAAAGAGAATTTCTGTCTTTTTGCCCTAACGTATCAGGAATTTCTGCCTTTTTGCCCCACAATTAGGGGAATTTCTGTAATTTTGCTCCAAAATACGAGGAATTTCTGCCTTTTTGCCCGAAAATAAGAAGAATGCATACCTTTTTGCAATAAATAAGGGAACTTTCTTAATTTTTGCTCCAAAATAAGGGGAATTTCTGCTTTTTTGCCTTTAAATAAGTGGAATTTCTGTCTTTTTCCCCCAAAACAAAGGGAATTTCTTTCTTTTTGCCCCAAAATAAGAAAATTTCTGATTTATTACACTCAAATAAGTGAAATTTCTGCAATTTGGCCCCAAAATAAGGGAAATTTCTGCCTTTTTGACCCCAAATAAGGGGAATTTCTGCCTTTTTACCTCAAAATAAGGGGAATTTCTTCATATTTGCCACAAAATATTAGGAATTTCTGCCTTTTAGCCCCAAAATAATGAAAATTTCTGCCTTTTTCTCTGAAATAAGTGAAATTTCTGCTATTTTGCCCCAAAATAGGTAAAATTTCTGCAATTTTGCCCCAAAATAATGGAAATTTCTCGAATTTTGACCCACAATAAGTGGAATTTCTGAGTTTTGCCCCAAAATTAAGAGAATTTCTGTCTTCTTGCCCTAACATATAGGGAATTTCTGCCTTTTTGCCCCACAATTAGGGGAATTTCTGCAATTTTGCTCCTAAATATGGGGAATTTCTGCCTTTTTGCCTGAAGATAAGAAGAATGCATACCTTTTGCCATAAATAAGGGATATTTCTTAATTTTTGCTCCAAAATAAGCAGAATTTCTGCTTTTTTGCCTCTAAATAAGTGGAATTTCTGTCTTTTTCCCCAAAAACAAAGGGAATTCCTGTCTTTTTTGCCCCAAAATAAGGACAATTTCTGACTTATTACCCTGAAATAAGTGAAATTTCTGCAATTTTGCCCCAAAATAAGGGAAATTTCTGACTTTTGCCCCCAAATATGGAGAATTTCAGCCTTTTTACCTAAAAATAAGGGGAATTTCTGCATTTTTGCCACAAAATATTAGGAATTTCTGCATTTTTGTTCCAAAATAAAAAAATTTCTGCTTTTTTTCCCTGAAATTAGGGAAATTTCTGCAATTTTGCCCCAAAATAAGTGAAATTTCTGCAATTTTGCCCCAAAATAAGGGAAATTTCTAAAATTTTGCCCCAAAATAAGTGGAATTTCTGAGTTTTGCCCCAAAATAAAAAGAATTTCTGTCTTTTTGCCCCAACATATAGAGAATTTCTGCCTTTTTGCCCCACAATTAGGGGAATTTCTGCAATTTTGCTCCAAAATACGAAGAATTTCTCCCTTTTTGCCCGAAAATAAGAAGAAAGCTTACTTTTTTGCCATTAAAAAGGGAAATTTCTTCATTTTTGCTCCAAAATAAGGGGAATTTCTGCTTTTTTGCCTTTAAATAAGTGGAATTTCTTTCTTTTTTTCCCAAACAAAGGGAATTTCTGTCTTTTTGTCCCCAAAATGAAAAAAATTTCTGACTTATTACCCTGAAATAAGTGAAATTTCTGCAATTTTGCCCCAAAATAAGGGAAATTTCTGACTTTTGCCCCCAAATATGGAGAATTTAAGCCTTTTTACCTAAAAATAAGGGGAATTTCTGCATTTTTGAAATAAAATATTAGGAATTTCTGCATTTTTGTTCCAAAATAAGAAAATTTCTGCTTTTTTTCCCTGAAATCAGGGAAATTTCTGCAATTTTGCCCCAAAATAAGTGAAATTTCTGCAATTTTGCCCCAAAATAAGTGGAATTTCTGAGTTTTGCCCCAAAATAAAAAGAATTTCTGTCTTTTTGCCCCAACATATAGAGAATTTCTGCCTTTTTGCCCCACAATTAGGGGAATTTCTGCAATTTTGCTCCAAAATACGAAGAATTTCTCCCTTTTTGCCCGAAAATAAGAAGAAAGCATACCTTTTTGCCATTAAAAAGGGAAATATCTTCATTTTTGCTCCAAAATAAGGGGAATTTCTGCTTTTTTGCCTTTAAATAAGTGGAATTTCTTTCTTTTTTCCCCAAACAAAGGGAATTTCTGTCTTTTTGGCCCCAAATTAAAAAAAATTTCTGACTTATTACCATGAAGTAAGTGTAATTTCTGCAATTTTGCCCCAAAATAAAGGAAATTTCTGGAATTTTGTCCCAAAGTATGTTGAATTTCTGAGGTTTGCCCCAAAATAAGGAGAATTTCTGTCTTTTTGCCCCAACATATTGAAAATTTCTGCCTTTTTGCCCCATAATTAGGGGAATTTCTGCAATTTTGCCTGAAAATAAGGGAAATTTCTGCCTTTTTGCCCCCAAATAATAGAAATTTCAGCCTTTTTACCTCAAAATAAAAGGAATTTCTGCATTTTTGCCACAAAGTATTAGGAATTTCTGCCTTTTTGCCACAAAATAAAAAAATTTCTGCTTTTTTCCCTGAAATAAGTGAAATTTCTGCAATTTTGCCCCAAAATAAGTAAAAGTTCTGCAATTTTGCCCCAAAATAAGGGAATTTTCTGGAATTTTGCCCCAAAGTAAGTGGAATTTCTGAGTTTTGCCCAAAAATAAGGAGAAATTCCGTCTTTTGGCCCCCACATATATGGAATTTTTGCCTTTTTGCCCCACAATTAGGGGAATTTCTGCAATTTTGCTCCAAAATACGGGGAATTTCTGCATTTTTCTCCGAAAATAAGAAGAATGCATACCTTTTTGCTATAAAAAAGGGAAATTTCTTCATTTTTGCTCCAAAATAAGGGAATTTCTGCTTTTTGGCCTCTAAATAAGTGGAATTTCTTTTTCCCCAAAAACAAAGGGAATTTCTGTCTCTTTTGCCCCAAAATAAAAAAAATTTCTGACTTATTACCCTGAAGTAAGTGAAATTTCTGGAATTTTGCCCCAAAATAAGGGAAATTTCTGCCTTTTTGCCCCCAAGTAAGGGGAATTTCAGCCTTTTTACCTCAAAATAAGAGATATTTCTACATTTTTGCCACAAAATATTAGGAATTTCTGCCTTTTTGCCACAAAATAAGGAAAATTTCTGCCTTTTTTCCCTGAAATAAGTGAAATTTCTGCAATTTTGCCCCAAAATAAGTGAAATTTCTGCAATTTTGCCCCAAATTAAGTGAAATTTCTGCAATTTTGCCAAAAAAGAAGGGAAATTTCTGGAATTTTGCCTCAAAATAAGTGGAATTTCTGAGTTTTGCCACAAAATAAAAAGAATTTCTGTCTTTTGCCCCAACATATACGGAATTTCTGCATTTTTGCCCCACAATTAGGAAAATTTCTGCAAATTTGCTCCAAAATACAAGGAATTTCTGCTTTTTTGCCAGAAAATAAGAAGAATGTTTACCTTATACCACAAAAAAGGAAATTTCTTCATTTTTGCTTCAAAATAAGACAAAATTCTGCCTTTTTACCTCAAAATAAGTGAAATTTCTGCCTTTTTACCCAAAAATAAACGGAATTTCTGTCTTTTTGCTCCAACATATAGAGAATTTCTGCCTTTTTGCCCCACAATTAGGGGAATTTCTGCAATTTTGCTCCAAAATATGCAGAATTTCTGCCCTTTTGCCCGAAAATAAGAAGAATGCATACTTTTTTGCCATAAATAAGGGAAATTTCTTCATTTTTGCTCCAAAATAAGGGGAATTTCTGCTTTTCTGCCTCTAAATAAGTGGAATTTCTGTCTTTTCCTCCAAAACAAAAGGAATTCCTTTCTTTTTTGCCCCAAAATAAGGAAAATTTCTGCCTTTTTTCCCTGAAATAAGTGAAATTTCTGCAATTTTGCCCCAACAAAGTGAAATTTCTCCAATTTTGTCCCAAAATAAGGAAATTTCTGCAATTTTGCCCCAAAATAAGGGAAATTTCTGGAATTTTCCCCAAAATAAGTGGAATTTGTGAGTTTTGCCCCAAAATAAGGAGAATTTCTGTCTTTTTGCCCCAACATATAGAGAATTTCTGCCTTTTTGCCCCTCAATTAGGGGGATTTCTCCAATTTTGCCCAAAAATAAGTGAAATTTCTGTCTTTTTGCCCCCAAATAAGGGGAATTTCAGCCTTTTTACCTCAAAATAATGGGGAATTTCTACTTTTTTGCCTCAAAATATTAGGAATTACTACCTTTTTGCCCCAAATTAAGAAAATTTCTGCTTTTTTTTCCTGAAATAAGTGAAATTTCTGCAATTTTCCCCAAAAATAAGTGAAATTTCTGTGTTTTGCCCCAAAATGAGGAGAATTTCTTTCTTTTTGCCCCAACATGTAGGCAATTTCTGCCTTTTTGCCGCACAATTGGGGAATTTCTGCAATTTTGCTCCAAAATACGGGGAATTTCTGCCTTTTTGCCCGAAAATAAGAAGAATGCATAACTTTTTGCCATAAAAAAGGGAAATTTCTTCATTTTTGCTCCAAAATAAGGGGAATTTCTGCTTTTTTGCCTCTAAATAAGTGGAATTTCTGTCTTTTTCCCCCAAAACAAAGAAAATATCAGGTCTTTTTTTCCCCAAAATAAGGAAAAATTCTGACTTATTACCCTGAAGTAAGTGAAATTTCTGCAATTTTGCCGCAAAATATGGGAAATTTCTGCCTTTTTGCCCCCAAATAAGAGGAATTTTAGCCTTTTTACCTCATAATAAAGGGAATTTTTGCATTTTTGCCACAAAATATTAGGAATTTCTGCCTTTTTGCCCTGAAATAAGGAAAATTTCTGCCTTTTTTCCATGAAATAAGAAAATTTCTGCATTTTTGCCACAAAATAAGTGAAATTTCTGAAATTTTGCCCAAAAATAAGGGAAATTTCTGCAATTTTGCCCCAAAATAAGGGAAATTTCTGGAATTTGGCCACAAAAAGAGTGGAATTTCTGAGTTTTGCCCCAAATTAAGGAGAATTTCTGTCTTTATGCCCTAACATATAGGGAATTTCTGCTTTTTGCCCCACAATTAGGGGAATTTCTGCAATTTTGCTCCAAAATACGGGGAATTTCTGCCTATTTGCCCGAAAATAAGAAGAATGCAAACCTCTTTGCCATAAAAAAGGGAAATTTCATCATTTTTGCTCCAAAATAAGGGGAATTTCTGCTTGTTTGCCTCTAAATAAGTGCAATTTCTGTCTTTTTCCCCCAAAACAAAGGTTATTCATGTCTTTTTTGCCCCAAAATAGGAAAAATTTCTGACTTATTACCCTGAAATAAGTGAAATTTCTGCAATTTTGCCCCAAAATAAGGGAAATTTCTGGATTTTTGCCCCAAAATAAGTAAAATTTCTGAGTTTTGCCCCAAAATAAGTAGAATTTCTGACTTTTTGCCCCAACATATAGGGAATTTTTGCCTTTTTGCCCCACAATTAGGGGAATTTCTGCAATTTTGCTCCAAAATACAAGGAATTTCTGCCTTTTTGCCCGAAAATAAAAAGAATGCATATATTTTTGCCATAAAAAAGGGAAATTTCTTCATTTTTGCTCCAAAATAAGGGAAATTTCTGCTTTTATGCGTCTAAATATGTTGAATTTCTGTCTTTTTCCCCCAAAACAAAGGGAATTACTGTCTTTTTTGCCCCAAAATAAGAAAATTTCTTATTTATTACCTTGTAATAAGCGAAATTTCTTCTATTTTGCCCCAAAATAAGGGAAATTTCTTCCATTTTGACCCCAAATAAGGGGAATTTCAGCCTTTTTACCTCAAAATGAGGGAAATTTCTCCATTTTTGCCACAAAATATTAGGAATTTCTGCCTTTTTGCCCCAAAATAAGGAAAATTTCTGCCTTTTTTTCCTGAAATAAGTGAAATTTCTGCAATTTTGCCCCAAAATAAGTGAAATTTCTGCAATTTTGCCCCAAAATAAGGAAATTTCTGGAATTTTGCCCCAAAATAAGTGAAATTTCTGAGTTTTGCCCCAAAATAAGAAGAATTTCTGTCTTTTTGCCCTAACATATAGGGAATTCTGCCTTTTTGCCCCACATTTAGGGGAATTTCTGCAATTTTGCTACAAAATACGGGGAATTTCTGCCTTTTTGCCCGAAAATAAGAAGAATGCATACCTTTTTGCCATAAAAAAGAGAAATTTCTTCATTTTTGCTCCAAAATAAGGAGAATTTCTGCATTTTTTCCTCTAAATATGTGGAATTTCTGTCTTTTTCCCCCAAAACAAAGGGAATTTCTGTCTTTTTGGCCCCAAAATAAAAAAAATTTCTGACTTATTACCCTGAAGTAAGTGAAAATTCTGCAATTTTGACCCAAAATAAGGGAAATTTCTGCCCTTTTGCCCCCAAATAAGGGGAATTTCAGCCTTTTTACCTCAAAATAAGGGGAATTTCTGCATTTTTGCCACAAAATATTAGGAATATCTGCCTTTTTGCCCCCAAAATTAGAAAGATTTCTGCCTTTTTTCCCTGAAATAAATGAAATTTCTGCAATTTTGCCCCAAAATACGGGAAATTTCTGGAATTTTGCTTCAAAATATGTAAAATTTCTGAGTTTTGCCCTAAAATAAGGAGAATTTCTGTCTTTTTGCGCCAACATATTGAGAATTTCTGCCTTCTTGCCCCACAATTAGGGGAATTTCTGCAATTTTGCTCCAAAATACGGGGAATTTCTGCCTTTTTGCCCGAAAATAAGAAGAATGCATAACTTTTTGCCATAAAAAAAAAATTTCTTCATTTTTGCTACAAAATAAGGGGAATTTCTGCTTTTTTGGCTCTAAATAAGTGTAATTTCTGTCTTTTTTCCCCCAAAACAAAGAAAATTTTTGTCTTTTTTGCCCCAAAATAATGAAAATTTCTGACTTATTACCCTGAAGTAAGTGTAATTTCTGCAATTTTGCCCCAAAATAAGGGAAATTTCTGCCTTTTTGCCCCCAAATAAGGGGAATTTCAGCCTTTTTACCTCAAAATGAGGAGAATTTCTGCATTTTTGCCACAAAATATTAGGAATATCTGCCTTTTTGCCCCAAAAATTAGAAAGATTTCTGACTTTTTTCCCTGAAATAAGCGAAATTTCTGCAATTTTGCCCCAAAATACGGGAAATTTCTGGAATTTTGCTTCAAAATATGTAAAATTTCTGAGTTTTGCCCTAAAATAAGGAGAATTTCTGTCTTTTTGCGCCAACATATAGAAAATTTCTGCCTTTTTGCCCCACAATTAGGGGAATTTCTGCAATTTTGCTCCAAAATACGGGGAATTTCTGCCTTTTTGCCCGAAAATAAGAAGAATGCATACCTTTTTGCCATAATAAAGGAAAATTTCTTCATTTTTGCTCCAAAATAAGGGAAATTTCTGCTTTTTTGGCTCTAAATAAGTGTAATTTCTGTCTTTTTCCCCCAAAACAAAGAAAATTTTTGTCTTTTTTGCTCCAAAATAAGGAAAATTTCTGACTTATTACCCTGAAGTTAGTGAAAATTCTGCAATTTTGCCCCAAAATAAGGGAAATTTCTGCCTTTCTGCCCCCAAAGAAGGGGAATTTCAGCCTTTTTACCTCAAACTAAGGGGAATTTCTGCATTTTTGCCACAAAATATTAGGAATATCTGCCTTTTTGCCCCAAAAATTAGAAAGATTTCTGCCTTTTCTCCCTGAAATAAGTGAAATTTCTGCAATTTTGCCCCAAAATACAGGAAATTTCTGGAATTTTGCTTCAAAATATGTAAAATTTCTGAGTTTTGCCCTAAAATAAGGAGAATTTCTGTCTTTTTGCGCCAACATATAGAGAATTTCTGCCTTTTTGCCCCACCATTAGGGGAATTTCTGCAATTTTGCTACAAAATACGGGGAATTTCTGCCTTTTTGCCCGAAAATAAGAAGAATGCATACCTTTTTGCCATAAAAAAGGGAAATTTCTTCATTTTTGCTCCAAAATAAGGGGAATTTCTGCTTTTTTGGCTCTAAGTAAGTGTAATTTATGTCTTCCCCCCCCCCCCAAAAAAATTTTTGTCTTTTTTGCCCCAAAATAAGGAAAATTTCTGACTTACTACCCTGAAGTTAGTTAAAATTCTGCAATTTTTCCCCAAAATAAGGGAAATTTCTGTTTTTCTGCCCACAAAGAAGGGGAATTTCAGCCTTTTTACCTCAAACTAAGGGGAATTTCTGCATTTTTGCCACAAAATATTAGGAATATCTGCCTTTTTGCCCCAAAAATTAGAAAGATTTCTGCCTTTTTTCCCTGAAATAAGTGAAATTTCTGCAATTTTGCCCCAAAATACGGGAAATTTCTGGAATTTTGCTTCAAAATATGTAAAATTTCTGAGTTTTGCCCTAAAATAAGGAGAATTTCTGTCTTTTTGCGCCAATATATAGAGAATTTCTGCCTTTTTGCCTCACCATTAGGGGAATTTCTGCAATTTTGCTTCAAAATACGGGGAATTTCTGCCTTTTTGCCCGAAAATAAGAAGAATGCATACCTTTTTGCCATAATAAAGGGAAATTTCTTCATTTTTGCTCCAAAATAAGGGAAATTTCTGCTTTTTTGGCTCTAAATAAGTGTAATTTCTGTCTTTTTCCCCCAAAACAAAGAAAATTTTTGTCTTTTTTGCTCCAAAATAAGGAAAATTTCTGACTTATTACCCTGAAGTTAGTGAAAATTCTGCAATTTTGCCCCAAAATAAGGGAAATTTCTGCCTTTCTGCCCCCAAAGAAGGGGAATTTCAGCCTTTTTACCTCAAACTAAGGGGAATTTCTGCATTTTTGCCACAAAATATTAGGAATATCTGCCTTTTTGCCCCAAAAATTAGAAAGATTTCTGCCTTTTCTCCCTGAAATAAGTGAAATTTCTGCAATTTTGCCCCAAAATACAGGAAATTTCTGGAATTTTGCTTCAAAATATGTAAAATTTCTGAGTTTTGCCCTAAAATAAGGAGAATTTCTGTCTTTTTGCGCCAACATATAGAGAATTTCTGCCTTTTTGCCCCACCATTAGGGGAATTTCTGCAATTTTGCTACAAAATACGGGGAATTTCTGCCTTTTTGCCCGAAAATAAGAAGAATGCATACCTTTTTGCCATAAAAAAGGGAAATTTCTTCATTTTTGCTCCAAAATAAGGGGAATTTCTGCTTTTTTGGCTCTAAATAAGTGTAATTTCTGTTTTTTTCTCCCAAAACAAAGAAAATTTTTGTTTTTTTGCCGCAAAATAAGGAAAATTTCTGCCTTTTTCCCTTAAATAAGTGAAATTTCAGCAATTTTGCCCCAAAATAAGTGAAATTTCTCCAATTTTGCCCCAAAATAAGGGAATTTTCTGCAATTTTGCCACCAAATAAGGGAAATTTCTGGAATTTTGCCCCAAAATAAGTGGAATTTCTGAGTTTTGCCCCAAAATAAGGAGAATTTCTGTCTTTTTGCCCCAATATATAGAGAATTTCTGCCTTTTTGCCCCATAATTAGGGGAATTTCTGCAATTTTGCCCGAAAATAAGGGAAATTTCTGCATTTTTGCCCCCAAATAATAGGGATTTCAGCCTTTTTACAACAAAATAAGGGGAATTTCTGAGTTTTTGCAACAATGTATTAGGAATTTTTGCCTTTTTGCCCCAAAATAAGAAAATTTCTGCTTTTTTTCCCTGAAATAAGTGAAATTTCTTCAATTTTGCCCCAAAATAAGTGAAATTTCTGCAATTTTGCCCCAAAATAAGGGAAATATCTGGACTTTTGCCCCAAAGTAAGTTTAATTTCTGAGTTTTGCCCCAAAATAAGGAGAATTTCTGTCTTTTTGCCCCAACATATATGGAATTTTTGCGTTTTTGCCCCACAATTAGGGGAATTTCTGCAATTTAGCTCCAAAATACGGGAAATTTCTGCCTTTTTGCCCGAAAATAAGAAGAATGCATACCTTTTTGCCATAAAAAAGGGAAATTTCTTCATTTTTGCTCCAAAATAAAGGGAATTTCTGCTTTTTTGCCTCTAAATAAGTGGAATTTCTGTCTTTTTCCCCAAAAACAAAGGGAATTTCTGTCTGTTATGCCCCAAAATAAAAAAATTTCTGACTTATTACCCTGAAGTAAGTGAAATTTCTGCAATTTTACCCCAAAATAAGGGAAATTTCTTCCTTTTTGCCCCCAAGTAAGGGGAATTTCAGCCTTTTTACCTCAAAATAAGAGATATTTCTGCATTTTTTCCACAAAATATTAGGAATTTCTGCCTTTTTGCCCCAAAATAAGGAAAATTTCTGCCTTTTTTCTCTGAAATAAATGAAATTTCTGCAATTTTGCCCCAAAATAATTGAAATTTCTGCAATTTTGCCCCAAATTAAGTAAAATTTCTGCAATTTTGCCCCAAAAGAAGGGAAATTTCTGCAATTTTGCCCCAAAATAAGTGGAATTTCTGAGTTTTGCCCCAAAATAGAAATAATTTCTGTCTTTTGCCCCAACAAATACGGAATTTCTGCATTTTTGCCCCACAATTAGGGGAATTTCTGCAATTTTGCTCCAAAATACGGGGAATTTCTGCTTTTTTGCCAGATACTAAGAAGAATGTATACCTTATGCCACAAAAAAGAGAAATTCCTTCATTTTTGCTTCAAAATAAGAGGAAATTCTGCCTTTTTACCTCAAAATTAGTGAAATTTCTGCCTTTTTACCCAAAAACAAACGAAATTTCTGTCTTTTTGCTTCAACATAGAGAGAATTTCTGCCTTTTTTCCCCACAATTAGGGGAATTTCTGCAATTTTGCTCCAAAATACGGGGAATTTCTGCCTTTTTGCCCGAAAATAAGAAGAATGCATACCTTTTTGCCATAAAAAAGGGAAATTTCTTATTTTTTGCTCCAAAATAAGGAGAATTTCTGCTTTTCTGCCTCTAAATAAGTGGAATTTCTGTCTTTTTCCCCCAAAACAATAGAAATTCCTATCTATTTTGCCCCAAAATAAGGAAAATTTCTGCCTTTTTTCCGTTAAATAAGTGAAATTTCTGCAATTTTGCCCCAAAATAAGTGAATTTTCTCCAATTTTCTCCAAAATAAAAGAAATTTCTGCAATTCTGCCCCAAAATAGGGGAAATTTCTAGAATTTTCCCCAAAATACATGGAATTTGTGAGTTTTGCTCCAAAATAAGGAGAATTTCTGTCTTTTTGCCCCAACATATAGTGAATTTCTGCCTTTTTGCCCCACAATTAGGGGAATTTCCTCAATTTTGCCCCAAAATAATTGAAATTTCTGTCTTTTTGCCCCCAAATAGGGGAATTTCAGCCTTTTTACCTCAAAATAAGGAGAATTTCTGCTTTTTTGCCACAAAATATTAGGAATTACTGCCTTTTTGCCCCAAAATAAAAAAATTTCTGCTTTTTTTCCCTGAAATAAGTGAAATTTCTGCAATTTTGCCCCAAAATAAGTGAAATTTCTGCAATTTTGGCCCAAAATAAGGGAAATTTTTGGAATTTTGCCTCAAAATAAGTGGAATTTCTGAGTTTTGTCCAAAAATAAGGAGAATTTTTGTCTTTTGGCCCCAACATATAGGCAATTTCTGCCTTTTTGCCCCACAATTAGGGGAATTTCTGCAATTTTGCTCCAAAATACGGGGAATTTCTGCCTTTTTGCCCCAAAACAAAGGGAATTTCTGTATTTTTTGCCCCAAAATAAGGAAAAATTCTGACTTATTACCCTGAAGTAAGTGAAATTTCTGCAATTTTGCCCCAAAATATGGGAAATTTCTCCCTTTTTGCCCCAAATAAGAGGAATTTCAGCCTCTTTACCTCAAAATAAGGGGAATTTCTGCCTTTTGCCACAAAATATTAGTAATTTTTGCCTTTTTGCAGTGAAATAAGGAAAAGTTCTGCCTTTTTTCCATGAAAAAAGTGAAATTTCTGGAATTTTGCCACAAAATAAGTGAAATTTCTGCAATTTTGCCCTAAAATAAGGGAAATTTCTGCAATTTTGCCCCAAAAGAAGGGAAATTTCTGGAATTTGGCCCCAAAATAAGTGGAATTTCTGAGTTTTGCCCCAAAATAAGGAGAATTTCTGTCTTTTTGCCCTAACATATAGGGAATTTCTGCTTTTTGCCCCACAATTAGGGGAATTTCTGATATTTTGCTCCAAAATACGGGGAATTTCTGCCTTTTTGCACGAAAATAAGAAGAATGCATACCTTTTTGCCATAAGAAAAGGAAATTTCTTCATTTTTGCTCGAAAATAAGGGGTATTTTTGCTTGTTTGCCTCCAAATAAGTGCAATTTCTGTCTTTTTCCCCCAAAACAAAGGGAATTTCTGTCTTTTTTGCCCCAAAATAGGAAAAATTTCTGACTTATTACCCTGAAATAAGTGAAATTTCTGCAATTTTGCCCCAAAATAAGGGAAATTTCTGGAATTTGGCCCCAAAATAAGTGGAATTTCTGAGTTTTGCCCCAAAATAAGGAGAATTTCTGTCTTTTTGCCCTAACATATAGGGAATTTCTGCTTTTTGCCCCACAATTAGGGGAATTTCTGATATTTTGCTCCAAAATACGGGGAATTTCTGCTTTTTACCCGAAAATAAGAAGAATGCATACCTTTTTGCCATAAAAAAGGGAAATTTCTTATTTTTTGCTCCAAAATAAGGGGAATTTCTGCTTTTCTGCCTCTAAATAAGTGGAATTTCTGTCTTTTTCCCCCAAAACAAAAGAAATTCCTATCTATTTTGCCCCAAAATAAGGAAAATTTCTGCCTTTTTTCCGTTTAATAAGTGAAATTTCTGCAATTTTGCCCCAAAATAAGTGAATTTTCTCCAATTTTTCCCAAAATAAAAGAAATTTCTGCAATTCTGCCCCAAAATAGGGGAAATTTCTAGAATTTTCCCCAAAATACATGGAATTTGTGAGTTTTGCTCCAAAATAAGGAGAATTTCTGTCTTTTTGCCCCAACATATAGTGAATTTCTGCCTTTTTGCCCCACAATTAGGGGAATTTCTGCAATTTTGCCCCAAAATAATTGAAATTTCTGTCTTTTTGCCCGCAAATAGGGGAATTTCAGCCTTTTTACCTCAAAATAAAGAGAATTTCTGCTTTTTTGCCACAAAATATTAGGAAGTACTGCCTTTTTGCCCCAAAATAAAAAAATTTCTGCTTTTTTTTCCCTGAAATAAGTGAAATTTCTGCAATTTTGCCCCAAAATAAGTGAAATTTCTGCAATTTTGGCCCAAAATAAGGGAAATTTTTGGAATTTTGCCTCAAAATAAGTGGAATTTCTGAGTTTTTTCCCAAAATAAGGAGAATTTTTGTCTTTTGGCCCCAACATATAGGCAATTTTTGCCTTTTTGCCCCACAATTAGGGGAATTTCTGCAATTTTGCTCCAAAATTCGGGGAATTTCTGCCTTTTTGCCCCAAAACAAAGGGAATTTCTGTATTTTTTGCCCCAAAATAAGGAAAAATTCTGACTTATTACCCTGAAGTAAGTGAAATTTCTGCAATTTTGCCCCAAAATATGGGAAATTTCTCCCTTTTTGCCCCAAATAAGAGGAATTTCAGCCTCTTTACCTCAAAATAAGGGGAATTTCTGCCTTTTGCCACAAAATATTAGGAATTTTTGCCTATTTGCAGTGAAATAAGGAAAAGTTCTGCCTTTTTTCCATGAAAAAAGTGAAATTTCTGGAATTTTGCCACAAAATAAGTGAAATTTCTGCAATTTTGCCCTAAAATAAGGGAAATTTCTGCAATTTTGCCCCAAAAGAAGGGAAATTTCTGAAATTTGGCCCCAAAATAAGTGGAATTTCTGAGTTTTGCCCCAAAATAAGGAGAATTTCTGTCTTTTTGCCCTAACATATTGGGAATTTCTGCTTTTTGCCCCACAATTAGGGGAATTTCTGATATTTTGCTCCAAAATACGGGGAATTTCTGCCTTTTTGCACGAAAATAAGAAGAATGCATACCTTTTTGCCATAAGAAAAGGAAATTTCTTCATTTTTGCTCGAAAATAAGGGGTATTTCTGCTTGTTTGCCTCTAAATAAGTGCAATTTCTGTCTTTTTCCCCCAAAACAAAGGGAATTTCTGTTTTTTTGCCCCAAAATAGGAAAAATTTCTGACTTATTACCCTGAAATAAGTGAAATTTCTGCAATTTTGCCCCAAAATAAAGGAAATTTCTGGATTTTTGCCCCAAAATAAGTAAAATTTCTGAGTTTTGCCCCAAAATAAGGAGAATTTCTGTCTTTTTGCCCCAACATTTAGGGAATTTTTGCCTTTTTGCCCCACAATTAGGGGAATTTCTGATATTTTGCTCCAAAATACGGGGAATTTCTGCTTTTTACCCGAAAATAAGAAGAATGCATACCTTTTTGCCATAAAAAAGGGAAATTTCTTATTTTTTGCTCCAAAATAAGGGGAATTTCTGCTTTTCTGCCTCTAAATAAGTGGAATTTCTGTCTTTTTCCCCCAAAACAAAAGAAATTCCTATCTATTTTGCCCCAAAATAAGGAAAATTTCTGCCTTTTTTCCGTTTAATAAGTGAAATTTCTGCAATTTTGCCCCAAAATAAGTGAAATTTCTCCAATTTTGGCCCAAAATAAGGGAAATTTCTGCAATTTTGCAACAAAATAGGGGAAATTTCTGAAATTTTCCCTAAAATATGTGGAATTTGTTAGTTTTGCCCCAAAATAAGGAGAATTTCTGTCTTTTTGCCCCAACATATAGTGAATTTCTGCCTTTTTGCCCCACAATTAGGGGAATTTCTGCAATTTTGCCCCAAAATAATTGAAATTTCTGTCTTTTTGCCCCCAAATAGGGGAATTTAAGCCTTTTTACCTCAAAATAAGGGGAATTTCTGCTTTTTTGCCACAAAATATTAGGAATTACTGCCTTTTTGCCCCAAAATAAGAAAATTTCTGCTTTTTTTCCCTGAAATAAGTGAAATTTCTGCAATTTTGCCACAAAATAAGTGAAATTTCTGCAATTTTGCCTCAATATAAGGGAAATTTTTGGAATTTTGCCCCAAAATAAGTGGAATTTCTGAGTTTTGTCCCAAAATAAGGAGAATTTCTGTCTTTTTGCCCCAACATATAGGCAATTTCTGCCTTTTTGCCCCACAATTAGGGGAATTTCTGAAATTTCGCTCCAAAATACGGGGAATTTCTGCCTTTTTGCCCCAAAACAAAAAGAATTTCTGTATTTTTTGCCCCAAAATAAGGAAAAATTCTGACTTATTACCCTGAAGTAAGTGAAATTTCTGCAATTTTGCCCCAAAATATGGAAAATTTCTGCCTTTTTGCCCCAAATAAGAGGAATTTCAGCCTCTTTACCTCAAAATAAGGGGAATTTCTGCCGTTTTGCCACAAAATATTAGGAATTTTTGCCTTTTTGCAGGGAAATAAGGAAAATTTCTGCCTTTTTTCCATGAAAAAAGTGAAATTTCTGCAATTTTGCCACAAAATAAGTGAAATTTCTGCAATTTTGCCCTAAAATAAGGGAAATTTCTGCAATTTTGCCCCCAAAAAAGGGAAATTTCTGTAATTTGGCCCCAAAATAAGTGGAATTTCTGAGTTTTGCCCCAAAATAAAGAGAATTTCTGTCTTTTTGCCCTAACATCTAGGGAATTTCTGCTTTTTGCCCCACAATTAGGGGAATTTCTGATATTTTGCTCCAAAATACGGGGAATTTCTGCTTTTTACCCGAAAATAAGAAAAATGCATACCTTTTTGCCATAAAAAAGGGAAATTTCTTATTTTTTGCTCCAAAATAAGGGGAATTTCTGCTTTTCTGCCTCTAAATAAGTGGAATTTCTGTCTTTTTCCCCCAAAACAAAAGAAATTCCTATCTATTTTGCCCCAAAATAAGGAAAATTTCTGCCTTTTTTCCGTTTAATAAGTGAAATTTCTGCAATTTTGCCCCAAAATAAGTGAAATTTCTCCAATTTTGCCCCAAAATAAGGGAAATTTCTGCAATTTTGCCCCAAAATAGGGGAAATTTCTGAAATTTTCCCTAAAATATGTGGAATTTGTGAGTTTTGCCCCAAAATAAGGAGAATTTCTGTCTTTTTGCCCCAACATATAGTGAATTTCTGCCTTTTTGCCCCACAATTAGGGGAATTTCTGCAATTTTGCCCCAAAATAATTGAAATTTCTGTCTTTTTGCCCCCAAATAAGGGAATTTCAGCCTTTTTACCTCAAAATAAGGGGAATTTCTGCTTTTTTGCCACAAAATATTAGGAATTACTGCCTTTTTGCCCCAAAATAAGAAAATTTCTGCTTTTTTTCCCTGAAATAAGTGAAATTTCTGCAATTTTGCCACAAAATAAGTGAAATTTCTGCAATTTTGCCCCAATATAAGGGAAATTTTTGGAATTTTGCTCCAAAATAAGTGGAATTTCTGAGTTTTGTCCCAAAATAAGGAGAATTTCTGTCTTTTTGCCCCAACATATAGGCAATTTCTGCCTTTTTGCCCCACAATTAGGGGAATTTCTGAAATTTCGCTCCAAAATACGGGGAATTTCTGCCTTTTTGCCCCAAAACAAAAAGAATTTCTGTATTTTTTGCCCCAAAATAAGGAAAAATTCTTACTTATTACCCTGAAGTAAGTGAAATTTCTGCAATTTTGCCCCAAAATATGGGAAATTTCTGCCTTTTTGCCCCAAATAAGAGGAATTTCAGCCTCTTTACCTCAAAATAAGGGGAATTTCTGCCGTTTTGCCACAAAATATTAGGAATTTTTGCCTTTTTGCAGGGAAATAAGGAAAATTTCTGCCTTTTTTCCATGAAAAAAGTGAAATTTCTGCAATTTTGCCACAAAATAAGTGAAATTTCTGCAATTTTGCCCCAAAAGAAGGGAAATTTCTGGAATTTGGCCCCAAAATAAGTGGAATTTCTGAGTTTTGCCCCAAAATAAAGAGAATTTCTGTCTTTTTGCCCTAACATATAGGGAATTTCTGCTTTTTGCCCAACAATTAGGGGAATTTCTGATATTTTGCTCTAAAATACGGGGAATTTCTTCCTTTTTGCACGAAAATAAGAAGAATGCTTACCTTTTTGCCATAAAAGAGGGAAATTTCTTCATTTTTGCTCGAAAATAAGGGAAATTTCTGCTTGTTTGCCTCTAATTAAGTGCAATTTCTGTCTTTTTCCCCCAAAACAAAGGGAATTTCTGTCTTTTTTGCCCCAAAATAGAAAAAATTTCTGACTTATTACCCTGAAATAAGTGAAATTTCTGCAATTTTGCCCCAAAATAAGGGAAATTTCTGGATTTTTGCCCCAAAATAAGTGGAATTTTTGAGTTTTGCCCCAAAATAAGGAGAATTTCTGTCTTTTTGCCCCAACATATAGGGAATTTCTGCATTTTTGCCCCACAATTGGGTGAATTTCTGCAATTTTGCTCCAAAATACGGGTAATTTCTGCCTTTTTGCCCAAAAATAAGAAGAATGCATATATTTTTGGCATAAAAAAGGGAAATTTCTTCATTTTTGCTCCAAAATAAGGGAAATTTCTGCTTTTATGCGTCTAAATAAGTGGAATTTCTGCC
This sequence comes from Micromys minutus, assembly GCF_963924665.1. Classification (NCBI taxonomy): domain Eukaryota; kingdom Metazoa; phylum Chordata; class Mammalia; order Rodentia; family Muridae; genus Micromys; species Micromys minutus. The sequence goes on along the minus strand of NW_027667305.1, from coordinate 252,518 downwards.
TTTTTCCCTCAAAACAAAGTGAATTTCTGTCTTTTTTGCCCTAAAATAAGAAAATTTCTGATTTATTACCTTGAAATAAGTGAAATTTCTGCAATTTTGCCCCAAAATAAGGGAAATTTCATCATTTTTGCCCCCAAATAAGAGGAATTTCAGCATTTTTACCTCAAAATGAGGGGAATTTCTGCATTTTTGCCACAAAATATTAGGAATTTCTGCCTTTTTGCCCCAATATAAGGAAAATTTCTGCCTTTTTTCCATGAAATAAGTGAAATTTCTGCAATTTTGCCCCAAAATAAGTGAAATTTCTGCAATTTTGCCCCAAAATAAGGGAAATTTCTGGAATTTTGCCCCAAAATAATTGGAATTTCTGGGTTTTGCCCCAAATTAAGGAGAATTTCTGTCTTTTTGCCCTAACATATAGGGAATTCTGCCTTTTTGCCCCACATTTAGGGGAATTTCTGCAATTTTGCTCCAATATACGAGGAATTTCTGCCTTTTTGCCCGAAAATAAGAAGAATGCATATCTTTATTTCATAAAAAAGTGAAATTTCTTAATTTTTGCTCCAAAATAAGGGGAATTTCTGCTTTTTTGCCTCTAAATATGTGGAATTTCTGTTTTTTTCCACCCCAAAAAAAGGGAATTTCTGTTATTTTGGCCCCATAATAAAAAAAAATTTCTGACTCATTACCCTGAAGTAAGTGAAAATTCTGCAATTTTGCCCGAAAATAAGGGAAATTTCTGCCTTTTTTCCCCCAAATAAGGGGAATTTCAGCCTTTTTACCTCAAAATAAGGGGAATTTCTGCATTTTTGCCACAAAATATTAGGAATTTCTGCCTTTTTGCCCCAAAAATTAGAAAGAATTCTGCCTTATTTCCCTGAAATAAGTGAAATTTCTGCAATTTTGCCCCAAAATAAGTGAAATTTCTGCAATTTTGCCCCAAAATAAGAGAAATTTCTGCAATTTTGCCCCAAAATACGGGAAATTTCTGGAATTTTGCCCCAAAATAAGTGGAATTTCTGAGTTTTGCCCTAAAATAAGGAGAATTTCTGTCTTTCTGCGCCAACATATAAAGAATTTCTGCCTTTTTGCCCCACAATTACGGGAATTTCTGCAATTTTGCTCCAAAATACGGGGAATTTCTGCCTTTTTGCCCGAAAATAAGAAGAATGCATACCTTTTTGCCATAAAAAAAAGAAATTTCTTCATTTTTGCTCCAAAATAAGTGGAATTTCTGCTTTTTTGGTTCTAAATAAGTGTAATTTCTGTCTTTTTCCCCCAAAACAAAGAAAATTTTTGTCTTTTTTGCTCCAAAATAAGGAAAATTTCTGCCTTTTTTCCCTGAAATAAGTGAAAATTCTGCAATTTTGCCCCAAAATAAGGGAAATTCCTGCTATTTTGCCCCAAAATAAGGGAAATTTCTGGAATTTTGCCCCAAAAGTGGAATTTCTGAGTTTTTCCCCAAAATAAGGAGAATTTCTGTCTTTTTGCCCCAACATATAGAGAATTTCTGCCTTTTTGCCTCATAATTAGGGGAATTTCTGCAATTTTACCCGAAAATAAGGGAAATTTCTTCCTTTTTGCTTCCAAATAAGAAGAATTTCAGCCTTTTTACGTCAAAATAAGGGGAATTTCTGCATTTTTGCCACAAAATATTAGGAATTTCTGACTTTTTGCCCCAAAATAAGGAAAATTTCTGCCTTTTTTCCCTGAAATAAGTGAAATTTCTGCAATTTTGCCCCAAAATAATTGAAATTTCTGCAATTTTGCCCCAAATTAAGTGAAATTTCTGCAATTTTGCCCCAAAATTCGGGAAATTTCTGGAATTTTGCCCCAAAATAAGTGGAATTTCTGAGTTTTGCCCCAAAATAAAAAGAATTTCTGTCTTTTGCCCCAACATATACGGAATTTCTGCATTTTTGCCCCACAATTAGGGGAATTTCTGCAATTTTGCTCCAAAATACGGGGAATTTCTGCTTTTTTGCCAGAAAATAAGAAGAATGTATACCTTATGCCACAAAAAAGGGAAATTTCTTCATTTTTGCTTCAAAATAAGAGGAAATTCTAACTTTTTACCCTAAAATAAGTGAAATTTCTGCCTTTTTACCCAAAAATACACGGAATTTCTTTTTGCTCCAACATAGAGAAAATTTCTGCCTTTTTGCCCCACAATTAGAGGAATTTCTGCAATTTTGCTCCAGAATACGGGGAATTTCTGCCTTTTTGCCCGAAAATAAGAAGAATGCATACCTTTTTGCCATAAAAAAGGGAAATTTCTTCATTTTTTCTCAAAATAAGGGGAATTTCTGCTTTTCTGCCTCTAAATAAGTGGAATTTCTCTCTTTTTCCCCCAAAACAAAAGGAATTCCTTTCTTTTTTGCCCCAAAATAAGGATAATTTCTGCCTTTTTTCCGTTAAATAAGTGAAATTTCTGCAATTTTATCCCCAAAATATGAAAAATTTCTGCCTTTTTGCCCCCAAATAAGAGGAATTTCAGCCTTTTTACCTCAAAATAAGGGGAATTTCTGCATTTTTGCCACAAAATATTAGGAATTTCTACATTTTTGCCTTGAAATAAAGAAATTTTCTGCCTTTTTTTCCATGAAATAAGTGAAATTTCTGCAATTTTGCCACAAAATAAGTGAAATTTCTGCAATTTTGCCCCAAAATATGTGAAATTTCTGCAATTTTGCCCCAAAATAAGAAAAATTTCTGGATTTTTGCCCCAAAATAAGATGAATTTCTGAGTTTTGCCCCAAAATAAGGAGAATTTCTGTCTTTTTGCCCCAACATATAGGGAATTTCTGCCTATTTGCCACACAATTAGGGGAATTTCTGCAATTTTGCTCCAAAATACGGGGAGTTTCTGCCCTTTTGCCCGAAAATAAGAAGAAGGCATACCTTTTTGCCATAAAAAAACAAAATTTCTTCATCTTTGCTCCAAAATAAGGGGAATTTCTGCTTTTTTGCCTCTAAATAAGTGGAATTTCTGTTTTTTCCCTCAAAACAAAGGTTTTTCATGTTTTTTTGCCCCAAAATAAGAAAAATTTCTGACTTATTACCCTGAAATAAGTGAAATTTCTGCAATTTTGCCCCAAAATAAGGGAAATTTCTGGATTTTTGCCCCAAAATAAGTGGAATTTCTGAGTTTTGCCCCAATTTAAAAAGAATTTCTGTCTTTTTGCCCCAACATATTGGGAATTTCTGCTTTTGCCCCACAATTAGGGGAATTTCTCCAATTTTGCTTCAAAATACAGGGAATTTCTGCCTTTTTGCCCGAAAATAAGAAAAATGCATACCTTTTTGCCATAAAAAAACAAAATTTCTTCATTTTTGCTCCAAAATAAGGGGAATTTCTGCTTTTTTCCTCTAAATAAGTGGAATTTCTGTCTTTTTCCCCCAAAACAAAGGGAATTCCTGTCTTTTTTGCCCCAAAATAAGAAAAATTCTGACTTATTACCCTGAAATAAGTGAAATTTCTGCAATTTTGCCCCAAAATAAGGGAAATTTCTGCCTTTTTTCCCTGAAATAAGAAGAATTTCAGCCTTTTTACTTCAAAATAAGGGGAATTTCTGCATTTTTGCCACATAATATTAGGAATTTCTGCCTTTTTGCTTCAAAATAGGAAAACTTCTGCTTTTTTTCCCTGAAATAAGTGAAATTTCTGCAATGTTGCCCCAAAATAAGTGAAATTTTTGCAATTTTGCCCCAAAATAAGGGAAATTTCTGGAATTTTGCCCCAAAATAAGTGGAATTTCTGAGTTTTGCCCCAAAATAAGGAGAATTTCTGTTTTTTTGCCCCAACATATAGACAATTTCTGACTTTTTGCCCCAGAATTAGGGGAATTTTTAAAATTTTGCCCCAAAATACGGGGAATTTCTGCCTTTTTGCCCGAAAATAAGAAGAATGCATAACTTTTTATCATAAAAATGGGAAATTTCATCATTTTTGCTCCGAAATAATTGGAATTTCTGCTTTTTTGCCTCTAAATAAGTGGAATTTCTGTCTTTTTTGCCCAAAATAAAAAAAAATTCTGACTTATTACCCTGAAGTAAGTGAAATTTCTGTAATTTTGCCCCAAAATATAGGAAATTTCTGCCTTTCTGCCCCCTAATAAGGGGAAATTCAGCCTTTTTACCTCAAAATAAGGGGAATTTCTGCATTTTTGCCACAAAATATTAGGAATTTCTGGATTTTGTCCCAAAATAATTAAAATTTCTGCCTTTTTTCCCTGAAATAAGTGAAATTTCTGCAATTTTGCGCCAAAAAAAGTGAAATATTTGCAATTTTGCCCCAAAATAAGGGAAATTACTGGAATTTTGCCCCAAAATAAGTGGAATTTCTGAGTTTTGCCCCAAAATAAAGAGAATTTCTGTCTTTTTGCCCTAACACATAGGGAATTTCTGCCTTTTTGCCCCATATTTAGGGGAATTTCTGCAATTTTGCTCCAAAATACGGGGAATTTCTGCCTTTTTGCCCGAAAATAAGAAGTATCCATACCTTTTTGCCATAAAAAAGTTAAATTTCTTCATTTTTGCTCCAAAATAAGGGGAATTTCTGCTTTTTTGCCTCTAAATAAGTGGAATTTCTGTTTTTTCCCTCAAAACAAAGGTTATTCATGTTTTTTTGCCCCAAAATAAGAAAAATTTCTGACTTATTACCCTGAAATAAGTGAAATTTCTGCAATTTTGCCCCAAAATAAGGGAAATTTCTGGATTTTTGCCCCAAAATAAGTGGAATTTCTGAGTTTTGCCCCAATATAAAAAGAATTTCTGTCTTTTTGCCCCAACATATTGGGAATTTCTGCTTTGGCCCCACAATTAGGAAAATTTCTGCAATTTTGCTCCAAAATACGGGGAATTTCTGCCTTTTTGCCCGAAAATAAGAAGAATGCATACCTTTTTGCCATAAAAAAACAAAATTTCTTCATTTTTGCTCCAAAATAAGGGGAATTTCTACTTTTTTTCTCTAAATAAGTGGAATTTCTGTCTTTTTCCCCCAAAACAAAGGGAATTCCTGTCTTTTTTGCCCCAAAATAAGAAAAATTCTGACTTATTACCCTGAAATAAGTGAAATTTCTGCAATTTTGCCCCAAAATAAGGAAATTTCTGCCTTTTTTCCCTGAAATAAGAAGAATTTCAGCCTTTTTACTTCAAAATAAGGGGAATTTCTGCATTTTTGCCACATAATATTAGGAATTTCTGCCTTTTTGCTTCAAAATAGGAAAACTTCTGCTTTTTTTCCCTGAAATAAGTGAAATTTCTGCAATGTTGCCCCAAAATAAGTGAAATTTTTGCAATTTTGCCCCAAAAAAAGGGAAATTTCTGGAATTTTGCCCCAAAATAAGTGGAATTTCTGAGTTTTGCCCCAAAATAAGGAGAATTTCTGTTTTTTTGCCCCAACATATAGGCAATTTCTGACTTTTTGCCCCAGAATAAGGGGAATTTTTAAAATTTTGCCCCAAAATACTGGGAATTTCTGCCTTTTTGCCCGAAAATAAGAAGAATGCATAACTTTTTATCATAAAAATGGGAAATTTCATTATTTTTGCTCCGAAATAAGTGGAATTTCTGCTTTTTTGCCTCTAAATAAGTGGAATTTCTGTCTTTTTTGCCCAAAAAAAAAAAAATTCTGACTTTTTACCCTGAAGTAAGTGAAATTTCTGTAATTTTGCCCCAAAATATAGGAAATTTCTGCCTTTCTGCCCCCTAATAAGGGGAAATTCAGCCTTTTTACCTCAAAATAAGGGGAATTTCTGCATTTTTGCCACAAAATATTAGGAATTTCTGGTTTTTGCCCCAAAATAAGGAAAATTTCTGCCTTTTTTCCCTAAAATAAGTGAAATTTCTGCAATTTTGCGCCAAAAAAAGTGAAATTTTTGCAATTTTGCCCCAAAATAAGGGAAATTTCTGGAATTTTGCCCCAAAATAAGTGGAATTTCTGAGTTTTGCCCCAAAATAAAGAGAATTTCTGTCTTTTTGCCCTAACATATAGGGAATTACTGCCTTTTTGCCCCATATTTAGGGGAATTTCTGCAATTTTGCTCCAAAATACGGGGAATTTCTGCCTTTTTGCCCGAAAATAAGAAGTATGCATACCTTTTTGCCATAAAAAAAAGAAATTTCTTCATTTTTTGCTCCAAAATAAGGGGAATTTCTGCTTTTTTGCCTCTAAATAAGTGGAATTTCTGTCTTTTTCCCCCAAAACAAAGGGAATTTCTGTCTTTTTGGCCCCAAAATAAAAACATCTCTGACTTATTACCCTGAAGTAAGTGAAAATTCTGCAATTTTGCCCCAAAATAAGGGAAATTTCTGCTTTTTTGCCCCCAAATAAGGGGAATTTCAGCCTTTTTACCTCAAAATAAGGGGATTTTTTGCATTTTTGCCACAAAATATTAGGAATTTCTGCGTTTTTGCCTCAAAAATTAGAAAAATTTCTGCCTTTTTTTCCTGAAATAAGTGAAATTTCTGCAATTTTGCCCCAAAATAAGTGAAATTTCTGCAATTTTGCCCCATAATAAGGGAAATTTCTGAAATTTTGCCCCAAAATAAGGGAAATTTCTGGAATTTTGCCCCAAAATAAGTGGAATTTCTGAGTTTTGCCACAAAATAAGGAGAATTTCTGTTTTTTTTGCGCCAACATATAGAGAATTTCTGCTTTTTTGCCCCACAATTAGAGGAATTTCTGCAATTTTGCTCCAAAATACGGGAAATTTCTGCCTTTTTGCCCGATAATAAGAAGAATGCATACCTTTTTGCCATAAAAAAGGGAAATTTCTTCATTTTTGCTCCAAAATAAGGGGAATTTCTGCATTTCTGCATCTAAAAATGTGGAATGTCTGTCTTTTTCCCCCAAAACAAAAAAAATTTCTGTATTTTTTGCCCCAAAATAAGGAAAAATTCTGACTTATTCCCCTGAAGTAAGTGAAATTTCTGCAATTTTGCCCCATAATATGAAAAATTTCTGCCTTTTTGCCCCCAAATAAGGGGAATTTCAGCTTTTTACCTCAAAATAATGGGAATTTCTGCACTTTTGCCCCAAAATATTAGGAATTTCTGCCTTTTTGCCCTAAAATAAAGAAAATTTCTGCCTTTTTTCCCTGAAATAAGTGAAATTTCTGCAATTTTGCCACAAAATAAGTGAAATTTCTGCAATTTTGCCCCAAAATAAGAGAAATTTCTGCAATTTTGCCCCAAAATAAGGGAAATTTCTGGAATTTTGCCCCAAAATAAGTGGAATTTCTGAGTTTTGCCCCAAAATAAGGAGAATTTCTTTCTTTTTGCCCAAACATATAGGGAATTTCTGCCTTTTTGCCCCACAATTAGGGGAATTTCTGCAATTTTGCTCCAAAATACGGGGAATTTCTGCCTTTTTGCCTGTAAATAAGAAGAATGCATACCTTTTTGCCATAAAATAGGGAAATTTCTTCATTTTTGCTGCAAAATAAGGGGAATTTCTGCTTTTTTGCCTCTAAATAAGTGGAATTTCTGTCTTTTTCCCTCAAAACAAAGGTTTTTCATGTTTTTTTTGCTCCAAAATAAGAAAAATTTCTGACTTATTACCCTGAAATAAGTGAAATTTCTGCAATTTTGCCCCAAAATAAGAGAAATTTCTGGATTTTTGCCCCAAATAAGTGGAATTTTTGAGTTTTGCCCCAAAATAAAAAGAATTTCTGTCTTTTTGCCCCAACATATAGGGATTTTCTGCATTTGCCCCACATTTAGGGGAAGTTCTGCAATTTTGCTCCAAAATACGGGGAATTTCTGCCTTTTTGCCCGAAAATAAGAAGAATGCATACCTTTTTGTCATAAAAACGGGAAATTTCATCATTTTTGCTTTAAAATAAGTGGAATTTCTGCTTTTTTGCCTCTAAATAAGTGAAATTTCTGTCTTTTTTGCCCCAAAATAAGAAAAAATTCTGACTTATTACCCTGAAGTAAGTGAAATTTCTGCAATTTTGCCCCAAAATATAAGAAATTTCTGCCTTTCTGCCCCCAAATTAGGGGAAATTCAGCCTTTTTACCTTAAAATAAGGAAAATTTCTGCATTTTTGCCACAAAATATTAGGAATTTCTGCTTTTTGCTTCAAAATATAGATAATTTCTACCTTTTTTCCCTGAAATAAGTGAAATTTCTGCAATTTTGCGCCAAAAAAAGTGAAATTTCTTCAATTTTGCCCCAAAATAAGTGGAATTTCTGAGTTTTGCCCCAAAATAAAGAGAATTTCTGTCTTTTTGCCCTAACATATAGGGAATTTCTGCCTTTTTGCCCCATATTTAGGGGAATTTCTGCAATTTTGCTCCAAAATACGGGGAATTTCTGCCTTTTTGCCCGAAAATAAGAAGTATGCATACCTTTTTGCCATAAAAAAGGGAAATTAATTCATTTTTGCTCCAAAATAAGGGGAATTTCTGCTTTTTTGCCTCTAAATAATTGGAATTTCTGTCTTTTTCTCCCAAAACAAAAAGAATTCCTGTCTTTTTTGCTCCCAAATTAGGAAAAATTCTGACTTATTACCCTGAAATAAGTGAAATTTTGCAATTTTGCCCCAAAATAAGGAAAATGTCTGCCTTTTTTCTACCAAATAAGGGGAATTTCAGCCTTTTTACCACAAAATAAGAGGAATTTCTGCATTTTTGCCACAAAATATTAGGAATTTCTGCCTTTTTGCTTCAAAATAGGAAAACTTCTGCTTTTTTTCCCTGAAATAAGTGAAATTTCTGCAATGTTGCCCCAAAATAAGTGAAATTTTTGCAATTTTGCCCCAAAATAAGGGAAATTTCTGGAATTTTGCCCCAAAATAAGTGGAATTTCTGAGTTTTGCCCCAAAATAAGGAGAATTTCTGTTTTTTTGCCCCAACATATAGGCAATTTCTGACTTTTTGCCCCAGAATTAGGGGAATTTTTAAAATTTTGCCCCAAAATACGGGGAATTTCTGCCTTTTTGCCCGAAAATAAGAAGCATGCATAACTTTTTATCATAAAAATGGGAAATTTCATTATTTTTGCTCCGAAATAAGTGGAATTTCTGCTTTTTTGCCTCTAAATAAGTGGAATTTCTGTCTTTTTTGCCCAAAATAAAAAAAAATTCTGACTTATTACCCTGAAGTAAGTGAAATTTCTGTAATTTTGCCCCAAAATATAGGAAATTTCTGCCTTTCTGCCCCCTAATAAGGGGAAATTCAGCCTTTTTACCTCAAAATAAGGGGAATTTCTGCATTTTTGCCACAAAATATTAGGAATTTCTGGTTTTTGCCCCAAAATAAGGAAAATTTCTGCCTTTTTTCCCTAAAATAAGTGAAATTTCTGCAATTTTGCGCCAAAAAAAGTGAAATTTTTGCAATTTTGCCCCAAAATAAGGGAAATTTCTGGAATTTTGCCCCAAAATAAGTGGAATTTCTGAGTTTTGCCCCAAAATAAAGAGAATTTCTGTCTTTTTGCCCTAACATATAGGGAATTACTGCCTTTTTGCCCCATATTTAGGGGAATTTCTGCAATTTTGCTCCAAAATACGGGGAATTTCTGCCTTTTTGCCCGAAAATAAGAAGTATGCATACCTTTTTGCCATAAAAAAGGGAAATTTCTTCATTTTTTGCTCCAAAATAAGGGGAATTTCTGCTTTTTTGCCTCTAAATAAGTGGAATTTCTGTCTTTTTCCCCCAAAACAAAGGGAATTTCTGTCTTTTTGGACCCAAAATAAAAACATCTCTGACTTATTACCCTGAAGTAAGTGAAAATTCTGCAATTTTGCCCCAAAATAAGGGAAATTTCTGCTTTTTTGCCCCCAAATAAGGGGAATTTCAGCCTTTTTACCTCAAAATAAGGGGATTTTTTTGCATTTTTGCCACAAAATATTAGGAATTTCTGCCTTTTTGCCTCAAAAATTAGAAAAATTTCTGCCTTTTTTTCCTGAAATAAGTGAAATTTCTGCAATTTTGCCCCAAAATAAGGGAAATTTCTGCAATTTTGCCCCAAAATAAGGGAAATTTCTGGAATTTTGCCCCAAAATAAGTGGAATTTCTGAGTTTTGCCCCAAAATAAGGAGAATTTCTGTTTTTTTGCGCCAACATATAGAGAATTTCTGCTTTTTTGCCCCACAATTAGGGGAATTTCTGCAATTTTGCTCCAAAATACGGGGAATTTCTGCCTTTTTGACCGAAAATGAGAAGAATGCATACCTTTTTACCATAAAAAAGGGAAATTTCTTCATTTTTGCTCCAAAATAAGGGGAATTTCTGCATTTCTGCATCTAAAAATGTGGAATGTCTGTCTTTTTCCCCCAAAACAAAAAAAATATCTGTATTTTTTGCCCCAAAATAAGGAAAAATTCTGACTTATTCCCCTGAAGTAAGTGAAATTTCTGCAATTTTGCCCCATAATATGAAAAATTTATGCCTTTTTGCCCCCAAATAAGGGGAATTTCAGCTTTTTACCTCAAAATAATGGGAATTTCTGCACTTTTGCCTCAAAATATTAGGAATTTCTGCCTTTTTGCCCTAAAATAAAGAAAATTTCTGCCTTTTTTCCCTGAAATAAGTGAAATTTCTGCAATTTTGCCACAAAATAAGTGAAATTTCTGCAATTTTGCCCCAAAATAAGGGAAATTTCTGCAATTTTGCCACAAAATAAGGGAAATTTCTGGAATTTTGCCCCAAAATAAGTGGAATTTCTGAGTTTTGCCCCAAAATAAGGAGAATTTCTTTCTTTTTGCCCAAACATATAGGGAATTTCTGCCTTTTTGCCCCACAATTAGGGGAATTTCTGCAATTTTGCTCCAAAATACGGGGAATTTCTGCCTTTTTGCCTGTAAATAAGAAGAATGCATACCTTTTTGCCATAAAATAGGGAAATTTCTTCATTTTTGCTGCAAAATAAGGGGAATTTCTGCTTTCTTGCCTCTAAATAAGTGGAATTTCTGTCTTTTTCCCTCAAAACAAAGGTTTTTTATGTTTTTTTGCTCCAAAATAAGAAAAATTTCTGACTTATTACCCTGAAATAAGTGAAATTTCTGCAATTTTGCCCCAAAATAAGAGAAATTTCTGGATTTTTGCCCCAAATAAGTGGAATTTTTGAGTTTTGCCCCAAAATAAAAAAAATTTCTGTCTTTTTGCCCCAACATATAGGGAATTTCTGCATTTGCCCCACATTTAGGGGAATTTCTGCAATTTTGCTCCAAAATACGGGGAATTTCTGCCTTTTTGCCCGAAAATAAGAAGAATGCATACCTTTTTGTCATAAAAACGGGAAATTTCATCATTTTTGCTTTAAAATAAGTGGAATTTCTGCTTTTTTGCCTCTAAATAAGTGAAATTTCTGTCTTTTTTGCCCCAAAATAAGAAAAAATTCTGACTTATTACCCTGAAGTAAGTGAAATTTCTGCAATTTTGCCCCAAAATATAAGAAATTTCTGCCTTTCTGCCCCCAAATTAGGGGAAATTCAGCCTTTTTACCTTAAAATAAGGAAAATTTCTGCATTTTTGCCACAAAATATTAGGAATTTCTGCTTTTTGCTTCAAAATATAGATAATTTCTACCTTTTTTCCCTGAAATAAGTGAAATTTCTGCAATTTTGCGCCAAAAAAAGTGAAATTTCTTCAATTTTGCCCCAAAATAAGTGGAATTTCTGAGTTTTGCCCCAAAATAAAGAGAATTTCTGTCTTTTTGCTCTAACATATAGGGAATTTCTGCCTTTTTGCCCCATATTTAGGGGAATTTCTGCAATTTTGCTCCAAAATACGGGGAATTTGTGCCTTTTTGCCCGAAAATAAGAAGTATGCATACCTTTTTGCCATAAAAAAGGGAAATTAATTCATTTTTGCTCCAAAATAAGGGGAATTTCTGCTTTTTTGCCTCTAAATAATTGGAATTTCTGTCTTTTTCTCCCAAAACAAAAAGAATTCCTGTCTTTTTTGCTCCCAAATTAGGAAAAATTCTGACTTATTACCCTGAAATAAGTGAAATTTCTGCAATTTTGCCCCAAAATAAGGAAAATTTCTGCCTTTTTTCTCCCAAATAAGGGGAATTTCAGCCTTTTTACCACAAAATAAGAGGAATTTCTGCATTTTTGCCACAAAATATTAGGAATTTCTGCCTTTTTGCTTCAAAATAAGAAAACTTCTTCTTTTTTTCCATGAAATAAGTGAAATTTCTGCAATGTTGCCCCAAAATAAGGGAAATTTCTGGAATTTTGCCCCAAAATAAGTGGAATTTCTGAGTTTTGCCCCAAAATAAAGAGAATTTCTGTCTTTCTGCTTTAACATATAGGGAATTTCTGCCTTTTTGCCCCATATTTAGGGGAATATCTGCAATTTTGCTTCAAAATACGGGGAATTTCTGCCTTTTTGCCTGAAAATAAGAAGTATGCATAGCTTTTTGCCATAAAAATGGGAAATTTCTTCATTTTTGCTCCAAAATAAGGGGAATTTCTGCTTTTTTGCCTCTAAATAAGTGGAATTTCTGTCTTTTTCCCCAAAACAAAGGGAATTTCTGTGTTTTTGCCCCAAAAAAAAAAAAAAAACTCTGACTTATTACCCTGAAGTAAGTGAAAATTCTGCAATTTTGCCCCAAAATAAGAGAAATTACTGCTTTTTTGCCCCCAAATAAGGGGAATTTCAGCCATTTTACCTCAAAATAAGGGGAATATCTGCATTTTTGCCACAAAATATTAGGAATTTCTGCATTTTTGCCCCAAAAATAAGAAAAATTTCTGCCTTTTTTCCCTGAAATAAGTGAAATTTCTGCAATTTTGCCACAAAATAAGTGAAATTTCTGCAATTTTGCCCCAAAATAAGTGAAATTTCTGCAATTTTGCCCCAAAAGAAGGGAAATTTCTGGAAATTTGCCCCAAAACAAGTGGAATTTCTGTGTTTTGCCCTAAAATAAGGAGTATTTCTGTCTTTTTGCCCCAACATAGAGAGAATTTCTGCCTTTTTGCCCCACAACTAGGGGAATTTCTGCAATTTTGCTTCAAATTACGGGGAATTTCTGTCTTTTTGCCCGAAAATAAGAAAACTGCATACCTTTTTGCCATAAAAATAGGAAATTTCTTCATTTTTGCTCCAAAATAAGGGGAATTTCCACTTTTTTGCCTCTAAATAAGTGGAATTTCTGTCTTTTTCCTCTAAAACAAAGGAATTTCTGTATTTTTTGCCCCAAAATAAGGAAAAATTCTGACTTATTACCCTGAAGTAAGTGAAATTTCTGCAATTTTGCCCCAAACTATGAAAAATTTCTGCATTTTTGCCCCCAAATAAGGAGAATTTCTGCACTTTTGCCACAAAATATTAGGAATTTCTGCCTTTTTGCCCTAAAATAAGGAAAATTTCGGCCGTTTTTCCCTGAAATAAGTGAAATTTCTGCAATTTTGCCACAAAATAAGTGAAATTTCTGCAATTTTGCCACAAAATAAGTGAAATTTCTGCAATTTTGCCATCAAAATAAGGGAAATTTCTGTAATTTTGCCCCAAAATAAGTGGAATTTCTGAGTTTTGCCCCAAAATAAGGAGAATTTCTGTCTTTTTGCCCTAACATATAGGGAATTTCTGCCTTTTTGCCCCACAATTAGGGGAATTTCTGCAATTTTGCTCCAAAATACTGGGAATTTCTGCCTTTTTGCCTGTAAATAAGAAGAATGCATACCTTTTTGCCATAAAATAGGAAAATTTCTTCATTTTTGCTCCAAAATAAGAGGAATTTCTGCTTTTTTGCCTCTAAATAATTGGAATTTCTGTCTTTTTCTCCCAAAACAAAAAGAATTCCTGTCTTTTTTGCTCCCAAATAAGGAAAAATTCTGACTTATTACCCTGAAATAAGTGAAATTTCTGCAATTTTGCCCCAAAATAAGGGAAATTTCTGCCTTTTTTCCCCCAAATAAGGGGAATTTCAGCCTTTTTACCTAAAAATAAAGTGAATTTCTGCATTTTTGCCACAAAATATTAGGAATTTCTGCCTTTTTGCTTCAAAATAAGAAAACTTTTTCTTTTTTTCCATGAAATAAGTGAAATTTCTGCAATGTTGCCCCAAAATAAGGGAAATTTCTGGAATTTGCCCCAAAATAAGTGGAATTTCTGAGTTTTGCCCCATAATAAAGAGTATTTCTGTCTTTTTGCTTTAACATATAGGGAATTTCTGCCTTTTTGCCCCATATTTAGGGGAGTTTCTGCAATTTTGCTTCAAAATACGGGGAATTTCTGCCTTTTTGCCTGAAAATAAGAAGTATGCATAGCTTTTTGCCATAAAAATGGGAAATTTCTTCATTTTTGCTCCAAAATAAGGGGAATTTCTGCTTTTTTGCCTCTAAATAAGTGGAGTTTCTGTCTTTTTCCCCCAAAACAGAAAATTCTTGCCTTTTTTGCCCCAAATAAGGAAAATTTCTGCCTTTCTTCCCTGAAATAAGTGAAATTTCTGCAATTTTGCCCCAAAATAAGTGAAATTTCTCCAATTTTGCCCCAGAATAAGGGAAATTTCTGCAATTTTGCCCCAAAATAAGGGAAATTTCTGGAATTTTGCCCCAAAATAAGTGGAATTTCTGAGTTTTGCCCCAAAATAAGGAGAATTTCTGTCCTTTTGCCCCAACATATAGAGAATTTCTGCCTTTTTTGCGCCAAATTAGGGGAATTTCTGCAATTTTGCTCCAAAATAGGGGGAATTTCTGCCTTTTTGCCCAAAATTAAGAAGAATGTATATCTTTCTGCCATAAAAAATGGAAATTGCTTCATTTTTGCTCCAAAATAAGGGGAATTTCTGCTTTTTTGCCTCTAAATAAGTGGAATTTCTGTCTTTTTCCCCCAAAACACAGGGAATTTCTGTCTTTTTTGCCCCAAAATAAGAAAAAATTCTGACTTATTACTCTGAAGTAAGTGGAATTTCTGCAATTTTTCCCCAAAATATGGGAAATTTCTGCCTTTTTGCCCCCAAATAAGGGGAATTTCAGACTTTTTACCTCAAAATAAAAGTAATTTCTGCATTTTTGTCATAAACTAATAGGAATTTCTGCATTTTTGCTTCAAAATAAGGAAAATTTCTGTCTTTTTTCCCTGAAATAAGTGAAATTTCTGCAATTTTGCCCCAAAATAAGGGAAATTTCTGCATTTTGCCCCTAAATAAGGGATATTTCTGGAATTTTGCCCCAAAATAAGTAGAATTTCTGAGTTTTGCCCCAAAATAAAGAGAATTTCTGTCTTTTTGCCCTAACATATAGGGAATTTCTTCCTTTTTGCCCCATATTTAGGGGAATTTCTGCAATTTTGCTCCAAAATACGAAGAATTTCTGCATTTTTGCCCGAAAATAAGAAGAATGCATACCTTTTTGCCATAAAAAAGAAATTTCTTGATTTTTGCTCCAAAATAAAGGGAATTTCTCCTTTTTTGCCTCTAAATAAGTGGAATTTCTGTCTTTTTCCCCCAAAACAAAGGGAATTTCTGTTTTTTTTGCCCCAAGATAAGAAAAAATTCTGACTTATTACCCTGAAGTAAGTGAAATTTCTGCAATTTTTCCCCAATATATGGGAAATTTCTGCCTTTTTGCCTCCAAATAAAAAGAATTTCAGCCTTTTTACCTAAAAATAAGGGGAATTTCTGCATTTTTGCCACAAAATATTAGGAATTTCTGCTTTTTTGGCCCAAAATAAGAAAAATTTCTGCCTTTTTGCCCCCAAATAAAGAGAATTTCTGCCATTTTACCTCAAAATAAGGGGAATTTCTGCATTTTTGCCACAAAATATTAGGAATTTCTGCATTTTTGCCCCCAAAATAAGAAAATTTTCTGCCTTTTTTCCCGGAAATAAGTGAAATTTCTGCAATTTTGCCCCAAAATAAGTGAAATTTCTGCAATTTTGCCCCAAAATAAGTGAAATTTCTGCAATTTTGCCCCAAAAGAAGGGAAATTTCTGGAAATTTGCCTCAAAATAAGTGGAATTTCTGAGTTTTCCCCTAAAATAAGGAGTATTTCTGTCTTTTTGCCCCAACATATAGAGAATTTCTGCCTTTTTGCCCAAAAATAAGAAAACTGCATACCTTTTTGCCATAAAAATAGGAAATTTCTTAATTTTTGCTCCAAAATAAGGGGAATTTCTGCTTTTTTGCCCCCAAATAAGGGGAATTTCTGCCATTTTACCTCAAAATAAGGGGAATTTCTGCATTTTTGCCACAAAATATTAAGAATTTCTGCATTTTTGCCCCAAAAATAAGAAAAATTTATGCCTTTTTTCCCTGAAATAAGTGAAATTTCTGCAATTTTGCCCCAAAATAAGTGAAATTTCTGCAATTTTGCCCCAAAATAAGTGAAATTTCTGCAATTTTGCCCCAAAAGAAGGGAAATTTCTGGAAATTTGCCTCAAAATAAGTGGAATTTCTGAGTTTTGCCCTAAAATAAGGAGTATTTCTGTCTTTTTGCCCCAACATATAGAGAATTTCTGCCTTTTTGCCCAAAAATAAGAAAACTGCATACCTTTTTGCCATAAAAATAGGAAATTTCTTAATTTTTGCTCCAAAATAAGGGGAATTTCTGCTTTTTTGCCTCTAAATAAGTGGAATTTCTGTCTTTTTCCCCCAAAACATAGAAAATTCTTGTCTTTTTTGCCCCAAAATAAGGAAAATATCTGCCTTTTTTCCCTGAAATAAGTGAAATTTCTGCAATTTTGCCCCAAAATAAGTGAAATTTCTCCAATTTTGCCCCAGAATAAGGGAAATTTCTGCAATTTTGCCCCAAAATAAGGGAAATTTCTGGAATTTTGCCCCAAAATAAGTGGAATTTCTGAGTTTTGCCCCAAAATAAGAAGAATTTCTGTCCTTTTGCCCCAACATATAGAGAATTTCTGCATTTTTGCGCCAAATTAGGGGAATTTCTGCAATTTTGCTCCAAAATAGGGGGAATTTCTGCCTTTTTGCCCGAAATTAAAAAGAATGTATATCTTTCTGCCATAAAAAATGGAAATTGCTTCATTTTTGCTCCAAAATAAGGGGAATTTCTGCTTTTTTGCCTCTAAATAATTGGAATTTCTGTCTTTTTCCCCCAAAACAAAGGGAATTTCTGTCTTTTTTGCCCCAAAATAAGAAAAAATTTTGACTTATTACTCTGAAGTAAGTGAAATTTCTGCAATTTTTCCCCAAAATATGGGAAATTTCTGCCTTTTTGCCCCCAAATAAGGGGAATTTCAGACTTTTTACCTCAAAATAAAAGTAATTTCTGCATTTTTGTCACAAACTAATAGGAATTTCTGCATTTTTGCTTCAAAATAAGGAAAATTTCTGTCTTTTTTCCCTGAAATAAGTGAAATTTCTGCAATTTTGCCCCAAAATAAGGGAAATTTCTGCATTTTGCCCCTAAATAAGGGATATTTCTGGAATTTTGCGCCAAAATAAGTGGAATTTCTGAGTTTTGCCCCAAAATAAGGAGAATTTCTGTCTTTTTGCCCAAACATATAGGGAATTTCTGCCTTTTTGCCCCACAATTAGGGGAATTTCTGCAATTTTGCTCCAAAATACGGGGAATTTCTGCCTTTTTGCCTGTAAATAAGAAGAATGCATACCTTTTTGCCATAAAATAGGGAAATTTCTTCATTTTTGCTGCAAAATAAGGGGAATTTCTGCTTTTTTGCCTCTAAATAAGTGGAATTTCTGTCTTTTTCCCTCAAAACAAAGGTTTTTCATTTTTTTTGCCCCAAAATAAGAAAAATTTCTGACTTATTACCCTGAAATAAGTGAAATTTCTGCAATTTTGCCACAAAATAAGAGAAATTTCTGGATTTTTGCCACAAATAAGTGGAATTTTTGAGTATTTCCCCAAAATAAAAAGAATTTCTGTCTTTTTGCCCCAACATATAGGGAATTTCTGCATTTGCCCCACATTTAGGGGAATTTCTGCAATGTTGCTCCAAAATACGGGGAATTTCTGCCTTTTTGCCCGAAAATAAGAAGAATGCATACCTTTTTGTCATAAAAACGGGAAATTTCATCATTTTTGCTTTAAAATAAGTGGAATTTCTGCTTTTTTGCCTCTAAATAAGTGAAATTTCTGTCTTTTTTACCCAAAATAAGAAAAAATTCTGACTTATTACCCTGAAGTAAGTGAAATTTCTGCAATTTTGCCCCAAAATATAAGAAATTTCTGCCTTTCTGCCCCCAAATTAGGGGAAATTCAGCCTTTTTACCTTAAAATAAGGGGAATTTCTGCATTTTTGCCACAAAATATTAGGAATTTCTGCTTTTTGCTTCAAAATATAGATAATTTCTACCTTTTTTCCCTGAAATAAGTGAAATTTCTGCAATTTTGCGCCAAAAAAAGTGAAATTTCTGCAATTTTGCCCCAAAATAAGTGGAATTTCTGAGTTTTGCCCCAAAATAAAGAGAATTTCTGTCTTTTTGCCCTAACATATAGGGAATTTCTGCCTTTTTGCCCCACAATTAGGGGAATTTCTGCAATTTTGCTCCAAAATACGGGGAATTTCTGCCTTTTTGCCCGAAAATAAGAAGTATGCATACCTTTTTGCCATAAAAAAGGGAAATTAATTCATTTTTGCTCCAAAAAAAGGGGAATTTCTGCTTTTTTGCCTCTAAATAATTGGAATTTCTGTCTTTTTCTCCGAAAACAAAAAGAATTCCTGTCTTTTTTGCTCCCAAATTAGGAAAAATTCTGACTTATTACCCTGAAATAAGTGAAATTTCTGCAATTTTGCCCCAAAATAAGGGAAATTTCTTCCTTTTTTCACCCAAATAAGGGGAACTTCAGCCTTTTTACCTCAAAATAAGGGGAATTTCTTCATTTTTGCCACAAAATATTAGGAATTTCTGCCTTTTTGCTTCAAAATAAGAAAACTTCTTCTTTTTTTCCATGAAATAAGTGAAATTTCTGCAATGTTGCCCCAAAATAAGGGAAATTTCTGGAATTTTGCCCCAAAATAAGTGGAATTTCTGAGTTTTGCCCCAAAATAAAGAGAATTTCTGTCTTTCTGCTTTAACATATAGGGAATTTCTGCCTTTTTGCCCCATATTTAGGGGAATTTCTGCAATTTTGCTTCAAAATACGGGGAATTTCTGCCTTTTTGCCTGAAAATAAGAAGTATGCATAGCTTTTTGCCACAAAAATGGGAAATTTCTTCATTTTTGCTCCAAAATAAGGGGAATTTCTGCTTTTTTGCCTCTAAATAAGTGGAATTTCTGTCTTTTTCCCCCAAAACAAAGGGAATTTCTGTGTTTTTGCCCCAAAATAAAAAAAAAAACTCTGACTTATTACCCTGAAGTAAGTGAAATTTCTGCAATTTTGCCCCAAAATAAGGGAAATTTCTTCCTTTTTTCCCCCAAATAAGGGGAATTTCAGCCATTTTACCTCAAAATAAGGGGAATTTCTGCATTTTTGCCCCAAAATAAGTGAAATTTCTGCAATTTTGCCCCAAAAGAAGGGAAATTTTTGGAAATTTGCCCCAAAATAAGTGGAATTTCTGTGTTTTGTCCTAAAATAAGGAGTATTTCTGTCTTTTTGCCCCAACATAGAGAGAATTTCTGCCTTTTTGCCCCACAACTAGGGGAATTTCTGCAATTTGCTCCAAATTACGGGGAATTTCTGTCTTTTTGCCCGAAAATAAGAAAACTGCATACCTTTTTGCCATAAAAATAGGAAATTTCTTCATTTTTGCTCCAAAATAAGGGGAATTTCTGCTTTTTTGCTTCTAAATAAGTGGAATTTCTGTCTTTTTCCTCTAAAACAAAGGAATTTCTGTATTTTTTGCCCCAAAATAAGGAAAAATTCTGACTTATTACCCTGAAGTAAGTGAAATTTCTGCAATTTTGCCCCAAACTATGAAAAATTTCTGCATTTTTGTCCCCAAATAAGAAGAATTTCTGCACTTTTGCCACAAAATATTAGGAATTTCTGCCTTTTTGCCCTAAAATAAGGAAAATTTCGGCCTTTTTTCCCTGAAATAAGTGAAATTTCTGCAATTTTGCCACAAAATAAGTGAAATTTCTGCAATTTTTCCCCAAAATAAGTGAAATTTCTGCAACTTTGCCCCAAAATAAGGGAAATTTCTGTAATTTTGCCCCAAAATAAGTGGAATTTCTGAGTTTTGCCCCAAAATAAGGAGAATTTCTGTCTTTTTGCCCTAACATATATGGAATTTCTGCCTTTTTGCCCCACAATTAGGGGAATTTCTGCAATTTTGCTCCAAAATACGGGGAATTTCTGCCTTTTTGCCTGTAAATAAGAAGAATGCATACCTTTTTGCCATAAAATAGGAAAATTTCTTCATTTTTGCTCCAAAATA
This sequence comes from Micromys minutus, assembly GCF_963924665.1. NCBI lineage: Eukaryota > Metazoa > Chordata > Mammalia > Rodentia > Muridae > Micromys > Micromys minutus. The sequence goes on along the minus strand of NW_027667305.1, from coordinate 232,259 downwards.
AGAGGAATTTCTGCTTTTTTGCCTCTAAATAATTGGAATTTCTGTCTTTTTCTCCCAAAACAAAAAGAATTCCTGTCTTTTTTCTCCCAAATAAGGAAAAATTCTGACTTATTACCCTGAAATAAGTGAAATTTCTGCAATTTTGCCCCAAAATAAGGGAAATTTCTGCCTTTTTTCCCCCAAATAAGGGGAATTTCAGCCTTTTTACCTAAAAATAAAGGGAATTTCTGCATTTTTGCCACAAAATATTAGGAATTTCTGCCTTTTTGCTTCAAAATAAGAAAACTTCTTCTTTTTTTCCATGAAATAAGTGAAATTTCTGAAATGTTGCCCCAAAATAAGGGAAATTTCTGGAATTTTGCCCCAAAATAAGTGGAATTTCTGAGTTTTGCCCCAAAATAAAGAGAATTTCTGTCTTTTTGCTTTAACATATAGGGAATTTCCGCCTTTTTGCCCCATATTTAGGGGAGTTTCTGCAATTTTGCTTCAAAATACGGGGAATTTCTGCCTTTTTGCCTGAAAATAAGAAGTATGCATAGCTTTTTGCCATAAAAATGGGAAATTTCTTCATTTTTGCTCCAAAATAAGGCGAATTTCTGCTTTTTTGCCTCTAAATAAGTGGAGTTTCTGTCTTTTTCCCCCAAAACAGAAAATTCTTGCCTTTTTTGTCCCAAATAAGGAAAATTTCTGCCTTTCTTCCCTGAAATAAGTGAAATTTCTGCAATTTTGCCCCAAAATAAGTGAAATTTCTCCAATTTTGCCCCAGAGTAAGGGAAATTTCTGCAATTTTGCCCCAAAATAAGGGAAATTTCTGGAATTTTGCCCCAAAATAAGTGGAATTTCTGAGTTTTGCCCCAAAATAAGGAGAATTTCTGTCCTTTTGCCCCAACATATAGAGAATTTCTGCCTTTTTGCGCCAAATTAGGGGAATTTCTGCAATTTTGCTCCAAAATAGGGGGAATTTCTGCCTTTTTGCCCGAAATTAAGAAGAATGTATATCTTTCTGCCGTAAAAAATGGAAATTGCTTCATTTTTGCTCCAAAATAAGGGGAATTTCTGCTTTTTTGCCTCTAAATAAGTGGAATTTCTGTCTTTTTCCCCCAAAACAAAGGGAATTTCTGTCTTATTTGCCCCAAAATAAGAAAAAATTCTGACTTATTACTCTGAAGTAAGTGAAATTTCTGCAATTTTTCCCCAAAATATGGGAAATTTCTGCCTTTTTGCCCCCAAATAAGGGGAATTTCAGACTTTTTACCTCAAAATAAAAGTAATTTCTGCATTTTTGTCACAAACTGATAGGAATTTCTGCATTTCTGCTTCAAAATAAGGAAAATTTCTGTCTTTTTTTCCCTGAAATAAGTGAAATTTCTGCAATTTTGCCCCAAAATAAGGGAAATTTCTGCATTTTGCCCCTAAATAAGGGATATTTCTGGAATTTTGCGCCAAAATAAGTGGAATTTCTGAGTTTTGCCCCAAAATAAAGAGAATTTCTGTATTTTTGCCCTAACATATAGGGAATTTCTGCCTTTTTGCCCCATATTTAGGGGAATTTCTGCAATTTTGCTCCAAAATACGAAGAATTTCTGCCTTTTTGCGCGAAAATAAGAAGAATGCATACCTTTTTGCCATAAAAAAGATAAATTTCTTGATTTTTGCTCCAAAATAAGGGGAATTTCTCCTTTTTTGCCTCTAAATAAGTGGAATTTCTGTCTTTTTCCCCCAAAACAAAGAGAATTTCTGTCTTTTTTGCCCCAAGATAAGAAAAAATTCTGACTAATTACCCTGAAGTAAGTGAAATTTCTGCAATTTTGCCCCAAAATATGAGAAATTTCTGCCTTTTTGCCTCCAAATAAAAAGAATTCCAGCCTTTTTACCTCAAAATAAAGGGAATTTCTGCATTTTTGCCACAAAATATTAGGAATTTCTGCTCTTTGGCCCAAAATAAGAAAAATTTCTGCCTTTTTTCCATGAAATAAGGGAATTTCTGCAATTTTGCCCCAAAATAAGTGAAATTTCTGCAATTTTGCCCCAAAAGAAGGGAAATTTCTGGAAATTTGCCCCAAAATAAGTGGAATTTTGGAGTTTTGCCCTAAAATAAAGAGAATTTCTGTCTTTTTTCCCCAACATATAGAGAATTTCTGCCTTTTTGCCCCACAACTAGGGGAATTTCTGCAATTTTGCTCCAAAATACGAGGAATTTCTGCCTTTTTGCCCGAAAATAAGAAGAATACATACCTTTTTGCCATAAAAAAGGGAAATTTCTTCATTTTTGATCCAAAATAAGGGGAATTTCTGCTTTTTTGCCTCTAAATAAGTGGAATTTCTGTCTTTTTTCCCCAAAACATAGAAAATTCCTGTCTTTTTTGCCCGAAAAAAAAAAAAATTCTTCCTTTTTTGTCTGAAATAAGTGAAATTTCTGCAATTTTGCCACAAAATAAGTGAAATTTCTACAATTTTGCCCCAAAATAAGGGAAATTTCTGCAATTTTGCCCCAAAATAAAGGAAATTTCTGGAATTTTGCCCAAAAATAAGTGGAATTTCTGAGTTTTGCCCCAAAATAAAGAGAATTTCTGCCTTTTTCCCCAACATATAGAGAATTTCTGCCTTTTTGCCCCACAATTAGGGGAATTTCTGCAATTTTGCTCCAAAATAGGGGGAATATCTGCCTTTTTGCCTGAAATTAAGAAGAATGCATATCTTTTTGCCATAAAAAAGGGAAATTGCTTCATTTTTGCTCCAAAATATTGGGAATTTCTGCTTTTTTTCCTCTAAATATGTGGAATTTCTGTCTTTTTTCCCCAAAACAAAGGGAATTACTGCCTTTTTTGCCCCAAAATAATAAAAAATTCTGACTTATTACCCTGAACTAAGTGAAATTTCTGCAATTTTGCCACAAAATAAAGGAAATTTCTGCTTTTTGCCCCCAAATAAGAGGAATTTCAGCATTTTTAGCTCAAAATAAAAGAAATTTCTGCATATTTGTCACAAAATATTAGGAATTTCTGCTTTTTTGCTTCAAAATAAAAAAAATTTCTGCCTTTTTTCCCTGAAATAAGTGAAATTTCTGCAATTTTGCCCCAAAATACGTGAAATTTCTGCAATTTTGCGCCAAAATAAAGGAAATTTCTGGAATTTTGCCTCAAAATAAGTGGAATTTCTGAGTTTTGCCTCAAAATAAGAAGAATTTCTGTCTTTTTTGCCCTAACATATAGGGAATTTCTGCCTTTTTGCCCCACAATTAGGGAAATTTCTGCAATTTTGCTCCAAAATACGAAGAATTTCTGCCTTTTTGCCCGAAAATAAGAAGAATGCATACCTTTTTGCCATAAAAAAGAGAAATATCTTGATTTTTGCTCCAAAATAAGGGGAATTTCTCCTTTTTTGCCTCTAAATAAGTGGAATTTCTGTCTTTTTCCCCCAAAACAAAGGGAATTTCTGTCTTTTTTGCCCCAAGATAAGAAAAAATTCTGACTTATTACCCTGAAGTAAGTGAAATTTCTGCAATTTTGCCCCAAAATATGGGAAATTTCTGCCTTTTTGCCTCTAAATAAAAAGAATTCCAGCCTTTTTACCTCAAAATAAGGGGAATTTCTGCATTTTTGCCACAAAATATTAGGAATTTCTGCTTTTTGGCCCAAAATAAGAAAAATTTCTGCCTTTTTTCCCTGAAATAAGGGAATTTCTGCAATTTTGCCCCAAAATAAGTGAAATTTCTGCAATTTTGCCCCAAAAGAAGGGAAATTTCTGGAAATTTGCCCCAAAATAAGTGGAATTTTAGAGTTTTGCCCTAAAATAAAGAGAATTTTTGTCTTTTTTCCCCAACATATAGAGAATTTCTGCCTTTTTGCCCCACAACTAGGGGAATTTCTGCAATTTTGCTCCAAAATACGGGGAATTTCTGCCTTTTTGCCCGAAAATAAGAAGAATACATACCTTTTTGCCATAAAAAAGGGAAATTTCTTCATTTTTGATCCAAAATAAGGGGAATTTCTGCTTTTTTGCCTCTAAATAAGTGGAATTTCTGTCTTTTTTCCCCAAAACATAGAAAATTCCTGTCTTTTTTGCCCCAAAATAAAAAAAAAGTCTTCCTTTTTTTTCTGAAATAAGTGAAATTTCTGCAATTTTGCCACAAAATAAATGAAATTTCTGCTTTTTGCCCCCAAATAAGGGGAATTTCAGCATTTTTACCTCAAAATAAAAGAAATTTCTGCATATTTGTCACAAAATATTAGGAATTTCTGCTTTTTTGCTTCAAAATAAAAAAAAATTCTGCCTTTTTTCCCTGAAATAAGTGAAATTTCTGCAATTTTGCCCCAAAATACGTGAAATTTCTGCAATTTTGCCCCAAAATAAAGGAAATTTCTGGAATATTGCCTCAAAATAAGTGGAATTTCTGAGTTTTGCCTCAAAATAAGAAGAATTTCTGTCTTTTTTGCCCTAACATATAGGGAATTTCTGCCATTTTTGCCCCACAATTAGGGAAATTTCTGCAATTTTGCTCCAAAATACGGGGAATTTCTGCCCTTTTACCGGAAAATAAGAAGAATGCATACCTTTTTGCCATAAAAAAGAAAAATTTCTTCATTTTTGCTCCAAAATAAGGGGAATTTCTGCTTTTTTGCCTCTAAAAAAGTGGAATTTCTGTTTTTTACCTCAAAACAAAGGGAATTCCTGTCTTTTTTGCCCCACAATAAGAAAAATTTTTGACTTATTACCCTGAAATAAGTGAAATTTAGCAACTTTGCCCCAAAATAAGGGAATTTCCTGCTTTTTGCTCCCAAATAAGAGGAATTACAGCCTTTTTACCTCAAAATAAGAGATATTTCTTCATTTTTGCCACAAAATATTAGGAATTTCTGCCTTTTTGCCCCAAAATAAGAAAATTTCTGCTTTTTTTCTCTGAAATAAGTGAAATTTCTGCAATTTTGCCCCAAAATAAGTGAAATTTTTGCTATTTTGCCCCAAAGTAAGGGAAATTTCTGGAACTTTGCCCCAAAATAAGTGGAATTTCTGAGTTTTGCCCCAAAATAATGAGAATTTCTGTCTTTTTGCCCCAACATATAGGGAATTTTTGCCTTTTTGCCCCACAATTAGGGGAATTTCTGCAATTTTGCTCCAAAATACGGTCAATTTCTGCCTTTTTGCCCGAAAATAAGAAGAATGCATACCTTTTTGCCATAAAAAAGGGAAATTTCTTCATTTTTGCTCCAAAATAAGGGGAATTTCTGCTTTTTTGCCTCTAAATAAGTTGAATTTCTGTCTTTTTACCCCAAAACAAAAGGAATTCCTTTTTTTTTGCCCCAAAATAATGAAAATTTCTGCCTTTTTTCTCTGAAATAAATAAAATTTCTGCAATTTTGCCCCAAAATAAGTGAAATTTCTCTAATTTTGCCCCAAAATAAGGGAAATTTCTGCAATTTTGTTCCAAAATAAAGGAAATTTCTGGAATTTTGCCCCAAAATAAGTGGAATTTCTGAGTTTTGCCCAAAAATAAAGAGAATTTCTGTATTTTTGCCCCAACATATAGAGAATTTCTGCCTTTTTGCCAGACAATTAGGGGAATTTCTGCAATTTTGCCCCAAAATAAAGGAAATTTTTTCTTTTTTGCCCCCAAATAAGGGGAATTTCAGCCTTTTTACCTAAAAATATGGGGAATTTCTGCATTTTTGCCACAAAATATTAGGAATTACTGCCTTTTTGCTACAAAATAAGAAAATTTCTGCTTTTTTCCCTGAAATAAGTCAAAATACTGCAATTTTGCCCCAAAATAAGTGAAATTTCTGCAATTTTGCCCCAAAAGAAGGGAAATTTCTGCCTTTTTGCCCCCAAATAAGGGGAATTTCAGCCTTTTTACCTCAAAATAAAGGGAATTTCTGCATTTTTGCGACAAAATATTAGGAATTTCTGCCTCTTTGCCTTAAAATAAGGAAAATTTCTGCCTTTTTTCCCTGTAATAAGTGAAATTTCTGCAATTTTGCCCCAAAATAGGTGAAATTTCTGCAATTTTGCCCCAAATTAAGAGAAATTTCTGGTATTTTGCCTCAAAATAAGTGGAATTTCTTAGTTTTGCCCCATAATAAGGAGAATTTCTGTCTTTTTGCCCCAACATATAGAAAATTTCTGCCTTTTTGCCCCACAATTAGGGGAATTTCTGCAATTTTGCTCCAAAATACGGGGAATTTCTGCCTTTTTGCCCGATAATAAGAAGAATGCATACCTTTTTGCCATTAAAAAGGGAAATTTCCTCATTTTTGCTCCAAAATAAGCGGAATTTCTGATTTTTTGCCTCTAAATAAGTGGAATTTCTGTCTTTTTTCCCCAAAACAAAGGGAATTTCTGTCTTTTTTGCCCCAAAATAAGAAATATTTCTGACTTATTACCCTGAAATAAGTGAAATTTTTTCCATTTTTCCCCAAAATAAGGGAAATTTCTGCCTTTTTGCCCCCAAATAAGGGAAATTTCAGCCTTTTTACCTCAAAATAAGGGGAATTTCTTCCTTTTTGCCCAAAAATAAGGAAAATTTCTGCCCTTTTTCCCTAAAATAAGTGAAATATCTGCAATTTTGCCCCAAAATAAGTGAAATTTCTGCAATTTTGCCCCAAAATAAGGGAAATTTCTGGAATTTTGCCCCAAAATAAGTGGAATTACTGAGTTTTGCCCCAAAATAAGGAGAATTTCTGTCTTTTTGACGTAACATATAGGGAATTTCTGCCTTATTGCCCCACAATTAGGGAAATTTTTGCAATTTTGCACCAAAATACGGGGAATTTCTGCCTTTTTGCCCGAAAATAAGAAGAATGCATACCTTTTTGCCATAAAAACGGGAAATATCTTCATTTTTGCTCCAAAATAAGGGGAATTTCTGCTTTTTTGCCTCTAAATAAGTGGAATTTCTGTCTTTTTCCCCCAAAACAAAGGGAATTTCTGTATTTCTTGCCCCAAAATAAGGAAAAATTCTGACTTATTACCCTGAAGTAAGTGAAATTTCTGCAATTTTTCCCCAAAATGAAAAATTTCTTCTTTTTGGCCCCAAATAAGGGGAATTTCAGCATTTTTACCTCAAAATAAGGGTAATTTCTTTATTTTTGCCACAAAATATTAGGAATTTCTGCCTTTTTGCACCAAAATAAGGAAAATTTCTGCCTTTTTTCCCTGAAATAAGTGAAATTTCTTCAATTTTGCCCCAAAATAAGTGAAATTTCTAAAATTTTGCCCCAAAATAAGTGAAATTTCTGCAATTTTGCTCCAACTAAGAGAAATTTCTGGAATTTTGCCCCAAAATAAGTGGAATTTCTGTGTTTTGCCCCAAAATAAGGAGAATTTCTGTCTTCTTGCCCCAACATTTAGAGAATTTCTGCCTTTTTGCCCCACAATTAGGGGAATTTCTGCAATTTTGCACCAAAATATGAAGAATTTCTGCCTTTTTGCCTGAAAATAAGAAAAATGCATACCTTTTTGCAATAAAAAAGGGAAATTTCTTCATTTTTGCTTCAAAATAAAGGGAATTTTTGCTTTTTTGCCTCTAAATAAGTGGAATTTCTGTTTTTTTCCCCTAAAACAAAGGGAATTTCTGTCTTTTTTGCCCCAAAATAAGGAAAATTTCTGGCTTATTACCCTGAAGTAAGTGAAATTTCTGCAATTTTGCCCCAAAATAAGTTAAATTTCTGCAATTTTGCCCAAAAATAAGGGAAATTTCTGCAATTTTGCCCCAAAATAAGGGTAATTTCTGCATTTTTGCCCCCTAATAAGGGGAATTTCAGCCTTTTTACCTCAAAATAAGGGGAATTTCTTCATTTTTGCAACAAATTATTAGGAATTTCTGCCTTTTTGCCCCAAAATAAGAAAATTTCTACCTTTTTTCCCTGAAATAAGTGAAATTTCTGCAATTTTGCCCCAAAATAAGTGAAATTTCTCTAATTTTGCCCCAAAATAAGGGAATTTTCTTGTATTTTGCCCCAAAATAAGTGGAATTTCTGATTTTTGCCCCAAAATTAGGAGAATTTCTGTATTTTTGCCCCAACCTATAGAGAATTTCTGCTTTTTTCCTTAAAATTATGGGAATTTCTGCAATTTTGCTCCAAAATACGGGGAATTTCTGCCTTTTTGCCCGATAATAAGAAGAATGCATAAATTTTTGCCATAAAAAAGGGAAATTTCTTCATTTTTGCTCCAAAATAAGGGGAATTTCTGCTTTTTTGCCTAAAAATAACTGGAATTTTTGTCTTTTTCCCCCAAAACAAAGGGAATTTCTGTATTTTTTGCCCCAAAATAAAAAACATTTCTGACTTATTAACCTGAAATAAGTGAAATTTCTTCAATTTTTTCCCAAAATAAGGGAAATATCTGCCTTTTTATCCCCAAATAAGGGAAATTTCAGCCTTTTTACCTCAAAATAAGAGGAATTTCTGCCTTTTTGCCCCAAAATAAAAAATTTCTGCCCTTCTTCCCTGAAATAAGTGAAATTTTTGCAATTTTGCCCCAAAATAAGGGAAATTTCTGGAATTTTGCCCCAATAATTGGAATTACTGAGTTTTGCCCCAAAATAAGGAGAATTTCTGTCTTTTTGCTCTAACAAATAGGGAATTTCTGCTCTTTGTCCCACAATTAGGGGAATTTCTGCAATTTTGCTTCAAAATACGGGGAATTTCTGCCTTTTTGCCCGAAAATAAGAAGAAAGTATACCTTTTTGCCATAAAAAATAGAAATTTCTTCATTTTTGCCCCAAAATAAGCGGAATTTCTGATTTTTTGCCATTAAATAAGTGGAATTTCTGTCTTTTTCCCTCAAAGCATAGGGAATTCCTGTATTTTTGTCCCAAAATAAGGAAAAATTCTGACTTTTTACCCTGAAGTAAGTGAAATTTCTGCAATTTTGCCCCAAAATAAGGGAAATTTTTGCCTTTTTGCTCCCAAATAAGGGGAATTTCAGCATTTTTACCTCAAAATAAGGGGAATTTCGGCATTTTTGCCACAAAATATTTGAAATTTCTGCCTTTTTGCCCCAAAATAAAGAAAATTTCAGCATTTTTTCCCTGAAATAAGTGAAATTTCTGCAATTTTGCCCCAAAATAAGTGAAATTTCTGCAATTTTGCCCCCAAAAAAGGAAAATTTCTGGAATTTTGCCCCAAAATAAGTGAAATTTCTGCAATTTTGCCCCAAAATAAGGGAAATTTCTGGAATTTTGCCTCAAAATATGTTTAATTTTTGAGTTCTGCACCAAAATAAGGAGAATTTCTATCTTTATGCCCCAACATATAGAGAATTTCTGCCTTTTTGCCTTACAATTAGGGGAATTTCTGCAATTTTGCTCCAAAATACGAAGAATTTCTGCCCTTTTGCCTGAAAATAAGAAGAATGCATACCTTTTTGCCATAAAAAAGGGAAATTTCTTCATTTTTGATCCAAAATAAGGGGAATTTCTGCTTTTTTGCTTCTAAATAAGTGGAATTTCTGTCTTTTTCCCCAAAAACAAAGGGAATTTCTGTATTTCTTGCCCCAAAATAAGGAAAAATTCTGACTTATTACCCTGAAGTAAGTGAAATTTCTGCAATTTTGCCCCAAAATAAGAAAAATTTCTGCCTTTTTGCCCCAAAATAAGGGGAAAATTCAGCCTTTTTACCTCAAAATAAGGGAAATTTCTGCATTTTTTCCACAAAATATTAGGAACTTCTGCATTTTTGCCACAAAATAAAGAAAATTTCTGCCTTTTTTCCCTTACATAAGTGAAATTTCTGCAAGTTTGCCCTAAAATAAGTGAAATTTCTGCAATTTTGCCCCAAAATAAGGGAAATTTCTGGAATTTTGCCCCAAATTAAGTGGAATTTCTGAGTTTTTCCACAAAATAAGGAGAATTTCTGTATTTTTGTCCCAACATATAGAGAACTTCTGCCTTTTTGCCCCACAATTAGCGGAATTTCTGCAATTTTGCTCCAAAATACGGGGAATTTCTGCCTTTTTGCTGGAAAATAAGAAGAATGCATACCTTTTTGCCATAAATAAGGGAAATTTCTTCATTTTTGCTCCAAAAAGGGGAATTTCTGCTTTTTTGCCTCTAAATAAGTGGAATTTCTGTTTTTTACCCCAAAACAAAGGGAATTCCTGTCTTTTTTGCCCCAAAATAAGGAAAATTTCGGACTTATTACCCTGAAATAAGTTAAATTTCTGCAATTTTGCCCCAAAATAAGGGAAATTTCTGCCTTTTTGCCCCCAAATAAGGGGAATTTCAGCTTTTTATCTCAAAATAATGGGAATTTCTGCATTTTTGCCACAAAATATTAGGAATTTCTGCCTTTTTGCCCCAAAAGAAGAAAATTTCTGCTTTTTTTCCCTGAAATAAGTGAAATTTCTGCAAATTTGCCCCAAAATAAGTGAAATTTCTGCAATTTTGCCCAAAAATAAAGGAAATTTCTGGAATTTTGCCCCAAAATAAGTGGAATTTTTTAGTTTTGCCCTAAAATAAGGAGAATTTCTGTCTTTTTGCCACAACATATACGGAATTTCTGCCTTTTTGCCCCACAATTAGCGGAATTTCTGCAATTTTGCTCCAAAATACGGTCAATTTCTGCCTTTTTGCTCGAAAATAAGAAGAATGCATACCTTTTTGCCATAAAAAAGGGAAATTTCTTCATTTTTGCTCCAAAATAAGGGGAATTTCTGCTTTTTTGCCTTTAAATAAGTGGAATTTCTGTCTTTTTCCCCCAAAACAAAAAGAATTTCTGTTTTTTTTTCCCAAAATAAGGAAAAATTCTGACTTATTACCCTGAAGTAAGTGAAATTTCTGCAAGTTTGCCCCAAAATAATAGAAATTTCTGCTTTTTTGCCCTCAAATAAGGGGAATTTCAGCCTTTTTACATCAAAATAAGAGTAAATTTTGCATTTTTGCCACAAAATATTAGGAATTTCTGCCTTTTTGCCCCAAAATAAGGAAAATTTCTGCATTTTTTCCCTTAAATAAGTAAAATTTTTGCAATTTTGCCCCAAAATAAGTGAAATTTCTACAATTTTGCCCCAAAAAAAGGGAAATTTCTGCCTTTTTGTCCCCAAATAAGGGGAATTTCAGACTTTTTACCTTAAAATAAGGGGAATTTCTGCTTTTTTGCCTCTAAATAAGTGGAATTTCTGTCTTTTTTCCCCAAAACATAGAAAATTCCTGTCTTTTTTGCCCCAAAATAAAAAAAAAGTCTTCCTTTTTTTTCTGAAATAAGTGAAATTTCTGCAATTTTGCCACAAAATAAGTGAAATTTCTAAAATTTTGCCCCAAAATAAGGGAAATTTCTGCAATTTTGCCCCAAAATAAAGGAAATTTCTGGAATTTTGCCCAAAAATAAGTGGAATTTCTGAGTTTTGCCCCAAAATAAAGAGAATTTCTGCCTTTTTCCCCAACATATAGAGAATTTCTGCCTTTTTGCCCCAAAATTAGGGTAATTTCTGCAATTTTGCTCCAAAATAGGGGGAATATCTGCCTTTTTGCCTGAAATTAAGAAGAATGCATATCTTTTTGCCATAAAAAAGGGAAATTGCTTCATTTTTGCTCCAAAATATTGGGAATTTCTGCTTTTTTGCCTCTAAATATGTGGAATTTCTGTCTTTTTTCCCCAAAACAAAGGGAATTACTGCCTTTTTTGCCCCAAAATAATAAAAAATTCTGACTTATTACCCTGAAATAAGTGAAATTTCTGCAATTTTGCCACAAAATAAAGGAAATTTCTGCTTTTTGCCCCCAAATAAAAGGAATTTCAGCATTTTTAGCTCAAAATAAAAGAAATTTCTGCATATTTGTCACAAAATATTAGGAATTTCTGCTTTTTTGCTTCAAAATAAAAAAAATTTCTGCCTTTTTTCCCTGAAATAAGTGAAATTTCTGCAATTTTGCCCCAAAATACGTGAAATTTCTGCAATTTTGCCCCAAAATAAAGGAAATTTCTGGAATTTTGCCTCAAAATAAGTGGAATTTCTGAGTTTTTCCTCAAAATAAGAAGAATTTCTGTCTTTTTTGCCCTAACATATAGGGAATTTCTGCCTTTTTGCCCCACAATTAGGGAAATTTCTGCAATTTTGCTCCAAAATACGAAGAATTTCTGCCTTTTTGCCCGAAAATAAGAAGAATGCATACCTTTTTGCCATAAAAAAGAGAAATTTCTTGATTTTTGTTCCAAAATAAGGGGAATTTCTCCTTTTTTGCCTCTAAATAAGTGGAATTTCTGTCTTTTTCCCCCAAAACAAAGGGAATTTCTGTCTTTTTTGCCCCAAGATAAGAAAAAATTCTGACTTATTACCCTGAAGTAAGTGAAATTTCTGCAATTTTGCCCCAAAATATGGGAAATTTCTGCCTTTTTGCCTCTAAATAAAAAGAATTCCAGCCTTTTTACCTCAAAATAAGGGGAATTTCTGCATTTTTGCCACAAAATATTAGGAATTTCTGCTTTTTGGCCCAAAATAAGAAAAATTTCTGCCTTTTTTCCCTGAAATAAGGGAATTTCTGCAATTTTGCCAAAAAATAAGTGAAATTTCTGCAATTTTGCCCCAAAAGAAGGGAAATTTCTGGAAATTTGCCCCAAAATAAGTGGAATTTTGGAGTTTTGCCCTAAAATAAAGAGAATTTTTGTCTTTTTTCCCCAACATATAGAGAATTTCTGCCTTTTTGCCCCACAACTAGGGGAATTTCTGCAATTTTGCTCCAAAATACGGGGAATTTCTGCCTTTTTGCCCGAAAATAAAAAGAATACATACCTTTTTGCCATAAAAAAGGGAAATTTCTTCATTTTTGATCCAAAATAAGGGGAATTTCTGCTTTTTTGCCTCTAAATAAGTAGAATTTCTGTCTTTTTTCCCCAAAACATAGAAAATTCCTGTCTTTTTTGCCCCCAAATAAAAAAAAATTCTTCCTTTTTTTTCTGAAATAAGTGAAATTTCTGCAATTTTGCCACAAAATAAGTGAAATTTCTAAAATTTTGCCCCAAAATAAGGGAAATTTCTGCAATTTTGCCCCAAAATAAAGGAAATTTCTGGAATTTTGCCCAAAAATAAGTGGAATTTCTGAGTTTTGCCCCAAAATAAAGAGAATTTCTGCCTTTTTGCCCCAACATATAGAGAATTTCTGCCTTTTTGCCCCACAATTAGGGGAATTTCTGCAATTTTGCTCCAAAATAGGGGGAATATCTGCCTTTTTGCCTGAAATTAAGAAGAATGCATATCTTTTTGCCATAAAAAAGGGAAATTGCTTCATTTTTGCTCCAAAATATTGGGAATTTCTGCTTTTTTGCCTCTAAATATGTGGAATTTCTGTCTTTTTCCCCCAATACAAAGGGAATAACTGCCTTTTTTGCCCCAAAATAATAAAAAATTCTGACTTATTACCCTGAAATAAGTGAAATTTCTGCAATTTTGCCACAAAATAAATGAAATTTCTGCTTTTTGCCCCCAAATAAGGGGAATTTCAGCATTTTTACCTCAAAATAAAAGAAATTTCTGCATATTTGTCACAAAATATTAGGAATTTCTGCTTTTTTGCTTCAAAATAAAAAAAAATTTCTGCCTTTTTTCCCTGAAATAAGTGAAATTTCTGCAATTTTGCCCCAAAATACGTGAAATTTCTGCAATTTTGCCCCAAAATAAAGGAAATTTCTGGAATTTTGCCTCAAAATAAGTGGAATTTCTGAGTTTTGCCTCAAAATAAGAAGAATTTCTGTCTTTTTTGCCCTAACATATAGGGAATTTCTGCCTTTTTGCCCCACAATTAGGGAAATTTCTGCAATTTTGCTCCAAAATACGGGAAATTTCTGCCCTTTTACCGGAAAATAAGAAGAATGCATACCTTTTTGCCATAAAAAAGAAAAATTTCTTCATTTTTGCTCCAAAATAAGGGGAATTTCTGCTTTTTTGCCTCTAAAAAAGTGGAATTTCTGTTTTTTACCTCAAAACAAAGGGAATTCCTGTCTTTTTTGCCCCACAATAAGAAAAATTTTTGACTTATTACCCTGAAATAAGTGAAATTTCTGCAACTTTGCCCCAAAATAAGGGAATTTCCTGCTTTTTGCTCCCAAATAAGAGGAATTACAGCCTTTTTACCTCAAAATAAGAGATATTTCTTCATTTTTGCCACAAAATATTAGGAATTTCTGCCTTTTTGCCCCAAAATAAGAAAATTTCTCCTTTTTTTCCCTGAAATAAGTGAAATTTCTGCAATTTTGCCCCAAAATAAGTGAAATTTTTGCTATTTTGCCCCAAAGTAAGGGAAATTTCTGGAACTTTGCCCCAAAATAAGTGGAATTTCTGAGTTTTGCCCCAAAATAATGAGAATTTCTGTCTTTTTGCCCCAACATATAGGGAATTTTTGCCCTTTTGCCCCACAATTAGGGGAATTTCTGCAATTTTGCTCCAAAATACGAAGAATTTCTGCCTTTTTGCCCGAAAATAAGAAGAATGCATACCTTTTCGCCATAAAAAAGGGAAATTTCTTCATTTTTGCTCCAAAATAAGGGGAATTTCTGCTTTTTTGCCTCTAAATAAGTTGAATTTCTGTCTTTTTACCCCAAAACAAAAGGAATTCCTTTCTTTTTTGCCCCAAAATAATGAAAATTTCTGCCTTTTTTCTCTGAAATAAATAAAATTTCTGCAATTTTGCCCCAAAATAAGTGAAATTTCTCTAATTTTGCCCCAAAATAAGGGAAATTTCTGCAATTTTGTTCCAAAATAAAGGAAATTTCTGGAATTTTGCCCCAAAATAAGTGGAATTTCTGAGTTTTGCCCAAAAATAAAGAGAATATCTGTATTTTTGCCCCAACATATAGAGAATTTCTGCCTTTTTGCCAGACAATTAGGGGAATTTCTGCAATTTTGCCCCAAAATAAAGGAAATTTTTTCTTTTTTGCCCCCAAATAAGGGGAATTTCAGCCTTTTTACCTAAAAATATGGGGAATTTCTGCATTTTTGCCACAAAATATTAGGAATTACTGCCTTTTTGCTACAAAATAAGAAAATTTCTGCTTTTTTCCCTGAAATAAGTCAAAATACTGCAATTTTGCCCCAAAATAAGTGAAATTTCTGCAATTTTGCCCCAAAAGAAGGGAAATTTCTGCCTTTTTGCCCCCAAATAAGGGGAATTTCAGCCTTTTTACCTCAAAATAAAGGGAATTTCTGCATTTTTGCGACAAAATATTAGGAATTTCTGCCTCTTTGCCTTAAAATAAGGAAAATTTCTGCCTTTTTTCCCTGTAATAAGTGAAATTTCTGCAATTTTTCCCCAAAATAGGTGAAATTTCTGCAATTTTGCCCCAAATTAAGAGAAATTTCTGGTATTTTGCCTCAAAATAAGTGGAATTTCTTAGTTTTGCCCCATAATAAGGAGAATTTCTGTCTTTTTGCCCCAACATATAGAAAATTTCTGCCTTTTTGCCCCACAATTAGGGGAATTTCTGCAATTTTGCTCCAAAATACGGGGAATTTCTGCCTTTTTGCCCGATAATAAGAAGAATGCATACCTTTTTGCCATTAAAAAGGGAAATTTCCTCATTTTTGCTCCAAAATAAGCGGAATTTCTGATTTTTTGCCTCTAAATAAGTGGAATTTCTGTCTTTTTTCCCCAAAACAAAGGGAATTTCTGTCTTTTTTGCCCCAAAATAAGAAATATTTCTGACTTATTACCCTGAAATAAGTGAAATTTTTTCCATTTTTCCCCAAAATACGGGGAATTTCTGCCTTTTTGCCCGAAAATAAGAAGAATGCATACCTTTTTGCCATAAAAACGGGAAATATCTTCATTTTTGCTCCAAAATAAGGGGAATTTCTGCTTTTTTGCCTCTAAATAAGTGGAATTTCTGTCTTTTTCCCCCAAAACAAAGGGAATTTCTGTATTTCTTGCCCCAAAATAAGGAAAAATTCTGACTTATTACCCTGAAGTAAGTGAAATTTCTGCAATTTTTCTCCAAAATATGAAAAATTTCTTCTTTTTGGCCCCAAATAAGGGGAATTTCAGCATTTTTACCTCAAAATAAGGGTAATTTCTTTATTTTTGCCACAAAATATTAGGAATTTCTGCCTTTTTGCACCAAAATAAGGAAAATTTCTGCCTTTTTTCCCTGAAATAAGTGAAATTTCTTCAATTTTGCCCCAAAATAAGTTAAATTTCTAAAATTTTGCCCCAAAATAAGTGAAATTTCTGCAATTTTGCTCCAACTAAGAGAAATTTCTGGAATTTTGCCCCAAAATAAGTGGAATTTCTGTGTTTTGCCCCAAAATAAGGAGAATTTCTGTCTTCTTGCCCCAACATTTAGAGAATTTCTGCCTTTTTGCCCCACAATTAGGGGAATTTCTGCAATTTTGCACCAAAATATGAAGAATTTCTGCCTTTTTGCCTGAAAATAAGAAGAATGCATACCTTTTTGCCATAAAAAAGGGAAATTTCTTCATTTTTGCTTCAAAATAAAGGGAATTTCTGCTTTTTTGCCTCTAAATAAGTGGAATTTCTGTTTTTTTCCCCTAAAACAAAGGGAATTTCTGTCTTTTTTGCCCCAAAATAAGGAAAATTTCTGGCTTATTACCCTGAAGTAAGTGAAATTTCTGCAATTTTGCCCCAAAATAATTTAAATTTCTGCAATTTTGCCCAAAAATAAGGGAAATTTCTGCAATTTTGCCCCAAAATAAGGGTAATTTCTGCATTTTTGCCCCCTAATAAGGGGAATTTCAGCCTTTTTACCTCAAAATAAGGGGAATTTCTTCATTTTTGCAACAAATTATTAGGAATTTCTGCCTTTTTGCCCCAAAATAAGAAAATTTCTACCTTTTTTCCCTGAAATAAGTGAAATTTCTGCAATTTTGCCCCAAAATAAGTGAAATTTCTCCAATTTTGCCCCAAAATAAGGGAATTTTCTTGTATTTTGCCCCAAAATAAGTGGAATTTCTGATTTTTGCCCCAAAATTAGGAGAATTTCTGTATTTTTGCCCCAACCTATAGAGAATTTCTGCTTTTTTCCTTAAAATTATGGGAATTTCTGCAATTTTGCTCCAAAATACGGGGAATTTCTGCCTTTTTGTCCGATAATAAGAAGAATGCATAAATTTTTGCCATAAAAAAGGGAAATTTCTTCATTTTTGCTCCAAAATAAGGGGAATTTCTGCTTTTTTGCCTAAAAATAACTGGAATTTTTGTCTTTTTCCCCCAAAACAAAGGGAATTTCTGTATTTTTTCCCCAAAATAAAAAATATTTCTGACTTATTAACCTGAAATAAGTGAAATTTCTTCAATTTTTTCCCAAAATAAGGGAAATATCTGCCTTTTTATCCCCAAATAAGGGAAATTTCAGCCTTTTTACCTCAAAATAAGAGGAATTTCTGCCTTTTTGCCCCAAAATAAAAAATTTCTGCCCTTCTTCCCTGAAATAAGTGAAATTTTTGCAATTTTGCCCCAAAATAAGGGAAATTTCTGGAATTTTGCCCCAATAAGTGGAATTACTGAGTTTTGCCCCAAAATAAGGAGAATTTCTGTCTTTTTGCTCTAACAAATAGGGAATTTCTGCTCTTTGTCCCACAATTAGGGGAATTTCTGCAATTTTGCTTCAAAATACGGGGAATTTCTGCCTTTTTGCCCGAAAATAAGAAGAAAGTATACCTTTTTGCCATAAAAAATAGAAATTTCTTCATTTTTGCCCCAAAATAAGCGGAATTTCTGATTTTTTGCCATTAAATAAGTGGAATTTCTGTCTTTTTCCCTCAAAGCATAGGGAATTCCTGTATTTTTGTCCCAAAATAAGGAAAAATTCTGACTTTTTACCCTGAAGTAAGTGAAATTTCTGCAATTTTGCCCCAAAATAAGGGAAATTTTTGCCTTTTTGCTCCCAAATAAGGGGAATTTCAGCATTTTTACCTCAAAATAAGGGGAATTTCGGCATTTTTGCCACAAAATATTTGAAATTTCTGCCTTTTTGCCCCAAAATAAAGAAAATTTCAGCATTTTTTCCCTGAAATAAGTGAAATTTCTGCAATTTTGCCCCAAAATAAGTGAAATTTCTGCAATTTTGCCCCCAAAAAAGGAAAATTTCTGGAATTTTGCCCCAAAATAAGTGAAATTTCTGCAATTTTGCCCCAAAATAAGGGAAATTTCTGGAATTTTGCCTCAAAATATGTTTAATTTTTGAGTTCTGCACCAAAATAAGGAGAATTTCTATCTTTATGCCCCAACATATAGGGAATTTCTGCCTTTTTGCCTTACAATTAGGGGAATTTCTGCAATTTTGCTCCAAAATACGAAGAATTTCTGCCCTTTTGCCTGAAAATAAGAAGAATGCATACCTTTTTGCCATAAAAAAGGGAAATTTCTTCATTTTTGATCCAAAATAAGGGGAATTTCTGCTTTTTTGCTTCTAAATAAGTGGAATTTCTGTATTTTCCCCCAAAACAAAGGGAATTTCTGTCTTTTTTGCCCCAAAATAAGGAAAATTTCTGACTTATTACCCTGAAATAAGTGAAATTTCTGCAATTTTGCCCCAAAATAAGGAAAATTTCTGCCTTTTTGCCCCAAAATAAGGGGAAAATTCAGCCTTTTTACCTCAAAATAAGGGAAATTTCTGCATTTTTGCCACAAAATATTAGGAATTTCTGCATTTTTGCCCCAAAATAAAGAAAATTTCTGCCTTTTTTCCCTTACATAAGTGAAATTTCTGCAAGTTTGCCCTAAAATAAGTGAAATTTCTGCAATTTTGCCCCAAAATAAGGGAAATTTCTGGAATTTTGCCCCAAATTAAGTGGAATTTCTGAGTTTTGCCACAAAATAAGGAGAATTTCTGTATTTTTGTCCCAAAATATAGAGAACTTCTGCCTTTTTGCCCCACAATTAGCGGAATTTCTGCAATTTTGCTCCAAAATACGGGGAATTTCTGCCTTTTTGCCGGAAAATAAGAAGAATGCATACCTTTTTGCCATAAATAAGGGAAATTTCTTCATTTTTGTTCCAAAAAGGGGAATTTCTGCTTTTTTGCCTCTAAATAAGTGGAATTTCTGTTTTTTACCCCAAAACAAAGGGAATTCCTGTCTTTTTTGCCCCAAAATAAGGAAAATTTCGGACTTATTACCCTGAAATAAGTTAAATTTCTGCAATTTTGCCCCAAAATAAGGGAAATTTCTGCCTTTTAGCCCCCAAATAAGGGGAATTTCAGCTTTTTATCTCAAAATAAGGGGAATTTCTGCATTTTTGCCACAAAATATTAGGAATTTCTGCCTTTTTGCCCCAAAAGAAGAAAATTTCTGCTTTTTTCCCCTGAAATAAGTGAAATTTCTGCAAATTTGCCCCAAAATAAGTGAAATTTCTGCAATTTTGCCCAAAAATAAAGGAAATTTCTGGAATTTTGCCCCAAAATAAGTGGAATTTTTTAGTTTTGCCCTAAAATAAGGAGAATTTCTGTCTTTTTGCCGCAACATATAGGGAATTTCTGCCTTTTTGCCCCACAATTAGCGGAATTTCTGCAATTTTGCTCCAAAATACGGTCAATTTCTGCCTTTTTGCTCGAAAATAAGAAGAATGCATACCTTTTTGCCATAAAAAAGGGAAATTTCTTCAATTTTGCCCCAAAATAAGGGAAATTTCTGCCTTTTTGTCCCCAAATAAGGGGAATGTCAGACTTTTTACCTTAAAATAAGGGGAATTTCTGCATTTTTGCCACAAAATATTAGGAATTTCTGCCTCTTTTCCTTAAAATAAGGAAAATTTCTGCCATTTTTCCCTGTAATAAGTGAAATTTCTGCAATTTTGCCCAAAAATAGGTGAAATTTCTGCAATTTTGCCCCAAATTAAGAGAAATTTCTGGTATTTTGCCTCAAAATAAGTGGAATTTATTAGTTTTGCCCCATAATAAGGAGAATTTCTGTCTTTTTGCCCCAACATATAGAAAATTTCTGCCTTTTTGCCCCACAATTAGGGGAATTTCTGCAATTTTGCTCCAAAATACGGGGAATTTCTGCCTTTTTGCCCGATAATAAGAAGAATGCATACCTTTTTGCCATTAAAAAGGGAAATTTCCTCATTTTTGCTCCAAAATAAGCGGAATTTCTGATTTTTTGCCTCTAAATAAGTGGAATTTCTGTCTTTTTCCCCCAAAACAAAGGGAATTTCTGTCTTTTTTGCCCCAAAATAAGAAATATTTCTTACTTATTACCCTGAAATAAGTGAAATTTTTTCCATTTTTCCCCAAAATAAGGGAAATTTCTGCCTTTTTGCCCCCAAATAAGGGAAATTTCAGCCTTTTTACCTCAAAATAAGGGGAATTTCTTCCTTTTTGCCCAAAAATAAGGAAAATTTCTGCCCTTTTTCCCTAAAATAAGTGAAATATCTGCAATTTTGCCCCAAAATAAGTGAAATTTCTGCAATTTTGCCCCAAAATAAGGGAAATTTCTGGAATTTTGCCCCAAAATAAGTGGAATTACTGAGTTTTGCCCCAAAATAAGGAGAATTTCTGTCTTTTTGACGTAACATATAGGGAATTTCTGCCTTTTTGCCCCACAATTAGGGAAATTTTTGCAATTTTGCACCAAAATACGGGGAATTTCTGCCTTTTTGCCCGAAAATAAGAAGAATGCATACCTTTTTGCCATAAAAACGGGAAATATCTTCATTTTTGCTCCAAAATAAGGGGAATTTCTGCTTTTTTGCCTCTAAATAAGTGGAATTTCTGTCTTTTTCCCCCAAAACAAAGGGAATTTCTGTATTTCTTGCCCCAAAATAAGGAAAAATTCTGACTTATTACCCTGAAGTAAGTGAAATTTCTGCAATTTTTCCCCAAAATATGAAAAATTTCTTCTTTTTGGCCCCAAATAAGGGGAATTTCAGCATTTTTACCTCAAAATAAGGGTAATTTCTTTATTTTGCCACAAAATATTAGGAATTTCTGCCTTTTTGCACCAAAATAAGGAAAATTTCTGCCTTTTTTCCCTGAAATAAGTGAAATTTCTTCAATTTTGCCCCAAAATAAGTGAAATTTCTACAATTTTGCCCCAAAATAAGTGAAATTTCTGCAATTTTGCTCCAACTAAGAGAAATTTCTGGAATTTTGCCCCAAAATAAGTGGAATTTCTGTGTTTTGCCCCAAAATAAGGAGAATTTCTGTCTTCTTGCCCCAACATTTAGAGAATTTCTGCCTTTTTGCCCCACAATTAGGGGAATTTCTGCAATTTTGCACCAAAATATGAAGAATTTCTGCCTTTTTGCCTGAAAATAAGAAGAATGCATACCTTTTTGCAATAAAAAAGGGAAATTTCTTCATTTTTGCTTCAAAATAAAGGGAATTTCTGCTTTTTTGCCTCTAAATAAGTGGAATTTCTGTTTTTTTCCCCTAAAACAAAGGGAATTTCTGTCTTTTTTGCCCCAAAATAAGGAAAATTTCTGGCTTATTACCCTGAAGTAAGTGAAATTTCTGCAATTTTGCCCCAAAATAAGTTAAATTTCTGCAATTTTGCCCAAAAATAAGGGAAATTTCTGCAATTTTGCCCCAAAATAAGGGTAATTTCTGCATTTTTGCCCCCTAATAAGGGGAATTTCAGCCTTTTTACCTCAAAATAAGGGGAATTTCTTCATTTTTGCAACAAATTATTAGGAATTTCTGCCTTTTTGCCCCAAAATAAGAAAATTTCTACCTTTTTTCCCTGAAATAAGTGAAATTTCTGCAATTTTGCCCCAAAATAAGTGAAATTTCTCCAATTTTGCCCCAAAATAAGGGAATTTTCTTGTATTTTGCCCCAAAATAAGTGGAATTTCTGATTTTTGCCCCAAAATTAGGAGAATTTCTGTATTTTTGCCCCAACCTATAGAGAATTTCTGCTTTTTTCCTTAAAATTATGGGAATTTCTGCAATTTTGCTCCAAAATACGGGGAATTTCTGCCTTTTTGTCCGATAATAAGAAGAATGCATAAATTTTTGCCATAAAAAAGGGAAATTTCTTCATTTTTGCTCCAAAATAAGGGGAATTTCTGCTTTTTTGCCTAAAAATAACTGGAATTTTTGTCTTTTTCCCCCAAAACAAAGGGAATTTCTGTATTTTTTCCCCAAAATAAAAAATATTTCTGACTTATTAACCTGAAATAAGTGAAATTTCTTCAATTTTTTCCCAAATTAAGGGAAATATCTGCCTTTTTATCCCCAAATAAGGGAAATTTCAGCCTTTTTACCTCAAAATAAGAGGAATTTCTGCCTTTTTGCCCCAAAATAAAAAATTTCTGCCCTTCTTCCCTGAAATAAGTGAAATTTTTGCAATTTTGCCCCAAAATAAGGGAAATTTCTGGAATTTTGCCCCAATAAGTGGAATTACTGAGTTTTGCCCCAAAATAAGGAGAATTTCTGTCTTTTTGCTCTAACAAATAGGGAATTTCTGCTCTTTGTCCCACAATTAGGGGAATTTCTGCAATTTTGCTTCAAAATACGGGGAATTTCTGCCTTTTTGCCCGAAAATAAGAAGAAAGTATACCTTTTTGGCATAAAAAATAGAAATTTCTTCATTTTTGCCCCAAAATAAGCGGAATTTCTGATTTTTTGCCATTAAATAAGTGGAATTTCTGTCTTTTTCCCTCAAAGCATAGGGAATTCCTGTATTTTTGTCCCAAAATAAGGAAAAATTTTGACTTTTTACCCTGAAGTAAGTGAAATTTCTGCAATTTTGCCCCAAAATAAGGGAAATTTTTGCCTTTTTGCTCCCAAATAAGGGGAATTTCAGCATTTTTACCTCAAAATAAGGGGAATTTCGGCATTTTTGCCACAAAATATTTGAAATTTCTGCCTTTTTGCCCCAAAATAAAGAAAATTTCAGCATTTTTTCCCTGAAATAAGTGAAATTTCTGCAATTTTGCCCCAAAATAAGTGAAATTTCTGCAATTTTGCCCCCAAATAAGGAAAATTTCTGGAATTTTGCCCCAAAATAAGTGAAATTTCTGCAATTTTGCCCCAAAATAAGGGAAATTTCTGGAATTTTGCCTCAAAATATGTTTAATTTTTGAGTTCTGCACCAAAATAAGGAGAATTTCTATCTTTATGCCCCAACATATAGGGAATTTCTGCCTTTTTGCCTTACAATTAGGGGAATTTCTGCAATTTTGCTCCAAAATACGAAGAATTTCTGCCCTTTTGCCTGAAAATAAGAAGAATGCATACCTTTTTGCCATAAAAAAGGGAAATTTCTTCATTTTTGATCCAAAATAAGGGGAATTTCTGCTTTTTTGCTTCTAAATAAGTGGAATTTCTGTCTTTTTCCCCAAAAACAAAGGGAATTTCTGTCTTTTTTGCCCCAAAATAAGGAAAATTTCTGACTTATTACCCTGAAATAAGTGAAATTTCTGCAATTTTGCCCCAAAATAAGGAAAATTTCTGCCTTTTTGCCCCAAAATAAGGGGAAAATTCAGCCTTTTTACCTCAAAATAAGGGAAATTTCTGCATTTTTGCCACAAAATATTAAGAATTTCTGCATTTTTGCCCCAAAATAAAGAAAATTTCTGCCTTTTTTCCCTTACATAAGTGAAATTTCTGCAAGTTTGCCCTAAAATAAGTGAAATTTCTGCAATTTTGCCCCAAAATAAGGGAAATTTCTGGAATTTTGCCCCAAATTAAGTGGAATTTCTGAGTTTTGCCACAAAATAAGGAGAATTTCTGTATTTTTGTCCCAAAATATAGAGAACTTCTGCCTTTTTGCCCCACAATTAGCGGAATTTCTGCAATTTTGCTCCAAAATACGGGGAATTTCTGCCTTTTTGCCGGAAAATAAGAAGAATGCATACCTTTTTGCCATAAATAAGGGAAATTTCTTCATTTTTGTTCCAAAAAGGGGAATTTCTGCTTTTTTGCCTCTAAATAAGTGGAATTTCTGTTTTTTACCCCAAAACAAAGGGAATTCCTGTCTTTTTTGCCCCAAAATAAGGAAAATTTCGGACTTATTACCCTGAAATAAGTTAAATTTCTGCAATTTTGCCCCAAAATAAGGGAAATTTCTGCCTTTTTGCCCCCAAATAAGGGGAATTTCAGCTTTTTATCTCAAAATAAGGGGAATTTCTGCATTTTTGCCACAAAATATTAGGAATTTCTGCCTTTTTGCCCCAAAAGAAGAAAATTTCTGCTTTTTTCCCCTGAAATAAGTGAAATTTCTGCAAATTTGCCCCAAAATAAGTGAAATTTCTGCAATTTTGCCCAAAAATAAAGGAAATTTCTGGAATTTTGCCCCAAAATAAGTGGAATTTTTTAGTTTTGCCCTAAAATAAGGAGAATTTCTGTCTTTTTGCCGCAACATATAGGGAATTTCTGCCTTTTTGCCCCACAATTAGCGGAATTTCTGCAATTTTGCTCCAAAATACGGTCAATTTCTGCCTTTTTGCTCGAAAATAAGAAGAATGCATACCTTTTTGCCATAAAAAAGGGAAATTTCTTCATTTTTGCTCCAAAATAAGGGGAATTTCTGCTTTTTTGCCTTTAAATAAGTGGAATTTCTGTCTTTTTCCCCCAAAACAAAAAGAATTTCTGTTTTTTTTCCCAAAATAAGGAAAAATTCTGACTTATTACCCTGAAGTAAGTGAAATTTCTGCAAGTTTGCCCCAAAATAATAGAAATTTCTGCTTTTTTTGCCCTCAAATAAGGGGAATTTCAGCCTTTTTACATCAAAATAAGAGTAAATTTTGCATTTTTGCCACAAAATATTAGGAATTTCTGCCTTTTTGCCCCAAAATAAGGAAAATTTCTGCATTTTTTCCCTTAAATAAGTAAAATTTTTGCAATTTTGCCCCAAAATAAATGAAATTTCTTCAATTTTGCCCCAAAATAAGGGAAATTTCTGCCTTTTTGTCCCCAAATAAGGGGAATGTCAGACTTTTTACCTTAAAATAAGGGGAATTTCTGCATTTTTGCCACAAAATATTAGGAATTTCTGCCTCTTTTCCTTAAAATAAGGAAAATTTCTGCCATTTTTCCCTGTAATAAGTGAAATTTCTGCAATTTTGCCCAAAAATAGGTGAAATTTCTGCAATTTTGCCCCAAATTAAGAGAAATTTCTGGTATTTTGCCTCAAAATAAGTGGAATTTATTAGTTTTGCCCCATAATAAGGAGAATTTCTGTCTTTTTGCCCCAACATATAGAAAATTTCTGCCTTTTTGCCCCACAATTAGGGGAATTTCTGCAATTTTGCTCCAAAATACGGGGAATTTCTGCCTTTTTGCCCGATAATAAGAAGAATGCATACCTTTTTGCCATTAAAAAGGGAAATTTCCTCATTTTGCTCCAAAATAAGCGGAATTTCTGATTTTTTGCCTCTAAATAAGTGGAATTTCTGTCTTTTTCCCCCAAAACAAAGGGAATTTCTGTCTTTTTTGCCCCAAAATAAGAAATATTTCTGACTTATTACCCTGAAATAAGTGAAATTTTTTCCATTTTTCCCCAAAATAAGGGAAATTTCTGCCTTTTTGCCCCCAAATAAGGGAAATTTCAGCCTTTTTACCTCAAAATAAGGGGAATTTCTTCCTTTTTGCCCAAAAATAAGGAAAATTTCTGCCCTTTTTCCCTAAAATAAGTGAAATATCTGCAATTTTGCCCCAAAATAAGTGAAATTTCTGCAATTTTGCCCCAAAATAAGGGAAATTTCTGGAATTTTGCCCCAAAATAAGTGGAATTACTGAGTTTTGCCCCAAAATAAGGAGAATTTCTGTCTTTTTGACGTAACATATAGGGAATTTCTGCCTTTTTGCCCCACAATTAGGGAAATTTTTGCAATTTTGCACCAAAATACGGGGAATTTCTGCCTTTTTGCCCGAAAATAAGAAGAATGCATACCTTTTTGCCATAAAAACGGGAAATATCTTCATTTTTGCTCCAAAATAAGGGGAATTTCTGCTTTTTTGCCTCTAAATAAGTGGAATTTCTGTCTTTTTCCCCCAAAACAAAGGGAATTTCTGTATTTCTTGCCCCAAAATAAGGAAAAATTCTGACTTATTACCCTGAAGTAAGTGAAATTTCTGCAATTTTTCCCCAAAATATGAAAAATTTCTTCTTTTTGGCCCCAAATAAGGGGAATTTCAGCATTTTTACCTCAAAATAAGGGTAATTTCTTTATTTTGCCACAAAATATTAGGAATTTCTGCCTTTTTGCACCAAAATAAGGAAAATTTCTGCCTTTTTTCCCTGAAATAAGTGAAATTTCTTCAATTTTGCCCCAAAATAAGTGAAATTTCTACAATTTTGCCCCAAAATAAGTGAAATTTCTGCAATTTTGCTCCAACTAAGAGAAATTTCTGGAATTTTGCCCCAAAATAAGTGGAATTTCTGTGTTTTGCCCCAAAATAAGGAGAATTTCTGTCTTCTTGCCCCAACATTTAGAGAATTTCTGCCTTTTTGCCCCACAATTAGGGGAATTTCTGCAATTTTGCACCAAAATATGAAGAATTTCTGCCTTTTTGCCTGAAAATAAGAAGAATGCATACCTTTTTGCAAAAAAAAAGGGAAATTTCTTCATTTTTGCTTCAAAATAAAGGGAATTTCTGCTTTTTTGCCTCTAAATAAGTGGAATTTCTGTTTTTTTCCCCTAAAACAAAGGGAATTTCTGTCTTTTTTGCCCCAAAATAAGGAAAATTTCTGGCTTATTACCCTGAAGTAAGTGAAATTTCTGCAATTTTGCCCCAAAATAATTTAAATTTCTGCAATTTTGCCCAAAAATAAGGGAAATTTCTGCAATTTTGCCCCAAAATAAGGGTAATTTCTGCATTTTTGCCCCCTAATAAGGGGAATTTCAGCCTTTTTACCTCAAAATAAGGGGAATTTCTTCATTTTTGCAACAAATTATTAGGAATTTCTGCCTTTTTGCCCCAAAATAAGAAAATTTCTACATTTTTTCCCTGAAATAAGTGAAATTTCTGCAATTTTGCCCCAAAATAAGTGAAATTTCTCCAATTTTGCCCCAAAATAAGGGAATTTTCTTGTATTTTGCCCCAAAATAAGTGGAATTTCTGATTTTTGCCGCAAAATTAGGAGAATTTCTGTATTTTTGCCCCAACCTATAGAGAATTTCTGCTTTTTTCCTTAAAATTATGGGAATTTCTGCAATTTTGCTCCAAAATACGGGGAATTTCTGCCTTTTTGCCCGATAATAAGAAGAATGCATAAATTTTTGCCATAAAAAAGGGAAATTTCTTCATTTTTGCTCCAAAATAAGGGGAATTTCTGCTTTTTTGCCTAAAAATAACTGGAATTTTTGTCTTTTTCCCCCAAAACAAAGGGAATTTCTGTATTTTTTGCCCCAAAATAAAAAATATTTCTGACTTATTAACCTGAAATAAGTGAAATTTCTTCAATTTTTTCCCAAAATAAGGGAAATATCTGCCTTTTTATCCCCAAATAAGGGAAATTTCAGCCTTTTTACCTCAAAATAAGAGGAATTTCTGCCTTTTTGCCCCAAAATAAAAAATTTCTGCCCTTCTTCCCTGAAATAAGTGAAATTTTTGCAATTTTGCCCCAAAATAAGGAAAATTTCTGGAATTTTGCCCCAATAAGTGGAATTACTGAGTTTTGCCCCAAAATAAGGAGAATTTCTGTCTTTTTGCTCTAACAAATAGGGAATTTCTGCTCTTTGTCCCACAATTAGGGGAATTTCTGCAATTTTGCTTCAAAATACGGGGAATTTCTGCCTTTTTGCCCGAAAATAAGAAGAAAGTATACCTTTTTGGCATAAAAAATAGAAATTTCTTCATTTTTGCCCCAAAATAAGCGGAATTTCTGATTTTTTGCCATTAAATAAGTGGAATTTCTGTCTTTTTCCCTCAAAGCATAGGGAATTCCTGTATTTTTGTCCCAAAATAAGGAAAAATTTTGACTTTTTACCCTGAAGTAAGTGAAATTTCTGCAATTTTGCCCCAAAATAAGGGAAATTTTTGCCTTTTTGCTCCCAAATAAGGGGAATTTCAGCATTTTTACCTCAAAATAAGGGGAATTTCGGCATTTTTGCCACAAAATATTTGAAATTTCTGCCTTTTTGCCCCAAAATAAAGAAAATTTCAGCATTTTTTCCCTGAAATAAGTGAAATTTCTGCAATTTTGCCCCAAAATAAGTGAAATTTCTGCAATTTTGCCCCCAAATAAGGAAAATTTCTGGAATTTTGCCCCAAAATAAGTGAAATTTCTGCAATTTTGCCCCAAAATAAGGGAAATTTCTGGAATTTTGCCTCAAAATATGTTTAATTTTTGAGTTCTGCACCAAAATAAGGAGAATTTCTATCTTTATGCCCCAACATATAGGGAATTTCTGCCTTTTTGCCTTACAATTAGGGGAATTTCTGCAATTTTGCTCCAAAATACGAAGAATTTCTGCCCTTTTGCCTGAAAATAAGAAGAATGCATACCTTTTTGCCATAAAAAAGGGAAATTTCTTCATTTTTGATCCAAAATAAGGGGAATTTCTGCTTTTTTGCTTCTAAATAAGTGGAATTTCTGTCTTTTTCCCCAAAAACAAAGGGAATTTCTGTCTTTTTTGCCCCAAAATAAGGAAAATTTCTGACTTATTACCCTGAAATAAGTGAAATTTCTGCAATTTTGCCCCAAAATAAGGAAAATTTCTGCCTTTTTGCCCCAAAATAAGGGGAAAATTCAGCCTTTTTACCTCAAAATAAGGGAAATTTCTGCATTTTTGCCACAAAATATTAAGAATTTCTGCATTTTTGCCCCAAAATAAAGAAAATTTCTGCCTTTTTTCCCTTACATAAGTGAAATTTCTGCAAGTTTGCCCTAAAATAAGTGAAATTTCTGCAATTTTGCCCCAAAATAAGGGAAATTTCTGGAATTTTGCCCCAAATTAAGTGGAATTTCTGAGTTTTGCCACAAAATAAGGAGAATTTCTGTATTTTTGTCCCAAAATATAGAGAACTTCTGCCTTTTTGCCCCACAATTAGCGGAATTTCTGCAATTTTGCTCCAAAATACGGGGAATTTCTGCCTTTTTGCCGGAAAATAAGAAGAATGCATACCTTTTTGCCATAAATAAGGGAAATTTCTTCATTTTTGTTCCAAAAAGGGGAATTTCTGCTTTTTTGCCTCTAAATAAGTGGAATTTCTGTTTTTTACCCCAAAACAAAGGGAATTCCTGTCTTTTTTGCCCCAAAATAAGGAAAATTTCGGACTTATTACCCTGAAATAAGTTAAATTTCTGCAATTTTGCCCCAAAATAAGGGAAATTTCTGCCTTTTTGCCCCCAAATAAGGGGAATTTCAGCTTTTTATCTCAAAATAAGGGGAATTTCTGCATTTTTGCCACAAAATATTAGGAATTTCTGCCTTTTTGCCCCAAAAGAAGAAAATTTCTGCTTTTTTTCCCTGAAATAAGTGAAATTTCTGCAAATTTGCCCCAAAATAAGTGAAATTTCTGCAATTTTGCCCAAAAATAAAGGAAATTTCTGGAATTTTGCCCCAAAATAAGTGGAATTTTTTAGTTTTGCCCTAAAATAAGGAGAATTTCTGTCTTTTTGCCGCAACATATAGGGAATTTCTGCCTTTTTGCCCCACAATTAGCGGAATTTCTGCAATTTTGCTCCAAAATACGGTCAATTTCTGCCTTTTTGCTCGAAAATAAGAAGAATGCATACCTTTTTGCCATAAAAAAGGGAAATTTCTTCATTTTTGCTCCAAAATAAGGGGAATTTCTGCTTTTTTGCCTTTAAATAAGTGGAATTTCTGTCTTTTTCCCCCAAAACAAAAAGAATTTCTGTTTTTTTTCCCAAAATAAGGAAAAATTCTGACTTATTACCCTGAAGTAAGTGAAATTTCTGCAAGTTTGCCCCAAAATAATAGAAATTTCTGCTTTTTTGCCCTCAAATAAGGGGAATTTCAGCCTTTTTACATCAAAATAAGAGTAAATTTTGCATTTTTGCCACAAAATATTAGGAATTTCTGCCTTTTTGCCCCAAAATAAGGAAAATTTCTGCATTTTTTCCCTTAAATAAGTAAAATTTTTGCAATTTTGCCCCAAAATAAGTGAAATTTCTACAATTTTGCCCCAAAATAAGGGAAATTTCTGCCTTTTTGTCCCCAAATAAGGGGAATGTCAGACTTTTTACCTTAAAATAAGGGGAATTTCTGCATTTTTGCCACAAAATATTAGGAATTACTGCCTCTTTTCCTTAAAATAAGGAAAATTTCTGCCATTTTTCCCTGTAATAAGTGAAATTTCTGCAATTTTGCCCAAAAATAGGTGAAATTTCTGCAATTTTGCCCCAAATTAAGAGAATTTTCTGGTATTTTGCCTCAAAATAAGTGGAATTTATTAGTTTTGCCCCATAATAAGGAGAATTTCTGTCTTTTTGCCCCAACATATAGAAAATTTCTGCCTTTTTGCCCCACAATTAGGGGAATTTCTGCAATTTTGCTCCAAAATACGGGGAATTTCTGCCTTTTTGCCCGATAATAAGAAGAATGCATACCTTTTTGCCATTAAAAAGGGAAATTTCCTCATTTTGCTCCAAAATAAGCGGAATTTCTGATTTTTTGCCTCTAAATAAGTGGAATTTCTGTCTTTTTCCCCCAAAACAAAGGGAATTTCTGTCTTTTTTGCCCCAAAATAAGAAATATTTCTGACTTATTACCCTGAAATAAGTGAAATTTTTTCCATTTTTCCCCAAAATAAGGGAAATTTCTGCCTTTTTGCCCCCAAATAAGGGAAATTTCAGCCTTTTTACCTCAAAATAAGGGGAATTTCTTCCTTTTTGCCCAAAAATAAGGAAAATTTCTGCCCTTTTTCCCTAAAATAAGTGAAATATCTGCAATTTTGCCCCAAAATAAGTGAAATTTCTGCAATTTTGCCCCAAAATAAGGGAAATTTCTGGAATTTTGCCCCAAAATAAGTGGAATTACTGAGTTTTGCCCCAAAATAAGGAGAATTTCTGTCTTTTTGACGTAACATATAGGGAATTTCTGCCTTTTTGCCCCACAATTAGGGAAATTTTTGCAATTTTGCACCAAAATACGGGGAATTTCTGCCTTTTTGCCCGAAAATAAGAAGAATGCATACCTTTTTGCCATAAAAACGGGAAATATCTTCATTTTTGCTCCAAAATAAGGGGAATTTCTGCTTTTTTGCCTCTAAATAAGTGGAATTTCTGTCTTTTTCCCCCAAAACAAAGGGAATTTCTGTATTTCTTGCCCCAAAATAAGGAAAAATTCTGACTTATTACCCTGAAGTAAGTGAAATTTCTGCAATTTTTCCCCAAAATATGAAAAATTTCTTCTTTTTGGCCCCAAATAAGGGGAATTTCAGCATTTTTACCTCAAAATAAGGGTAATTTCTTTATTTTGCCACAAAATATTAGGAATTTCTGCCTTTTTGCACCAAAACAAGGAAAATTTCTGCCTTTTTTCCCTGAAATAAGTGAAATTTCTTCAATTTTGCCCCAAAATAAGTGAAATTTCTACAATTTTGCCCCAAAATAAGTGAAATTTCTGCAATTTTGCTCCAACTAAGAGAAATTTCTGGAATTTTGCCCCAAAATAAGTGGAATTTCTGTGTTTTGCCCCAAAATAAGGAGAATTTCTGTCTTCTTGCCCCAACATTTAGAGAATTTCTGCCTTTTTGCCCCACAATTAGGGGAATTTCTGCAATTTTGCACCAAAATATGAAGAATTTCTGCCTTTTTGCCTGAAAATAAGAAGAATGCATACCTTTTTGCAAAAAAAAAGGGAAATTTCTTCATTTTTGCTTCAAAATAAAGGGAATTTCTGCTTTTTTGCCTCTAAATAAGTGGAATTTCTGTTTTTTTCCCCTAAAACAAAGGGAATTTCTGTCTTTTTTGCCCCAAAATAAGGAAAATTTCTGGCTTATTACCCTGAAGTAAGTGAAATTTCTGCAATTTTGCCCCAAAATAATTTAAATTTCTGCAATTTTGCCCAAAAATAAGGGAAATTTCTGCAATTTTGCCCCAAAATAAGGGTAATTTCTGCATTTTTGCCCCCTAATAAGGGGAATTTCAGCCTTTTTACCTCAAAATAAGGGGAATTTCTTCATTTTTGCAACAAATTATTAGGAATTTCTGCCTTTTTGCCCCAAAATAAGAAAATTTCTACCTTTTTTCCCTGAAATAAGTGAAATTTCTGCAATTTTGCCCCAAAATAAGTGAAATTTCTCCAATTTTGCCCCAAAATAAGGGAATTTTCTTGTATTTTGCCCCAAAATAAGTGGAATTTCTGATTTTTGCCCCAAAATTAGGAGAATTTCTGTATTTTTGCCCCAACCTATAGAGAATTTCTGCTTTTTTCCTTAAAATTATGGGAATTTCTGCAATTTTGCTCCAAAATACGGGGAATTTCTGCCTTTTTGTCCGATAATAAGAAGAATGCATAAATTTTTGCCATAAAAAAGGGAAATTTCTTCATTTTTGCTCCAAAATAAGGGGAATTTCTGCTTTTTTGCCTAAAAATAACTGGAATTTTTGTCTTTTTCCCCCAAAACAAAGGGAATTTCTGTATTTTTTCCCCAAAATAAAAAATATTTCTGACTTATTAACCTGAAATAAGTGAAATTTCTTCAATTTTTTCCCAAATTAAGGGAAATATCTGCCTTTTTATCCCCAAATAAGGGAAATTTCAGCCTTTTTACCTCAAAATAAGAGGAATTTCTGCCTTTTTGCCCCAAAATAAAAAATTTCTGCCCTTCTTCCCTGAAATAAGTGAAATTTTTGCAATTTTGCCCCAAAATAAGGGAAATTTCTGGAATTTTGCCCCAATAAGTGGAATTACTGAGTTTTGCCCCAAAATAAGGAGAATTTCTGTCTTTTTGCTCTAACAAATAGGGAATTTCTGCTCTTTGTCCCACAATTAGGGGAATTTCTGCAATTTTACTTCAAAATACGGGGAATTTCTGCCTTTTTGCCCAAAAATAAGAAGAAAGTATACCTTTTTGCCATAAAAAAGAGAAATTTCTTCATTTTTGCCCCAAAATAAGCGGAATTTCTGATTTTTTGCCATTAAATAAGTGGAATTTCTGTCTTTTTCCCTCAAAGCATAGGGAATTCCTGTATTTTTGTCCCAAAATAAGGAAAAATTCTGACTTTTTACCCTGAAGTAAGTGAAATTTCTGCAATTTTGCCCCAAAATAAGGGAAATTTTTGCCTTTTTGCTCCAAAATAAGGGGAATTTCAGCATTTTTACCTCAAAATAAGGGGAATTTCGGCATTTTTGCCACAAAATATTTGAAATTTCTGCCTTTTTGCCCCAAAATAAAGAAAATTTCAGCATTTTTTCCCTGAAATAAGTGAAATTTCTGCAATTTTGCCCCAAAATAAGTGAAATTTCTGCAATTTTGCCCCCAAATAAGGAAAATTTCTGGAATTTTGCCCCAAAATAAGTGAAATTTCTGCAATTTTGCCCCAAAATAAGGGAAATTTCTGGAATTTTGCCTCAAAATATGTTTAATTTTTGAGTTCTGCACCAAAATAAGGAGAATTTCTATCTTTATGCCCCAACATATAGGGAATTTCTGCCTTTTTGCCTTACAATTAGGGGAATTTCTGCAATTTTGCTCCAAAATACGAAGAATTTCTGCCCTTTTGCCTGAAAATAAGAAGAATGCATACCTTTTTGCCATAAAAAAGGGAAATTTCTTCATTTTTGATCCAAAATAAGGGGAATTTCTGCTTTTTTGCTTCTAAATAAGTGGAATTTCTGTCTTTTTCCCCAAAAACAAAGGGAATTTCTGTCTTTTTTGCCCCAAAATAAGGAAAATTTCTGACTTATTACCCTGAAATAAGTGAAATTTCTGCAATTTTGCCCCAAAATAAGGAAAATTTCTGCCTTTTTGCCCCAAAATAAGGGGAAAATTCAGCCTTTTTACCTCAAAATAAGGGAAATTTCTGCATTTTTGCCACAAAATATTAGGAATTTCTGCATTTTTGCCCCAAAATAAAGAAAATTTCTGCCTTTTTTCCCTTACATAAGTGAAATTTCTGCAAGTTTGCCCTAAAATAAGTGAAATTTCTGCAATTTTGCCCCAAAATAAGGGAAATTTCTGGAATTTTGCCCCAAATTAAGTGGAATTTCTGAGTTTTGCCACAAAATAAGGAGAATTTCTGTATTTTTGTCCCAACATATAGAGAACTTCTGCCTTTTTGCCCCACAATTAGCGGAATTTCTGCAATTTTGCTCCAAAATACGGGGAATTTCTGCCTTTTTGCCGGAAAATAAGAAGAATGCATACCTTTTTGCCATAAATAAGGGAAATTTCTTCATTTTTGCTCCAAAAAGGGGAATTTCTGCTTTTTTGCCTCTAAATAAGTGGAATTTCTGTTTTTTACCCCAAAACAAAGGGAATTCCTGTCTTTTTTGCCCCAAAATAAGGAAAATTTCGGACTTATTACCCTGAAATAAGTTAAATTTCTGCAATTTTGCCCCAAAATAAGGGAAATTTCTGCCTTTTTGCCCCCAAATAAGGGGAATTTCAGCTTTTTATCTCAAAATAAGGGGAATTTCTGCATTTTTGCCACAAAATATTAGGAATTTCTGCCTTTTTGCCCCAAAAGAAGAAAATTTCTGCTTTTTTTCCCTGAAATAAGTGAAATTTCTGCAAATTTGCCCCAAAATATGTGAAATTTCTGCAATTTTGCCCAAAAATAAAGGAAATTTCTGGAATTTTGCCCCAAAATAAGTGGAATTTTTTAGTTTTGCCCTAAAATAAGGAGAATTTCTGTCTTTTTGCCGCAACATATAGGGAATTTCTGCCTTTTTGCCCCACAATTAGCGGAATTTCTGCAATTTTGCTCCAAAATACGGTCAATTTCTGCCTTTTTGCTCGAAAATAAGAAGAATGCATACCTTTTTGCCATAAAAAAGGGAAATTTCTTCATTTTTGCTCCAAAATAAGGGGAATTTCTGCTTTTTTGCGTTTAAATAAGTGGAATTTCTGTCTCTTTCCCCCAAAACAAAAAGAATTTCTGTTTTTTTTCCCAAAATAAGGAAAAATTCTGACTTATTACCCTGAAGTAAGTGAAATTTCTGCAAGTTTGCCCCAAAATAATAGAAATTTCTGCTTTTTTGCCCTCAAATAAGGGGAATTTCAGCCTTTTTACATCAAAATAAGAGTAAATTTTGCATTTTTGCCACAAAATATTAGGAATTTCTGCCTTTTTGCCCCAAAATAAGGAAAATTTCTGCATTTTTTCCCTTAAATAAGTAAAATTTTTGCAATTTTGTCCCAAAATAAGTGAAATTTCTACAATTTTGCCCCAAAATAAGGGAAATTTCTGCCTTTTTGTCCCCAAATAAGGGGAATTTCAGACTTTTTACCTTAAAATAAGGGGAATTTCTGCATTTTTGCCACAAAATATTAGGAATTTCTGCCTCTTTTCCTTAAAATAAGGAAAATTTCTGCCATTTTTCCCTGTAATAAGTGAAATTTCTGCAATTTTGCCCAAAAATAGGTGAAATTTCTGCAATTTTGCCCCAAATTAAGAGAAATTTCTGGTATTTTGCCTCAAAATAAGTGGAATTTATTAGTTTTGCCCCATAATAAGGAGAATTTCTGTCTTTTTGCCCCAACATATAGAAAATTTCTGCCTTTTTGCCCCACAATTAGGGGAATTTCTGCAATTTTGCTCCAAAATACGGGGAATTTCTGCCTTTTTGCCCGATAATAAGAAGAATGCATACCTTTTTGCCATTAAAAAGGGAAATTTCCTCATTTTTGCTCCAAAATAAGCGGAATTTCTGATTTTTTGCCTCTAAATAAGTGGAATTTCTGTCTTTTTCCCCCAAAACAAAGGGAATTTCTGTCTTTTTTGCCCCAAAATAAGAAATATTTCTGACTTATTACCCTGAAATAAGTGAAATTTTTTCCATTTTTCCCCAAAATAAGGGAAATTTCTGCCTTTTTGCCCCCAAATAAGGGAAATTTCAGCCTTTTTACCTCAATATAAGGGGAATTTCTTCCTTTTTGCCCAAAAATAAGGAAAATTTCTGCCCTTTTTCCCTAAAATAAGTGAAATATCTGCAATTTTGCCCCAAAATAAGTGAAATTTCTGCAATTTTGCCCCAAAATAAGGGAAATTTCTGGAATTTTGCCCCAAAATAAGTGGAATTACTGAGTTTTGCCCCAAAATAAGGAGAATTTCTGTCTTTTTGACGTAACATATAGGGAATTTCTGCCTTTTTGCCCCACAATTAGGGAAATTTCTGCAATTTTGCACCAAAATACGGGGAATTTCTGCCTTTTTGCCCGAAAATAAGAAGAATGCATACCTTTTTGCCATAAAAAAGGAAATTTCTTCATTTTTGCTCCAAAATAAGGGGAATTTCTGCTTTCTTGTCTCTAAATAAGTGGAATTTCTGTTTTTTCTCCCAAAACAAAGGGAATTTCTGTCTTTTTGGCCCCAAAATAAAAGAAAATTTCTGACTTATTACCCTGAAGTAAGTGTAATTTCTGCAATTTTGCCCCAAAATAAGGGAAATTTCTGCCTTTCTGCCCCAAAATAAGGGGAATTTCAGCTATTTTACCTTAAAATAAGGGGAATTTCTGCATTTTTGCCACAAAATATTAGGAATTTCTGCCTTTTTGCCCCAAAAATTAGAAAAATTTCTGCCTTTTTTTACTGAAATAAGTGAAATTTCTGCAATTTTGCCCCAAAATAAGTGAAATTACATCAATTTTGCCCAAAAATAAGTGAAATTGCTGCAATTTTGCCCCAAAATACGGGAAATTTCTGGAATTTTGCCCCAAAATATGTGGAATTTCTGATTTTTGCCCTAAAATCAGGAGACTTTTTGTGTTTTTGCCCCAACATATAGAGAATTTCTGCCTTTTTGTCCCACAATTAGGGGAATTTCTGCAATTTTGCCCGAAAATAAGGGAAATTTCTGCCTTTTTCTTCCCAAATAAGGGGAATTTCACCCTTTTTACCTCAAAATAAGGGGAGTTTCTGCATTTTTGCCACAAAATATTAGCTATTTTTGCCTTTTTGCCCCAAAATAAGAAAATTTCTCCTTTTTTTTCCTGAAATAAGTGAAATTTCTGCAATTCTGCCCCAAAATAAGTGAAATTTCTGTAATTTTGCCCCCAAATAAGGGAAATTTCTGGAATATTGCCCCAAAGTAAGTGGAATTTCTGAGTTTTGCCCCAAAATAAAAAGAATTTCTGTGTTTTTACCCTAACATATAGGGAATATTTGACTTTTTGCCCCACAATTAGGGGAATTTCTGCAATTTTCCTCCACAATACGGAGAATTTCTGCCTTTTTGCCCGATAATAAGAAGAATGCATACCTTTTTGCCATAAAAAAAGAAAATTTCTTCATTTTTGCTTCAATATAAAGGGAATTTCTGCTTTTTTGTCTCTAAATAAGTGGAATTTCTCTCTTTTCCCCCCAAAACAATGGGAATTTCTGTCTTTTTTGCCCTAAAATAAAAAAAATTTCTGACTTATTACCCTGAAGTAAGTATATTTCTGCAATTTTGCCCCAAAATAAGGGAAATTTCTGCCTTTTTGCCCCCAAATAAGGGGAATTTCAGCCTTTTTACCTAAAAATAAGGGGAATTTCTGCATTTTTGCAACAAAATATTAGGAATTTCTGCTTTTTTGCCCCAAAATAAGGAAAATTTTTGCCTTTTTTCCCTAAAATAAGTGAAATTTCTGCAATTTTGCCCCAAAATAAGGGAAATTACTGCCTTTTTGCCCCCAAATAAGGGGAATTTTAGCCTTTTTACCTCAAAATAAGAGGAATTTCTGCATTTTTGCCACAAAATATTAGGAATTTCTGCCTTTTTGTTCCAAAATATGAAAATTTCTGCTTTTTTTTCCTGAAATAAGGGAAATTTCTGCAATTTTGCCCGAAAATAAGTGTAATTTCTGCACTTTTGCCCCAAAATAAGGGAAATTTCTGCTTTCTTGCCTCTAAATAAGTGGAATTTCTGTCTTTTTCTTTCAAAACAAAGGGAATTTCTGTCTTTATGGCCCCAAAATAAAAGAAAATTTCTGACTTATTGCCCTGAAGTAAGTGTAATTTCTGCAATTTTGCCCCAAAATAAGGGAAATTTCTGCCTTTCTGCCCCCAAATAAGGGGAATTTCAGCCTTTTTACCTCAAAATAAGGGGAATTTTTGCCACAAAATATTAGGAATTTCTGCCTTTTTGCCCCAAAAATTAGAAAAATTTCTGCCTTTTTTCCCTGAAATAAGTGAAATTTCTGCAATTTTGCCCCAAAATAAGTGAAATTTCATCAATTTTGCCCAAAAATAAGTGAAATTGCTGCAATTTTGCCCCAAAATATGGGAAATTTCTGGAATTTTGCCAAAAAATATGTGGAATTTCTGATTTTTGCCCTAAAATTAAGAGAATTTCTGTCTTTTTGCCCCAACATATAGAGAATTTCTGCCTTTTTGCCCCACAATTAGGGGAATTTCTGCAATTTTGCCCGAAAATAAGGGAAATTTCTGCCTTTTTCCCCCCAAATAAGGGGATTTTCACCCTTTTTACCTCAAAATAAGGGGAATTTCTGCATTTTTGCCACAAAATATTAGCTATTTTTGCCTTTTTGCCCCAAAATAAGAAAATTTCTCCTTTTTTTCCTGAAATAAGTGAAATTTCTGCAATTTTGCCCCAAAATAAGTGAAATTTCTGTAATTTTGCCCCAAAATAAGGGAAACTTCTGGAATTTTGCCCCAAAGTAAGTGGAATTTCTGAGTTTTGCCCCAAAATAAAAAGAATTTCTGTCTTTTTACCCTAACATATAGGGAATTTTTGACTTTTTGCACCACAATTAGGGGAATTTCTGCAATTTTCCTCCACAATACGGAGAATTTCTGCATTTTTGCCCGATAATAAGAAGAATGCATACCTTTTTGCCATAAAAAAAGAAAATTTCTTCATTTTTGCTCCAATATAAAGGGAATTTCTGCTTTTTTGCCTCTAAATAAGTGGAATTTCTCTCTTTTTCCCCCAAAACAAAGGGAATTTCTGTCTTTTTTTTCCCTAAAATAAAAAAAATTTCTGACTTATTACCCTGAAGTAAGTGAAATTTCTGCAATTTTGCCCCAAAATAAGGGAAATTTCTGCCTTTTTGCCCCCAAATAAGGGGAATTTCAGCCTTTTTACCTCAAAATAAGGGGAATTTCTGCATTTTTGCAACAAAATATTAGGAATTTCTGCCTTTTTGCCCCAAAATAAGGAAAATTTTTGCCTTTTTTCCCTAAAATAAGTGAAATTTCTGCAATTTTGCCCCAAAATAAGGGAAATTACTGCCTTTTTGCCCCCAAATAAGGGGAATTTCAGCCTTTTTATCTCAAAATAAGGGGAATTTCTGCATTTTTGCCACAAAATATTAGGAATTTCTGCCTTTTTGCCCCAAAATAAGGAAAATTTCTGCTTTTTTCCCTGAAATAAGTGAAATTTCTTCAATTTTGCCCCAAAATAAGTGAAATTTCTGCAATTTTTCCCCAAAATAAAAGAAATTTCGAAAATTTCCCCCAAAATAAGTGGAATTTCCGAGTTTTTCCCCAAAATAAAGAGAATTTCTGTCTTTTTGCCCTAACATATCAGGAATTTCTGCCTTTTTGCCCCACAATTAGGGGAATTTCTGTAATTTTGCTCCAAAATACGAGGAATTTCTGCCTTTTTGCCCGAAAATAAGAAGAATGCATACCTTTTTGCAATAAATAAGGGAAATTTCTTAATTTTTGCTTCAAAATAAGGGGAATTTCTGCTTTTTTGCCTCTAAATAAGTGGAATTTCTGTCTTTTTCCTCCAAAACAAAGGGAATTTCTGTCTTTTTGCCCCAAAATAAGAAAATTTCTGATTTATTACACTGAAATAAGTGAAATTTCTGCAATTTTGCCCCAAAATAAGGGAAATTTCTGCCTTTTTGCCCCAAAATAAGGGGAATTTCTGCCTTTTAACCTCAAAATAAGGGGAATTTCTTCATATTTGCCACAAAATATTAGGAATTTCTGCCTTTTAGCCCCAAAATAATGAAAATTTCTGCCTTTTTTTCCTGAAATAAGTGAAATTTCTGCTATTTTGCCCCAAAATAAGTGAAATTTCTGCAATTTTGCCCCAAAATAAGGGAAATTTCTCGAATTTTGCCCCAAAATAAGTGGAATTTCTGAGTTTTGCCCCAAAATTAAGAGAATTTTTGTCTTTTTGCCCTAACATATAGGGAATTTCTGCATTTTGCCCCAGAATTTGGGGAATTTCTGCAATTTTGCTCCTAAATACGGGAAATTTCTGCCTTTTTGCCCGAAAATAAGAAGAATGCATACCTTTTTGCCATAAATAAGGGAAATTTCTTAATTTTTGCTCCAAAATAAGCGGAATTTATGCTTTTTTGCCTCTAAATAAGTGGAATTTCTGTCTTTTTCTCCCAAAACAAAGGGAATTCCTGTCTTTTTTGCCCCAAAATAAGGAAAATTTCTGACTTATTACCCTGAAATAAGTGAAATTTCTGAAATTTTGCCCCAAATAAGGGAAATTTATGACTTTTGCCCCCAAATATTAGGAATTTCTGCATTTTTGTTCCAAAATAAGAAAATTTCTGCTTTTTTTCCCTGAAATAAGAGAAATTTCTGCAATTTTGCCCCAAAATAAGTGAAATTTCTGCAATTTTGCCCCAAAATAAGGGAAATTTTTGGAATTTTGCCCCAAAATAAGTGGAATTTCTGAGTTTTGCCCCAAAATAAAAAGAATTTCTGTCTTTTTGCCCCAACATATAGAGAATTTATGCCTTTTTGCCCCACAATTAGGGGAATTTCTGCAATTTTGCTCCAAAATACGAAGAATTTCTGCCTTTTTGCCCGAAAATAAGAAGAATGCATACCTTTTTGCCATTAAAAAGGGAAATTTCTTCATTTTTGCTCCAAAATAAGGGGCATTTCTGCTTTTTTGCCTTTAAATAAGTGGAATTTCTTTCTTTTTTTCCCAAACAAAGGGAATTTCTGTCTTTTTGGCCCCAAAATAAAAAAAATTTCTGACTAATTACCATGAAGTAAGTGTAATTTCTGCAATTTTGCCCCAAAATAAGGGAAATTTCTGGAATTTTGCCCCAGAGTAAGTTGAATTTCTGAGGTTTGCCCCAAAATAAGGAGAATTTCTGTCTTTTTGCCCCAACATATAGAGAATTTCTGCCTATTGGCCCCATAATTAGGGGAATTTCTGCAATTTTGCCCGAAAATAAGGGAAATTTCTGCCTTTTTGCCCCCAAATAATAGGAATTTCAGCCTTTTTACCTCAAAATAAGGGGATTTTCTGCATTTTTGCCACAAAGTATTAAGAATTTCTGCCTTTTTGCCCCAAAATAAAAAAAATTCTGCTTTTTTCCCTGAAATAAGTGAAATTTCTCCAATTTTGTCCCAAAATAAGGGAAATTTCTGCAATTTTGCCCCAAAATTAGGGAAATTTCTGGAATTTTCCCCAAAATAAGTGGAATTTGTGAGTTTTGCCCAAAAATAAAAAGAATTTCTGTCTTTTTGCCCCAACATATATGGAATTTTTGCCTTTTTGCCCCACAATTAGGGGAATTTCTGCAATTTTGCCCAAAAATAAGTGAAATTTCTATCTTTTTGCCCCCAAATAAAGGGAATTTCAGCCTTTTTACCTCAAAATAATGGGGAATTTCTGCTTTTTTGCCACAAAATATTAGGAACTACTGCCTTTTTGCCCCAAAATAAGAAAATTTCTGCTTTTTTTCCCTGAAATAAGTGAAATTTCTGCAATTTTGCCCAAAAATAAGTGAAATTTCTGAGTTTTGCCCCAAAATAAGGACAATTTCTGTCTTTTTGCCCCAACATGTAGGCAATTTCTGCCTTTTTGCCCCACAATTAGGGGAATTTCTGCAATTTTGCTCCAAAATACGGGGAATTTCTGCCTTTTTGCCCGAAAATAAGAAGAATGCATAACTTTTTGCCATAAAAAAGGGAAATTTCTTCATTTTTGCTCCAAAATAAGGGGAATTTCTGCTTTTTTGCCTCTAAATAAGTGGAAGTTCTGTCTTTTTCTCCCAAAACAAAGAAAATTTCAGGTCTTTTTTGCCCCAAAATAAGGAAAAATTCTGACTTATTACCCTGAAGTAAGTGAAATTTCTGCAATTTTGCCGCAAAATATGGGAAATTTCTGCCTTTTTGCCACCAAATAAGAGGAATTTTAGCCTTTTTACCTCAAAATAAAAGGAATTTTTGCATTTTTGCCACAAAATATTAGGAATTTCTGCATTTTTGCCCTGAAATAAGGAAAATTTCTGCCTTTTTTCCAAGAAATAAGTGAAATTTCTGCAATTTTGCCACAAAATATGTGAAATTTCTGCAATTTTGCCCAAAAATAAGGGAAATTTCTGCAATTTTGCCTCAAAATAACTGAAATTTATGGAATTTGGCCCCAACATAAGTGGAATTTCTGAGTTTTGCCCCAAAATAAGGAGAATTTCTGTGTTTTTGCCCTAACATATAGGGAATTTCTGCTTTTTGTTTCACAATTAGGGGAATTTCTGCAATTTTGCTCCAAAATACGGGGAATTTCTGCCTATTTGCCCGAAAATAAGAAGAATGCAAACCTTTTTGCCATAAAAAAGGGAAATTTTATCATTTTTGCTCCAAAATAAGGGGAATTCCTGCTTGTTTGCCTCTGAATAAGTGCAATTTCTGTCTTTTTCCCCCAAAACAAAGGTTATTCATGTCTTTTTTGCTCCAATATAGGAAAAATTTCTGACATATTACCCTGAAATAAGTGAAATTTCTGCAATTTTGCCCCAAAATAAAGGAAATTTCTGGATTTTTGCCCCAAAATAAGTAAAATTTCTGAGTTTTGCCCCAAAATAAGGAGAATTTCTGTCTTTTTGCCCCAACATTTAGGGAATTTTTGCCTTTTTGCCCCACAA
This sequence comes from Micromys minutus, assembly GCF_963924665.1. Lineage (NCBI taxonomy): Eukaryota > Metazoa > Chordata > Mammalia > Rodentia > Muridae > Micromys > Micromys minutus. Next base: position 189,435 of record NW_027667305.1, on the reverse strand, counting down.
TTAGGGGAATTTCTGCAATTTTGCTCCAAAATACGGGGAATATCTGCATTTTTGCCCAAAAATAAGAAGAATGCATATATTTTTGCCATAAAAAAGGGAAATTTCTTCATTTTTGCTCCAAAATAAGGGAAATTTCTGCTTTTATGCGTCTAAATAAGTGGAATTTCTGTCTTTTTCCCCCAAAACAAAGGGAATTCCTGTCTTTTTTGCCCCAAAATAAGAAAATTTCTTATTTATTACCTTGTAATAAGTGAAATTTCGCAATTTTGCCCCAAAATAAGGGAAATTTCTGCCTTTTTGACCCCAAATAAGCGGAATTTCAGCATTTTTACCTCAAAATAAGGGGAATTTCTGCATTTTTGCCACAAAATATTAGGAATATCTGCCTTTTTGCCCCAAAAATTAGAAAGATTTCTGCCTTTTTTCCCTGAAATAAGTGAAATTTCTGCAATTTTGCCCCAAAATACGGGAAATTTCTGGAATTTTGCTTCAAAATATGTAAAATTTCTGAGTTTTGCCCTAAAATAAGGAGAATTTCTGTCCTTTTGCGCCAACATATAGAGAATTTCTGCCTTTTTGCCCCACAATTAGGGGAATTTCTGCAATTTTGCTCCAAAATACGGGGAATTTCTGCCTTTTTGCCCGAAAATAAGAAGAATGCATACCTTTTTGCCATAAAAAATGGAAATTTCTTCATTTTTGCTCCAAAATAAGGGGCATTTCTGCTTTTTTGGCTCTAAATAACTGTAATTTCTGTCTTTTTCCCCCAAAACAAAGAAAATTTTTGTCTTTTTTGCCCCAAAATAAGGAAAATTTCTGACTTATTACCCTGAAGTAAGTGAAAATTCTGCAATTTTGCCCCAAAATAAGGGAAATTTCTGCCTTTTTGCCCCCAAATAAAGAGAATTTCAGCCTTTTTACCTCAAAATAAGGGGAATTTCTGCAATTTTGCCGCAATATATTAGGAATATCTGCCTTTTTGCCCCAAAAATTAGAAAGATTTCTGCCTTTTTTCCCTGAAATAAGTGAAATTTCTGCAATTTTGCCCCAAAATACGGGAAATTTCTGGAATTTTGCTTCAATATATGTAAAATTTCTGAGTTTTGCCCTAAAATAATGAGAATTTTTGTCTTTTTGCGCCAATATATAGAGAATTTCTGCTTTTTTGCCCCACATTTAGGGGAATTTCTGAAATTTTGCTCCAAAATACGGGGAATTTCTGCCTTTTTGCCCGAAAATAAGAAGAATGCATACCTTTTTGCCATAAAAAAGGGAAATTTCTTCATTTTTGCTCCAAAATAAGGGGAATTTCTACATTTTTTCCTCTAAATATGTGGAATTTATGTTTTTTCTCCCAAAACAAAGGGAATTTCTGTCTTTTTGGCCCCAAAATAAAAAAAAATTTCTGACTTATTACCCTGAAGTAAGTGAAAATTCTGCAATTTTGCCCCAAAATAAGGGAAATTTCTGCATTTTGCCTCCAAATAAGGGGAATTTCAGCCTTTTTACCTCAAAATAAGGGGAATTTCTACATTTTTGCCACAAAATCTTAGGAATATCTGCCTTTTTGCCCCAAAAATTAGAAAGATTTCTGCCTTTTTTCCCTGAAATAAGTGAAATTTCTGCAATTTTGCCCCAAAATAAGGGAAATTTCTGGAATTTTGCCAAAAATAAGTGGAATTTCTGAGTTTTTCCCCAATATAAGGAGAATTTCTGTCTTTTTGCGCCAACATATAGAGAATTTCTGCGTTTTTGCCCCACAATTAGGGGAATTTCTGCAATTTTGCTCCAAAATATGGGGAATTTCTGCCTTTTTGTCCGAAAATGAGAAGAATGCATACCTTTTTGCCATAAAAAAGAGAAAATTATTTCATTTTTGCTCCAAAATAAGGGGAATTTCTGCATTTCTGCATCTAAAAAAGTGGAATTTCTGTCTTTTTCCCCCAAAACAAAAGGAATTTTTGCATTTTTTGCCCCAAAATAAGGAAAAATTCTGACTTATTACCCTGAAGGAAGTGAAATTTCTGCAATTTTGCCCCAAAATATGAAAAATTTCTGCCTTTTTGCCCCCAAATAATAAAAATTTCAGCCTTTATACCTCAAAATAATGGGAATTTCTGCACTTTTGCCACAAAATATTAGGAATTTCTGCCTTTTTGCCCTAAAATAAAGAAAATTTCTGCCTTTTTTCCCTGAAATAAGTGAAATCTCTGCAATTTTGCCACAAAATAAGTGAAATTTCTGCAATTTTGCCCCAAAATAAGGGAAATTTCTGCAATTTTGCCCCAAAATAAGGGAAATTTCTGGAATTTTGCCCCAAAATAAGTGGAATTTCTGAGTTTTGCCCCAAAATAAGGAAAATTTCTGTCTTTTTGCCCTAACATATAGGGAATTTCTGCCTTTTTGCCCCACAATTAGGGGAATTTCTGCAATTTTGCTCCAAAATACGGGGAATTTCTGCCTTTTTGCCTGTAAATAAGAAGAATTCATACCTTTTTGCCATAAAATAGGGAAATTTCTTCATTTTTCTCCAAAATAAGGGGAATTTCTGCTTTTTTTGCTCTAAATAAGTGTAATTTCTGTCTTTTTCCCCCAAAACAAAGAAAATTTTTATCTTTTTTGCCATAAAATAAGGAAAATTTCTGCCTTTTTCCCTGAAATAAGTGAAATTTCTGCAATTTTGCCCCAAAATAAGTGAAATTTCTCCAATTTTGCCCCAAAATAAGGGAAATTTCTGCAATTTTGCCCCCAAATAAGGGAAATATCTGGAATTCTGCCCCAAAATAAGTGGAATTTCTGAGTTTTGGCCCAAAATAAGGAGATTTTCTGTCTTTTTGCCCCAACATATAGAGAATTTCTGCCTTTTTGCCCCATAATTAGAAGATTTTCTGCAATTTTGCCCGAAAATAAGGGAAATTTCTGCCTTTTTGCCCCCAAATAATAGGAATTTCAGCCTTTTTACCTTAAAATAAGGGGAATTTCTGCATTTTTGCCACAAAGTATTAGGAATTTTTGCCTTTTTGCCCCAAAATAAGAAAATTTCTGCTTTTTTCCCCTGAAATATGTGAAATTTCTTCAATTTTGCCCCAAAATAAGTGAAATTTCTGCAATTTTGCCCCAAAATAATGGAAATTTCTGGAATTTTGCCCCAAAGTAAGTTTAATTTCTGAGTTTTGCCCCAAAATAAGGAGAATTTCTGTCTTTTTGCCCCAACATATATGGAATTTTTGCGTTTTTGCCCCACAATTAGGGGAATTTCTGCAATTTTGCTCCAAAATACGGGGAATTTCTGCCTTTTTGCACGAAAATAAGAAGAATGCATACCTTTTTGCCATAAAAAAGGGAAATTTCTTCATTTTTGCTCCAAAATAAAAAGAATTTCTGCTTTTTGCCTCTAAATAAGTGGAATTTCTATCTTTTTCCCCAAAAACAAAGTGAATTTCTGTCTTTTATGCCCCAAAATAAAAAAATTTCTGACTTATTACCCTGAAGTAAGTGAAATTTCTGCAATTTTGCCCCAAAATAAGGGAAATTTCTTTCTTCTTGCCCCCAAGTAAGGGGAATTTCAGCCTCTTTACCTCAAAATAAGAGATATTTCTGCATTTTTTCCACAAAATATTAGTAATTTCTGCCTTTTTGCCCCAAAATAAGGAAAATTTCTGCCTTTTTTCCCTGAAATAAGTGAAATTTCTGCAATTTTGCCCCAAAATAAGTGAAATTTCTGCAATTTTGCCCCAAATTAAGTAAAATTTCTGCAATTTTGCCCCCAAAGAAGGGAAATTTCTGGAATTTTGCCCCAAAATAAGTGGAATTTCTTAGTTTTGCCCCAAAATAGAAATAATTTCTGTCTTTTGCCCCAACATAGACGGAATTTCTGCATTTTTGCCCCACAATTAGGGGAATTTCTGCAATTTTGCTCCAAAATACGGGGAATTTCTGCTTTTTTGCCAGATAATAAGAAGAATGTATACCTTATGCCACAAAAAAGAGAAATTCCTTCATTTTTGCTTCAAAATAAGAGGAAATTCTGCCTTTCTACCTCAAAATAAGTGAAATTTCTGCCTTTTTACCCAAAAATAAACGAAATTTCTGTCTTTTTGCTTCAACATAGAGAGAATTTCTGTCATTTTGCCCCACAATTAGGGGAATTTCTGCAATTTTGCTCCAAAATACGGGGAATTTCTGCCTTTTTGCCCGAAAATAAGAAGAATGCATACCTTTTTGCCATAAAAAAGGGAAATTTCTTCATTTTTGCTCCAAAATAATGGGAATTTCTGCTTTTTTGGCTCTAAATAAGTGTAATTTCTGTCTTTTCCCCCCAAAACAAAGAAAATTTTTGTCTTTTTTGCCCCAAAATAAGGAAAATTTCTGACTTATTACCCTGAAGTAAGTGAAAATTCTGCAATTTTGCCCCAAAATAAAGGAAATTTCTGCCTTTTTGCCCCCAAGTAAGGGGAATTTCAGCCTTTTTACCTCAAAATAATAGGAATTTCTGCATTTTTGCCACAAAATATTAGGAATATCTGCCTTTTTGCCTTAAAATTAGAAAGTTTTCTGCCTATTTTCCCTGAAATAAGTGAAATTTCTACAATTTTGCCCCAAAATACGGGAAATTTCTGGAATTTTGCTTCAAAATATGTAAAATTTCTGAGTTTTGCTCTAAAATAAGGAGAATTTCTGTCTTTTTGCGCCAACATATAGAGAATTTCTGCCTTTTTGCCCCACAATTAGGGGAATTTCTGCAATTTTGCTCCAAAATACGGGGAATTTCTGCCTTTTTGCCCGAAAATAAGAAGAATGCATAACTTTTTGCCATAAAAAAGGGAAATTTCTTCATTTTTGCTCCAAAATAAGGGGAATTTCTGCATTTTTTCTTCTAAATATGTGGAATTTATGTCTTTTCCCCCCCCCAAAAAAAGTGAATTTCTGTCTTTTTGGCCCCAAAATAAAAAAAAATTTTGACTTATTACCCTGAAGTAAGTGAAAATTCTGCAATTTTGCCCCAAAATAAGGGAAATTTCTGCCTTTCTGCCCCCAAATAAAGGGAATTTCAGCCTTTTTACCTCAAAATAAGGGGAATTTCTGCATTTTTGCCACAAATTATTAGGAATATCTGCGTATTTACCCCAAAATTAGAAAGATTTCTGCCTTTTTTCCCTGAAATAAGTGAAATTTCTGCAATTTTGCCCCAAAATAAGTGAAATTTCTGCAATTTTGCTTCAAAATATGTAAAATTTCTGAGTTTTGCCCTAAAATAAGGAGAATTTCTGTATTTTTGCGCCAACATATAGAGAATTTCTGCCTTTTTGCCCCACAATTAGGGGAATTTCTGCAATTTTGCTACAAAATACGGGGAATTTCTGCCTTTTTGCCCGAAAATAAGAAGAATGCATACTTTTTTGCCATAAAAAAGGGAAATTTCTTCATTTTTGCTCCAAAATAAGGGGAATTTCTGCTTTTTTGGCTCTAAATAAGTGTAATTTCTGTCTTTTTCCCCCAAAACAAAGAAAATTTTTTTCTTTTTTGCCATAAAATAAGGAAAATTTCTGCCTTTTTCCCTGAAATAAGTGAAATTTCTGCAATTTTGCCCCAAAATAAGTGAAATTTCTCCAATTTTGCTCCAAAATAAGGGAAATTTCTGCAATTTTGCCCCCAAATAAGGGAAATTTCTGGAATTTTGCCCCAAAATAAGTGGAATTTCTGAGTTTTGCCCCAAAATAAGGAGAATTTCTGTCTTTTTGCCCCAACATATAGAGAATTTCTGCCTTTTTGCCCCATAATGAGGGGAATTTCTGCAATTTTGCCCGAAAATAAGGGAAATTTCTGCCTTTTTGCCCCCAAATAATAGGAATTTCAGCCTTTTTACCTCAAAATAAGGGGAATTTCTGCATTTTTGCCACAAAGTATTAGGAATTTTTGCCTTTTTGCCCCAAAATAAGAAAATTTCTGCTTTTTTTCCCTGAAATAAGTGAAATTTCTTCAATTTTGACCCAAAATAAGTGAAATTTCTGCAATTTTGCCCCAAAATAAGGGAAATTTCTGGAATTTTGCCCCAAAGTAAGTTTAATTTCTGAGTTTTGCCCCAAAATAAGGAGAATTTCTGTCTTTTTGCCCCAACATATATGGAATTTTTGCGTTTTTGCCCCACAATTAGGGGAATTTCTGCAATTTTGCTCCAAAATACGGGGAATTTCTGCCTTTTTGCCCGAAAATAAGAAGAATGCATAACTTTTTGCCATAAAAAAGGGAAATTTCTTCATTTTTGCTCCAAAATAAAGGGAATTTCTGCTTTTATGCCTCTAAATAAGTGGAATTTCTGTCTTTTTCCCCCAAAACAAAGGGAATTTCTGTCTTTTATGCCCCAAAATAAAAAAATTTCTGATTTATTACCCTGAAGTAAGTGAAATTTCTGCTATTTTGCCCCAAAATAAGAGAAATTTCTTCCTTTTTGCCCCCAAGTAAGGGGAATTTCAGCCTTTTTACCCCGAAATAAGAGATATTTCTGCATTTTTTCCACAAAATATTAGGAATTTCTGCCTTTTTGCCCCAAAATAAGGAAAATTTCTGCCTTTTTTCCCTGAAATAAGTGAAATTTCTGCAATTTTGTACCAAAATAAGTGAAATTTCTGCAATTTTGCCCCAAATTAAGTAAAATTTCTGCAATTTTGCCCCAAAAGAAGGGAAATTTCTGGAATTTTGCCCCAAAATAAGTGGAATTTCTGAGTTTTGCCCCAAAATAGAAATAATTTCTGTCTTTTGCCCCAACATATACGGAATTTCTGCATTTTTGCCCCACAATTAGGGGAATTTCTGCAATTTTGCTCCAAAATACGGGGAATTTCTGCTTTTTTGCCAGATAATAAGAAGAATGTTTACCTTATGCCACAAAAAAGAGAAATTCCTTCATTTTTGCTTCAAAATAAGAGGAAATTCTGCCTTTTTACCTCAAAATAAGTGAAATTTCTGCCTTTTTACCCAAAAATAAACGAAATTTCTGTCTTTTTGCTTCAACATAGAGAGAATTTCTGCCTTTTTGCCCCACAATTAGGGGAATTTCTGCAATTTTGCTCCAAAATACGAGGAATTTCTGCTTTTTGCCCGAAAATAAGAAGAATGCATAACTTTTTGCCATAAAAAAGGGAAATTTCTTGTTTTTTGCTCCAAAATAAGGGGAATTTCTGCTTTTCTGCCTGTAAATAAGTGGAATTTCTGTCTTTTTCCCCCAAAACAAAAGAAATTCCTATCTATTTAGCCCCAAAATAAGGAAAATTTCTGCCTTTTTTTCCGTTAAATAAGTGAAATTTCTGCAATTTTGCCCCAAAATAAGTGAAATTTCTCCAATTTTGCCCCAAAATAAGGGAAATTTCTGCAATTTTGCCCCAAAATAAAGGAAATTTCTGGAATTTTCCCCAAAATAAGTGGAATTTGTGAGTTTTGCCCCAAAATAAGGAGAATTTCTGTCTTTTTGCCCCAACATATAGAGAATTTCTGCCTTTATGCCCCACAATTAGGGGAATTTCTGCAATTTTGCCCCAAAATCATTGAAATTTCTGTCTTTTTGCCCCCAAATAAGGGGAATTTCAGCCTTTTTACCTCAAAATAAGGGGAATTTCTGCATTTTTCCACAAAATATTAGGAATTTCTGTCTTTTTGCCCCCCAAATTATTAAGATTTCTGCCTTTTTTTTCCTGAAATAAGTGAAATTTCTGCAATTTTGCCCCAAAATAAGTGAAATTTCTGCAATTTTGCCCCAAAATAAGTGAAATTTCTGCAATTTTGCCCCAAAATAAGGGAAATTTCTGGAATTTTGCTTTAAAATAAGTGGAATTTCTGACTTTGCCCTAAAATAAGGAGAATTTCTGTCTTTTTGCGCCAACATATAGAGAATTTCTGCTTTTTGCCCCACAATTACGGGAATTTCTGCATTTTGCTCTAAAATACGTGGAATTTCTGCCTTTTTGCCTGAAAATAAGAAGAATGCATACCTTTTTGCCATAAAAAAAGGAAATTTCTTCATTTTTGCTCCAAAATAAGGGGAATTTCTGCTTTTTTGTCTCTAAATAAGTGTAATTTCAGTCTTTTTCCCCCAAACAAAGAAAATTTTTATCCTTTTTGCCATAAAATAAGGAAAATTTCTGCCTTTTTCCCTGAAATAAGTGAAATTTCTCCATTTTTCCCCCAAAATAAGTGAAATTTCTCCAATTTTGCCCCAAAATAAGGAAAATTTCTGCAATTTTGCCCCCAAATAAGGGAAATTTCTGGAATTTTGCCCCAAAATAAGTGGAATTTCTGAGTTTTGCCCCAAAATAAGGAGAATTTCTGTCTTTTTGCCCCAACATATAGAGAATTTCTGCCTTTTTGCCCCATAATTAGGGGAATTTCTGCAATTTTGCCCGAAAATAAGGGAAATTCTGCCTTTTTGCCCCCAAATAATAGGAATTCCAGACTTTTTACCTCAAAATAAGGGGAATTTCTGCATTTTTGCCACAAAGTATTAGGAATTTTTGCTTTTTTGCCCCAAAATTAGAAAATTTCCGCTTTCTTTCCCTGAAATAAGTGAAATTTCTTCAATTTTGCCCCAAAATAATTGAAATTTCTGCAATTTTGCCCCAAAATAAGGGAAATTTCTGGAATTTTGCCCCAAAGTAAGTTTAATTTCTGAGTTTTGCCCCAAAATAAGGAGAATTTCTGTCTTTTTGCCCCAACATATATGGAATTTTTGCGTTTTTGCCCAACAATTAGGGGAATTTCTGCAATTTTGCTCCAAAATACAGGGAATTTCTGCCTTTTTGCCCGAAAATAAGAAGAATGCATACCTTTTTGCCATAAAAAAGGGAAATTTCTTCATTTTTGCTCCAAAATAAAGGGATTTTCTGCTTTTTTGCCTCTAAATAAGTGGAATTTCTGTCTTTTTCTCCAAAAACAAAGGGAATTTCTGTCTTTTATGCCCCAAAATAAAAAATATTTCTGACTTATTACCCTGAAGTAAGTGAAATTTCTGCAATTTTGCCCCAAAATAAGGGAAATTTCTTTCTTTTTGCCCCCAAGTAAGGGGAATTTCAGCCTTTTTACCTCAAAATAAGAGATATTTCTGCATTTTTTCCACAAAATATTAGGAATTTCTGCCTTTTTGCCCCAAAATAAAGAAAATTTCTGCCTTTTTTCCCTGAAATAATTGAAATTTCTGCAATTTTGACCCAAAATAAGTGAAATTTCTGCAATTTTGGCCCAAATTAAGTAAAATTTCTGCAATTTTGCCCCCAAAGAAGGGAAATTTCTGGAATTTTGCCCCAAAATAAGTGGAATTTCTTAGTTTTGCCCCAAAATAGAAATAATTTCTGTCTTTTGCCCCAACATATATGGAATTTCTGCATTTTTGTCCCACAATTAGGGGAATTTCTGCAATTTTGCTCCAAAATACGGGGAATTTCTGCTTTTTTGCCAGATAATAAGAAGAATGTATACCTTATGCCACAAAAAAGAGAAATTCCTTCATTTTTGCTTCAAAATAAGAGGAAATTCTGCCTTTCTACCTCAAAATAAGTGAAATTTCTGCCTTTTTACCCAAAAATAAACGAAATTTCTGTCTTTATGCTTCAACATAGAGAGAATTTCTGCCTTTTTGCCCCACAATTAGGGGAATTTCTGCAATTTTGCTCCAAAATACGGGGAATTTCTGCCTTTTTGCCCGAAAATAAGAAGAATGCATACCTTTTTGCCATAAAAAAGGGAAATTTCTTCATTTTTGCTCCAAAATAATGGGAATTTCTGCTTTTTTGGCTCTAAATAAGTGTAATTTCTGTCTTTTCCCCCCAAAACAAAGAAAATTTTTGTCTTTTTTGCCCCAAAATAAGGAAAATTTCTGACTTATTACCCTGAAGTAAGTGAAAATTCTGCAATTTTGCCCCAAAATAAAGGAAATTTCTGCCTTTTTGCCCCCAAGTAAGGGGAATTTCAGCCTTTTTACCTCAAAATAATAGGAATTTCTGCATTTTTGCCACAAAATATTAGGAATATCTGCCTTTTTGCCTTAAAATTAGAAAGTTTTCTGCCTATTTTCCCTGAAATAAATGAAATTTCTACAATTTTGCCCCAAAATACGGGAAATTTCTGGAATTTTGCTTCAAAATATGTAAAATTTCTGAGTTTTGCTCTAAAATAAGGAGAATTTCTGTCTTTTTGCGCCAACATATAGAGAATTTCTGCCTTTTTGCCCCACAATTAGGGGAATTTCTGCAATTTTGCTCCAAAATACGGGGAATTTCTGCCTTTTTGCCCGAAAATAAGAAGAATGCATAACTTTTTGCCATAAAAAAGGGAAATTTCTTCATTTTTGCTCCAAAATAAGGGGAATTTCTGCATTTTTTCTTCTAAATATGTGGAATTTATGTCTTTTCCCCCCCCAAAAAAAGTGAATTTCTGTCTTTTTGGCCCCAAAATAAAAAAAAATTTTGACTTATTACCCTGAAGTAAGTGAAAATTCTGCAATTTTGCCCCAAAATAAGGGAAATTTCTGCCTTTCTGCCCCCAAATAAAGGGAATTTCAGCCTTTTTACCTCAAAATAAGGGGAATTTCTGCATTTTTGCCACAAATTATTAGGAATATCTGCGTATTTACCCCAAAATTAGAAAGATTTCTGCCTTTTTTCCCTGAAATAAGTGAAATTTCTGCAATTTTGCCCCAAAATAAGTGAAATTTCTGCAATTTTGCTTCAAAATATGTAAAATTTCTGAGTTTTGCCCTAAAATAAGGAGAATTTCTGTATTTTTGCGCCAACATATAGAGAATTTCTGCCTTTTTGCCCCACAATTAGGGGAATTTCTGCAATTTTGCTACAAAATACGGGGAATTTCTGCCTTTTTGCCCGAAAATAAGAAGAATGCATACTTTTTTGCCATAAAAAAGGGAAATTTCTTCATTTTTGCTCCAAAATAAGGGGAATTTCTGCTTTTTTGGCTCTAAATAAGTGTAATTTCTGTCTTTTTCCCCCAAAACAAAGAAAATTTTTTTCTTTATTGCCATAAAATAAGGAAAATTTCTGCCTTTTTCCCTGAAATAAGTGAAATTTCTGCAATTTTGCCCCAAAATAAGTGAAATTTCTCCAATTTTGCTCCAAAATAAGGGAAATTTCTGCAATTTTGCCCCCAAATAAGGGAAATTTCTGGAATTTTGCCCCAAAATAAGTGGAATTTCTGAGTTTTGCCCCAAAATAAGGAGAATTTCTGTCTTTTTGCCCCAACATATAGAGAATTTCTGCCTTTTTGCCCCATAATGAGGGGAATTTCTGCAATTTTGCCCGAAAATAAGGGAAATTTCTGCCTTTTTGCCCCCAAATAATAGGAATTTCAGCCTTTTTACCTCAAAATAAGGGGAATTTCTGCATTTTTGCCACAAAGTATTAGGAATTTTTGCCTTTTTGCCCCAAAATAAGAAAATTTCTGCTTTTTTTCCCTGAAATAAGTGAAATTTCTTCAATTTTGACCCAAAATAAGTGAAATTTCTGCAATTTTGCCCCAAAATAAGGGAAATTTCTGGAATTTTGCCCCAAAGTAAGTTTAATTTCTGAGTTTTGCCCCAAAATAAGGAGAATTTCTGTCTTTTTGCCCCAACATATATGGAATTTTTGCGTTTTTGCCCCACAATTAGGGGAATTTCTGCAATTTTGCTCCAAAATACGGGGAATTTCTGCCTTTTTGCCCGAAAATAAGAAGAATGCATAACTTTTTGCCATAAAAAAGGGAAATTTCTTCATTTTTGCTCCAAAATAAAGGGAATTTCTGCTTTTATGCCTCTAAATAAGTGGAATTTCTGTCTTTTTCCCCCAAAACAAAGGGAATTTCTGTCTTTTATGCCCCAAAATAAAAAAATTTCTGATTTATTACCCTGAAGTAAGTGAAATTTCTGCTATTTTGCCCCAAAATAAGAGAAATTTCTTCCTTTTTGCCCCCAAGTAAGGGGAATTTCAGCCTTTTTACCCCGAAATAAGAGATATTTCTGCATTTTTTCCACAAAATATTAGGAATTTCTGCCTTTTTGCCCCAAAATAAGGAAAATTTCTGCCTTTTTTCCCTGAAATAAGTGAAATTTCTGCAATTTTGTACCAAAATAAGTGAAATTTCTGCAATTTTGCCCCAAATTAAGTAAAATTTCTGCAATTTTGCCCCAAAAGAAGGGAAATTTCTGGAATTTTGCCCCAAAATAAGTGGAATTTCTGAGTTTTGCCCCAAAATAGAAATAATTTCTGTCTTTTGCCCCAACATATACGGAATTTCTGCATTTTTGCCCCACAATTAGGGGAATTTCTGCAATTTTGCTCCAAAATACGGGGAATTTCTGCTTTTTTGCCAGATAATAAGAAGAATGTTTACCTTATGCCACAAAAAAGAGAAATTCCTTCATTTTTGCTTCAAAATAAGAGGAAATTCTGCCTTTTTACCTCAAAATAAGTTAAATTTCTGCCTTTTTACCCAAAAATAAACGAAATTTCTGTCTTTTTGCTTCAACATAGAGAGAATTTCTGCCTTTTTGCCCCACAATTAGGGGAATTTCTGCAATTTTGCTCCAAAATACGAGGAATTTCTGCTTTTTGCCCGAAAATAAGAAGAATGCATAACTTTTTGCCATAAAAAAGGGAAATTTCTTGTTTTTTGCTCCAAAATAAGGGGAATTTCTGCTTTTCTGCCTGTAAATAAGTGGAATTTCTGTCTTTTTCCCCCAAAACAAAAGAAATTCCTATCTATTTAGCCCCAAAATAAGGAAAATTTCTGCCTTTTTTTCCGTTAAATAAGTGAAATTTCTGCAATTTTGCCCCAAAATAAGTGAAATTTCTCCAATTTTGCCCCAAAATAAGGGAAATTTCTGCAATTTTGCCCCAAAATAAAGGAAATTTCTGGAATTTTCCCCAAAATAAGTGGAATTTGTGAGTTTTGCCCCAAAATAAGGAGAATTTCTGTCTTTTTGCCCCAACATATAGAGAATTTCTGCCTTTATGCCCCACAATTAGGGGAATTTCTGCAATTTTGCCCCAAAATCATTGAAATTTCTGTCTTTTTGCCCCCAAATAAGGGGAATTTCAGCCTTTTTACCTCAAAATAAGGGGAATTTCTGCATTTTTCCACAAAATATTAGGAATTTCTGTCTTTTTGCCCCCCAAATTATTAAGATTTCTGCCTTTTTTTTCCTGAAATAAGTGAAATTTCTGCAATTTTGCCCCAAAATAAGTGAAATTTCTGCAATTTTGCCCCAAAATAAGTGAAATTTCTGCAATTTTGCCCCAAAATAAGGGAAATTTCTGGAATTTTGCTTTAAAATAAGTGGAATTTCTGACTTTGCCCTAAAATAAGGAGAATTTCTGTCTTTTTGCGCCAACATATAGAGAATTTCTGCTTTTTGCCCCACAATTACGGGAATTTCTGCATTTTGCTCTAAAATACGTGGAATTTCTGCCTTTTTGCCTGAAAATAAGAAGAATGCATACCTTTTTGCCATAAAAAAAGGAAATTTCTTCATTTTTGCTCCAAAATAAGGGGAATTTCTGCTTTTTTGTCTCTAAATAAGTGTAATTTCAGTCTTTTTCCCCCAAACAAAGAAAATTTTTATCCTTTTTGCCATAAAATAAGGAAAATTTCTGCCTTTTTCCCTGAAATAAGTGAAATTTCTCCATTTTTCCCCCAAAATAAGTGAAATTTCTCCAATTTCCCCCAAAATAAGGAAAATTTCTGCAATTTTGCCCCCAAATAAGGGAAATTTCTGGAATTTTGCCCCAAAATAAGTGGAATTTCTGAGTTTTGCCCCAAAATAAGGAGAATTTCTGTCTTTTTGCCCCAACATATAGAGAATTTCTGCCTTTTTGCCCCATAATTAGGGGAATTTCTGCAATTTTGCCCGAAAATAAGGGAAATTTCTGCCTTTTTGCCCCCAAATAATAGGAATTCCAGACTTTTTACCTCAAAATAAGGGGAATTTCTGCATTTTTGCCACAAAGTATTAGGAATTTTTGCTTTTTTGCCCCAAAATTAGAAAATTTCCGCTTTCTTTCCCTGAAATAAGTGAAATTTCTTCAATTTTGCCCCAAAATAATTGAAATTTCTGCAATTTTGCCCCAAAATAAGGGAAATTTCTGGAATTTTGCCCCAAAGTAAGTTTAATTTCTGAGTTTTGCCCCAAAATAAGGAGAATTTCTGTCTTTTTGCCCCAACATATATGGAATTTTTGCGTTTTTGCCCAACAATTAGGGGAATTTCTGCAATTTTGCTCCAAAATACAGGGAATTTCTGCCTTTTTGCCCGAAAATAAGAAGAATGCATACCTTTTTGCCATAAAAAAGGGAAATTTCTTCATTTTTGCTCCAAAATAAAGGGATTTTCTGCTTTTTTGCCTCTAAATAAGTGGAATTTCTGTCTTTTTCTCCAAAAACAAAGGGAATTTCTGTCTTTTATGCCCCAAAATAAAAAATATTTCTGACTTATTACCCTGAAGTAAGTGAAATTTCTGCAATTTTGCCCCAAAATAAGGGAAATTTCTTTCTTTTTGCCCCCAAGTAAGGGGAATTTCAGCCTTTTTACCTCAAAATAAGAGATATTTCTGCATTTTTTCCACAAAATATTAGGAATTTCTGCCTTTTTGCCCCAAAATAAAGAAAATTTCTGCCTTTTTTCCCTGAAATAATTGAAATTTCTGCAATTTTGACCCAAAATAAGTGAAATTTCTGCAATTTTGGCCCAAATTAAGTAAAATTTCTGCAATTTTGCCCCCAAAGAAGGGAAATTTCTGGAATTTTGCCCCAAAATAAGTGGAATTTCTTAGTTTTGCCCCAAAATAGAAATAATTTCTGTCTTTTGCCCCAACATATATGGAATTTCTGCATTTTTGTCCCACAATTAGGGGAATTTCTGCAATTTTGCTCCAAAATACGGGGAATTTCTGCTTTTTTGCCAGATAATAAGAAGAATGTATACCTTATGCCACAAAAAAGAGAAATTCCTTCATTTTTGCTTCAAAATAAGAGGAAATTCTGCCTTTCTACCTCAAAATAAGTGAAATTTCTGCCTTTTTACCCAAAAATAAACGAAATTTCTGTCTTTATGCTTCAACATAGAGAGAATTTCTGCCTTTTTGCCCCACAATTAGGGGAATTTCTGCAATTTTGCTCCAAAATACGGGGAATTTCTGCTTTTTGCCCGAAAATAAGAAGAATGCATAACTTTTTGCCATAAAAAAGGGAAATTTCTTGTTTTTTGCTCCAAAATAAGGGGAATTTCTGCTTTTCTGCCTCTAAATAAGTGGAATTTCTGTCTTTTTCTCCCAAAACAAAAGAAATTCCTATCTATATTGTCCCAAAATAAGGAGAATTTCTGCCTTTTTTCCGTTAAATAAGTGAAATTTCTGCAATTTTGCCCCAAAATTAGTGAAATTTCTCCAATTTTGCCCCAAAATAAGGGAAATTTCTGCAATTTTGCCCCAAAATAAAGGAAATTTCTGGAATTTTCCCCAAAATAAGTGGAATTTGCGAGTTTTGCCCCAAAATAAGAAGAATTTCTGTCTTTTTGCCCCAACATATAGAGAATTTCTGCCTTTATGCAGCACAATTAGGGGAATTTCTGCAATTTTGCCCCAAAATCATTGAAATTTCTGTCTTTTTGCCCCCAAATAAGGGGAATTTCAGCCTTTTTACCTCAAAATAAGGGGAATTTCTGCATTTTTCCACAAAATATTAGGAATTTCTGTCTTTTTGCCCCCAAAATTAGTAAGATTTCTGCCTTTTTTCCTGAAATAAGTGAAATTTCTGCAATTTTGCCCCAAAATAAGTGAAATTTCTGCAATTTTGCCCCAAAATAAGTGAAATTTCTGCAATTTTGCCCCAAAATAAGGGAAATTTCTGGAATTTTGCTTCAAAATAAGTGGAATTTCTGACTTTGCCCTAAAATAAGGAGAATTTCTGTCTTTTTGCGCCAACATATAGAGAATTTCTGCTTTTTGCCCCACAATTAGGGGAATTTCTGCATTTTGCTCTAAAATACGAAGAATTTCTGCCTTTTTGCCTGAAAATAAGAAGAATGCATACCATTTTGCCATAAAAAAAGGAAATTTCTTCATTTTTGCTCCAAAATAAGGGGAATTTCTGCTTTTTTGGCTCTAAATAAGTGTAATTTCTGTATTTTTCCCCCAAAACAAAGAAAATTTTTGTCTTTTTTTCCCCAAAATAAGAAAAATTTATGCCTTTCTTCCCTGAAATAAGTGAAATTTCTGCAATTTTGCCCCAAAATAAGTGAAAATTCTGCAATTTTGCCCCAAAATAAGGGAAATTTCTGCAATTTTGCTCCCAAATAAGGGAAATTTCTGGAATTTTGCCCCAAAATAAGTGGAATTTTTGAGGTTTGCCTTAAAATAAGGAGAATTTCTGTCTTTTTGCCCCAACATATAGAGAATTTCTGCCTTTTTGCCCCATAATTAGGGGAATTTCTGCAATTTTTCCCGTAAATAAGGAAATTTCTGACTTTTTGCCCCCAAATAAGAAGAATTTCAGCCTTTTTACCTCAAAATGAGAGGAATTTCTGCATTTTTGCCACAAAATATTAGGAATTTCTGACTTTCTGCCCCAAAATAAGAAAATTTCTGCTTTTTTCCCTGAAATAAGTGAAATTTCTGCAATTTGGCCCCAAAATAAGGGAAATTTCTGCAATTTTGTCCCAAAATAATGGAAATTTCTGGAATTTTGCCTCAAGTTAGTGGTATTTCTGGGTTTTGCCCCAAAATAAGGAGAATTTCTGACTTTTTGCCCTAACATATAGGGAATTTCTGCCTTTTTGCCTCACAATTAGGGGAATTTCTGCAATTTAGCTCCAAAATACGGGGAATTTCTGCCTTTTTGCCCGAATAATAAGAAGAATGCATACCTTTTTGCAATAAAAAAGGGAAATTTCTTCATTTTTGCTCCAAAATAAGGGGAATTTCTGCATTTCTGCATCTAAAAATGTGGAATTTCTGTCTTTTTCCCACAACACAAAAGGAATTTCTGTAATTTTTGCCCCAAAATAAGGAAAAATTCTGACTTATTACCCTGAAGTAAGTGAAATTTCTGCAATTTTTCCCCAAAATATGAAAAATTTCTGTCTTTTTGCTCCCAAATAAGGGGAATTTCAGCCTTTTTACCTCAAAATAATGGAATTTATGAACTTTTGCGACAAAATATTAGGAATTTCTGCCTTTTTGCCATAAAATAAGGAAAATTTCTGCCTTTTTTCCCTGAAATAATTGAAATTTCTGCAATTTTGCCACAAAATAAGTGAAATTTCTGCAATTTTGCCCCAAAATAAGGGAAATTTCTGCAATTTTGCCCCAAAATAAGCGAAATTTCTGGAATTTTGCCCCAAAATATGTGGAATTTCTGAGTTTTGCCTCAAAATAAAGAGAATTTCTGTCTTTTTGCCCTAACATATAGGAAATTTCTGCATTTTTGCCCCATATTTAGGGGAATTTCTGCAATTTTGCTCCAAAATACGGGGAATTTCTGCCTTTTTGCCCGAAAATAAGAAGTATGCATACCTTTTTGCAATAAAAAAAGGGAAATTTCTGCATTTTTGCTCCAAAATAAGGGGAATTTCTGCTTTTTTGCCTCTAAATAAGTGGAATTTCTGTCTTTTTCCTTCAAAACAAAGAGAATTTCTGTCTTTTTGGCCCCAAAATAAAAACATCTCTGACTTATTACCCTGAAGTAAGTGAAAATTCTGCAATTTTTCGCCAAAATAAGGGAAATTTCTGCCTTTTTGCCCCCAAATAAGGGGAATTTCAGCATTTTTACCTCAAAATAAGGGGAATTTCTGCCTTTTTGCCCCAAAAATTAGAAAAATTTCTGCCTTTTTCCCTGAAATAAGTGAAATTTCTGCAATTTTGCCCCAAATTAAGTGAAATTTCTACAATTTTGCCCCAAAATAAGGGAAATTTTTGCAATTTTGCCTCAAAATAAGGGAAATTTGGAATTTTGCCCCAAAATAAGTGCAATTTCTGAGTTTTGCCCCAAAATAAGGAGAATTTCTGTTTTTTTGCACCAACATATAGAGAATTTCTGCCTTTTTGTCCCACAATTAGGGGAATTTCTGCAATTTTGCTCCAAAATACAAGGAATTTCTGCCTTTTTGACCGAAAATAAGAAGAATGCATACCTTTTTGCCATAAAAAAGGGAAATTTCTTCATTTTTGCTCCAAAATAAGGGGAATTTCTGCTATTTTGGCTCTAAATAAGTGTAATTTCTGTCTCTTTCCCTCAAAACAAAGAAAATTTTTGTCTTTTTTGCCCCAAAATAAGGAAAATTTCTGCCTTTTTTCCCTGAAATAAGTGAAATTTCTGCAATTTTGCCCCAAAATAAGTGAAATTTCTTCAATTTTTCCCCAAAATAAAAGAAATTTCTGCAATTTTGCCCCAAAATAAGGGAAATTTCTGGAATTTTGCCCCAAAATAAGTGGAATTTCTGAGTTTTGCCCCAAAATAAGGAGAATTTCTGTCTTTTTGTCCCAACATGTAGAGAATTTCTGCCTTTTTGCCCCATAATTAGAGGAATTTCTCCAATTTTGTTCGAAAATAAGGGAAGTTTCTGCCTTTTTGCCTCCAAATAAGAAGAATTTCAGCATTTTTACCTCAAAATAAGGGGAATTTCTGCATTTTTGCCACAAAATATTAGGAATTTATGACTTTTTGCCCCAAAATAAGAAAATTTCTGCAATTTGGCCCCAAAATAATGAAAATTTCTGGAATCTTGCCTCCAGTTAGTGGAATTTCTGAGATTTGCCCCAAAATAAGAAGAATTTCTGTCTTTTTGCCCCAACATATAAGGCATTTCTGCCTTTTTGCCCAACAATTCGAGAAATTTCTGCAATTTAGCTCCAAAATACAGGGAATTTCTGCCTTTTTGCCCGAAAATAAAAAGAATGCATATCTTTTTGCCATAAAAAAGGGAAATTTCTTCATTTTTGCTCCAAAATAAGGGGAATTTCTGCTTTTTTGCCTCTAAATAAGTGGAATTTCTGTCTTTTTCCCCCAAAACAAAAGGAATTTCTGTATTTTTTGCCCCAAAATAAGGAAAAATTCTGACTTATTACCCTGAAGTAAGTGAAATTTCTGCAATTTTGCCCCAAACTATGAAAAATTTCTGCTTTTTTGCCCCCAAATAAGGGGAACTTCTGCACTTTTGCCACAAAATATTAGGTATTTCTGCCTTTTTGCCCTAAAATAAGGAAAATTTCGGCCTTTTTTACCTGAAATAAGTGAAATTTCTGCAATTTTGCCCCAAAATAAGGGAAATTTCTGCAATTTTGCCCAAAAAAAGTGAAATTTCTGCAATTTTGCCATAAAATAAGGGAAATTTCTGTAATTTTGCCCCAAAATAAGTGGAATTTCTATATTTTTCCCTCAAAACAAAGGTTATTCATGTTTTTTTGCCCCAAAATAAGAAAAATTTCTGACTTATTACCCTGAAATAAGTAAAATTTCTGCAATTCTGCCCAAAAATAAGGGAAATTTCTGGATTTTTGCCCCAAAATAAGTGGAATTTCTGAGTTTTGCCCCAAAATAAAAAAAATTTCTGTCTATTTGCCAAAACATATAGGGAATTTCTGCTTTTGCCCCACAATTAGGGGAATTTCTGCAATTTTGCTCCAAAATACGGGGAATTTCTGCCTTTTTGCCCGAAAATAAGAAGTATGCATACCTTTTTGCCATTAAAAAGGGAAATTTCTTCATTTTTGCTCCAAAATAAGGGGAATTTCTGCTTATTTGCCTCTAAATAATTGGAATTTCTGTCTTTTTCTCCCAAAACAAAAAGAATTCCTGTCTTTTTTGCTCCCAAATAAGGAAAAATTCTGACTTATTACCCTGAATTAAATGAAATTTCTGCAATTTTGCCTCAAAATAAGGGAAATTTCTGCCTTTTTTCCCCCAAATAAGGGGAATTTCAGCCTTTTTACCTCAAAATAAGGGGAATTTCTGCATTTTTCCTACAAAATATTAGGAATTTCTGCCTTTTTGCTTCAAAATAAGAAAACTTCTTTTTTTCCATGAAATAAGTGAAATTTCTGCAATGTTGCCCCAAAATAAGGGAAATTTCTGGAATTTTGCCCCAAAATAAGTGGACTTTCTGAGTTTTGCCCCAAAATAAGGAGAATTTCTGTCCTTTTGCCCCAACATATAGAGAATTTCTGCCTTTTTGCGCCACAATTAGGGGAATTTCTGCAATTTTGCTCCAAAATAGGGGGAATTTCTGCCTTTTTGCCCGAAATAAAGAAGAATGTATATCTTTCTGCCATAAAAAAGGGAAATTGCTTCATTTTTGCTCCAAAATAAGGGGAATTTCTGCTTTTTTGCCTCTAAATAAGTGGAATTTCTGTCTTTTTCCCCCAAAACAAAGGGAATTTCTGTCTTTTTTGCCCCAAAATAAGAAAAAATTCTGACTTATTACTCTTAAGTAAGTGAAATTTCGGCAATTTTGCCCCAAAATAAGGGAAATTTCTGTTTTTTGCCCCCAAATAAGGGGAATTTCAGCATTTTTACCTCAAAATAAGAGAAATTTCTGCATATTTGTCACAAAATATTAGGAATTTCTGCTTTTTTGCTTCAAAATAAAAAAAATTTCTGTCTTTTTTCCCTGAAATAAGTGAAATTTCTGCAATTTTGCCCCAAAATAAGTGAAATTTCTGCAATTTTGCCCCAAAATAAAGGAAATTTCTGGAATTTTGCCTCAAAATAAGTGGAATTTCTGAGTTTTGCCTCAAAATAAGAAGAATTTCTGTCTTTTTTGCCCCAACATATAGGGAATTTCTGCCTTTTTGCCCCAAAATTAGGGAAATTTCTGCTATTTTGCACCAAAATACGGGGAATTTCTGCCTTTTTGCCCGAAAATAAGAAGAATGCATACCTTTTTGCCATAAAAAAGGGAAATATCTTCATTTTTGCCCCAAAATAAGGGGAATTTCTGCTTTTTTGCCTCTAAATAAGTGGAATTTCTTTCTTTTTCCCCCAAAACAAAGGGAATTTCTGTATTTTTTGCCCCAAAATGAGGAAAAATTCTGACTTATTACCCTGAAGTAAGTGAAATTTCTGCAATTTTTCTCCAAAATATGAAAAATTTCTTTTTTTTTGGCCCCAAATAAGAGGAATTTCAGCCTTTTTACCTCAAAATAATGGGAATTTCTGCATTTTTGCCACAATATATTAGGAATTTTTTTTTTGCCCTAAAATAAGGAAAATTTCTGCCTTTTTTCCCTGAAATAAGTGAAATTTCTGCAATTTTGCCCCAAAATAAGGGAAATTTCTGCAATTTTGCCCAAAATAAAGGAAAATTTCTAGAATTTTGCCCCAAAATAAGTGGAATTTCTGAGTTTTTCCCCAAAATAAGGAGAATTTCTGTCTTTTTGCCCTAACATATGGGGAATTTCTGCCTTTTTGCCCCACAATTAGGGAAATTTCTGCAATTTTGCTCCAAAATACAGTGAATTTCTGCCTTTTTGCCTCTAAATAAGTGGAATATCTGTCTTTTTCCCTCAAAACAATGGTTATTCATGTTTTTTTGCCCCAAAATAAGAAAAATTTCTGACTTATTACCCTGAAATAAGTGAAATTTCTGCAATTTTGCCCCAAAATAAGGGAAATTTCTGGATTTTTGCCCCAAAATAAGTGGAATTTCTGAGTTTTGCCCCAAAATAAAGAGAATTTCTGTCTTTTTGCCCCAACATATAGGGAATTTCTGCTTTTGCCCCACAATTAGGGGAATTTCTGCAATTTTGCTTCAAAATACGGGGAATTTCTGCCTTTTTGCCCGAAAATAAGAAGAAAGCATACCTTTTTGCCATAAAAAAGAGAAATTTCTTCATTTTTGCTCCAAAATAAGAAGAATTTCTGCTTTTTTGCCTCTAAATAAGTGGAATTTCTGTCTTTTTCTTCCAACATAAAGAGAATTCCTGTCTTTTTTGCCCCAAAATAAGGAAAAATTCTGACTTATTATCCTGAAGTAAGTGAAATTTCTGCAATTTTGCCCCAAAATAAGGGAAATTTCTGCATTTTTTCCCCAAATAAGGAAAATTTCAGCCTTTTTACCTCTAAATAAGGGGAATTTATGCATTTTTGCCACAAAATATTAGGAATTTCTGCCTTTTTGCCCCAAAAATTAGAAAAATTTCTGCCTTTTTCCCTGAAATAAGTGAAATTTCTGCAATTTTGCCCCAAAATAAGTGAAATTTCTGCAATTTTGCCCCATAATAAAGGAAATTTCTGGAATTTTGCCTCAAAATAAGTGGAATTTCTGAGTTTTGCCTCAAAATAAGAAGAATTTCTGTCTTTTTTGCCCTAACATATAGGGAATTTCTGCCTTTTTGCCCCAAAATTAGGGAAATTTCTGCAATTTTGCTCCAAAATACGGGGAATTTCTGCCTTTTTACCGGAAAATAAGAAGAATGCATACCTTTTTGCCATAAAAAAGAAAAATTTCTTCATTTTTGCTCCAAAATAAGGGGAATTTCTGCTTTTTTGCCTCTAAAAAAGTGGAATTTCTGTTTTTTACCTCAAAACAAAGTTAATTCCTGTCTTTTTTGCCCCACAATAAGAAAAATTTTTGACTTATTACCCTGAAATAAGTGAAATTTCTGCAATTTTGCCCCAAAATAAGGGAAATTTCTGGAATTTTGCCCCAAAATAAGTGGACTTTCTGAGTTTTGCCCCAAAATAAGGAGAATTTCTGTCCTTTTGCCCCAACATATAGAGAATTTCTGCCTTTTTGCGCCACAATTAGGGGAATTTCTGCAATTTTGCTCCAAAATAGTTGGAATTTCTGCCTTTTTGCCCGAAATAAAGAAGAATGTATATCTTTCTGCCATAAAAAAGGGAAATTGCTTCATTTTTGCTCCAAAATAAGTGGAATTTCTGCTTTTTTGCCTCTAAATAAGTGGAATTTCTGTCTTTTTTTCCAAAACAAAGGGAATTTCTGTCTTTTTTGCCCCAAAATAAGAAAAAATTCTGACTTATTACTCTTAAGTAAGTGAAATTTCTGCAATTTTTCCCCAAAATATGGGAAATTTCTGCCTTTTTGCCCCCAAATAAGGAGAATTTCAGACTTTTTACCTCAAAATAAAAGTAATTTCTGCATTTTTATCACAAACTAATAGGAATTTCTGCATTTTTGCTTCAAAATAAGGACAATTTCTGCCTTTTTTCCCTGAAATATTGGAATTTCTGCAATTTTGCTCCAAAATAAGTGAAATTTCTGCTATTTTGCCCCAAAATAAGTGGAATTTCTGAATTTTGCCCCAAAATAAAGAGAATTTCTGTCTTTTTGCCCTAACATATAGGGAATTTCTGCCTTTTTGCCCTATATTTAGGGGAATTTCTGCAATTTTGCTCCAAAATACGGAAAATTTCTGCCTTTTTGCCCGAAAATAAGAAGTATGCATACCTTTTTGCCATAAAAAAGGGAAATTTCTTTATTTTTGCTCCAAAATAAGGGGAATTTCTGCTTTTTTGCCTCTAAATAAGTGGAATTTCTGTCTTTTTCCTCCAAAACAAAGGGAATTTCTGTCTTTTTGGCCCCAAAATAAAAAAATCTCTGACTTATTACCCTGAAGTAAGTGAAAATTCTGCAATTTTGCCCCAAAATAAGGAAAATTTCTGCCTTTTTGCCCCCAAATAAAAGCAATTTCAGCCTTTTTACCTCAAAATAAGGGGAATTTCTGCATTTTTGCCACAAAATATTAGGAATTTCTGCCTTTTTGCCCCAAAAATTAGAAAAATTTCTTCCTTTTTCCCTGAAATAAGTGAAATTTCTGCAATTTTGCCCCAAAATAAGTGAAATTATGCAATTTTGCCCCAAAATAAGTGAAATTTCTGCAGTTTTGCCCCAAAAGAAGGGAAATTTCTGGAAATTTGCCCCAAAATAAGTGGAATTTTTTAGTTTTGCCCTAAAATAAGGATAATTTCTGTCTTTTTTTTCCAACATATAGAGAATTTCTGCCTTTTTGCCCCACAACTAGGGGAATTTCTGCAATTTTGCTCCAAAATACAGTGAATTTCTGCCTTTTTGCCTCTAAATAAGTGGAATATCTGTCTTTTTCCCTCAAAACAAAGGTTATTCATGTTTTTTTACCCCAAAATAAGAAAAATTTCTGACTTATTACCCTGAAATAAGTGAAACTTCTGCAATTTTGCCCCAAAATAAGGGAAATTTCTGGATTTTTGCCCCAAAATAAGTGGAATTTCTGAGTTTTGCCCCAAAATAAAGAGAATTTCTGTCTTTTTGCCCTAACATATAGGGAATTTCTGCCTTTTTGCCCTATATTTAGGGGAATTTCTGCAATTTTGCTCCAAAATACGGAAAATTTCTGCCTTTTTGCCCGAAAATAAGAAGTATGCATACCTTTTTGCCATAAAAAAGGGAAATTTCTTTATTTTTGCTCCAAAATAAGGGGAATTTCTGCTTTTTTGCCTCTAAATAAGTGGAATTTCTGTCTTTTTCCTCCAAAACAAAGGGAATTTCTGTCTTTTTGGCCCCAAAATAAAAAAATCTCTGACTTATTACCCTGAAGTAAGTGAAAATTCTGCAATTTTGCCCCAAAATAAGGAAAATTTCTGCCTTTTTGCCCCCAAATAAAAGCAATTTCAGCCTTTTTACCTCAAAATAAGGGGAATTTCTGCATTTTTGCCACAAAATATTAGGAATTTCTGCCTTTTTGCCCCAAAAATTAGAAAAATTTCTTCCTTTTTCCCTGAAATAAGTGAAATTTCTGCAATTTTGCCCCAAAATAAGTGAAATTATGCAATTTTGCCCCAAAATAAGTGAAATTTCTGCAGTTTTGCCCCAAAAGAAGGGAAATTTCTGGAAATTTGCCCCAAAATAAGTGGAATTTTTTAGTTTTGCCCTAAAATAAGGATAATTTCTGTCTTTTTTTTCCAACATATAGAGAATTTCTGCCTTTTTGCCCCACAACTAGGGGAATTTCTGCAATTTTGCTCCAAAATACGGGGAATTTCTGCCTTTTTGCCCGAAAATAAGAAGAATACATACCTTTTTGCCATAAAAAAGGGAAATTTCATCATTTTTGATCCAAAATAAGGGGAATTTCTGCTTTTTTGCCTCTAAATAAGTGGAATTTCTGTCTTTTTCCCCCAAAACATAGAAAATTCCTTTCTTTTTTGCCCCAAAATAAGGAAAATTTCTTCCTTTTTATTTCTGAAATAAGTGAAATTTCTGCAATTTTGCCCCAAAATAAGTGAAATTTCTAAAATTTTGCCCCAAAATAAGGGAAATTTCTGCAATTTTGCCCCAAAATAAAGGAAATTTCTGGAATTTTGCCCAAAAATAAGTGGAATTTCTGAGTTTTGCCCCAAAATAAAGAGAATTTCTGCCTTTTTTCCCAACATATAGAGAATTTCTGCCTTTTTGCCCCACAATTAGGGGAATTTCTGCAATTTTGCTCCAAAATAGGGGGAATTTCTGCCTTTTTGCCTGAAATTAAGAAGAATGCATATCTTTTTGCCATAAAAAAGGGAAATTGCTTCATTTTTGCTCCAAAATAATGGGAATTTCTTCTTTTTTGCCTCTAAATAAATGGAATTTCTGTCTTTTTCCCCCAAAGCAAAGGGAATTACTGCCTTTTTTTCCACAAAATAATAAAAAATTCTGACTTATTACCCTGAAATAAGTGAAATTTCTGCAATTTTGCCCCAAAATAAGGGAAATTTCTGCTTTTTGCCCCCAAATAAGGGGAATTTCAGCATTTTTACCTCAAAATAAGAGAAATTTCTGCATATTTGTCAAAAAATATTAGGAATTTCTGCTTTTTTGCTTCAAAATAAAAAAAAATTTCTGCCTTTTTTCCCTGAAATAAGTGAAATTTCTGCAATTTTGCCCCAAAATAAGTGAAATTTCTGCAATTTTGCCCCACAATAAAGGAAATTTCTGGAATTTTGCCTCAAAATAAGTGGAATTTCTGAGTTTTGCCTCAAAATAAGAAGAATTTCTGTCTTTTTTGCCCCAACATATAGGGAATTTCTGCCTTTTTGCCCCACAATTAGGGAAATTTCTGCAATTTTGCACCAAAATACGGGAAATTTCTGCCTTTTTGCCCGAAAATAAGAAGAATGCAAACCTTTTTGCCATAAAAAGGGAAATATCTTCCTTTTTGCTCCAAAATAAGGGGAATTTCTGCTTTTTTGCCTCTAAATAAGTGGAATTTCTTTGTTTTTTCTCCCAAAACAAAAGGAATTTCTGTATTTTTTTCCCCAAAATAAGGAAAAATTCTGACTTATTACCCTGAAGTAAGTGAAATTTCTGCAATTTTTCCCCAAAATATGGAAAATTTCTTCCTTTTTGGCCCCAAATAAGGGGGATTTCAGCCTTTTTACCTCAAAATAATGGGAATTTCTGCATTTTTGCCACAATATATTAGGAATTTCTGTTTTTTTGCCCTAAAATAAGGAAAATTTCTGCCTTTTTTCCCTGATATAAGTGAAATTTCTGCAATTTTGCCCCAAAATAAAGGAAATTTCTGCAATTTTGCCCAAAATAAAGGGAAATTTCTAGAATTTTGCCCCAAAATAAGTGGAATTTCTGAGTTTTTCCCTAAAATAAGGAGAATTTCTGTCTTTTTGCCCTAACATATGAAGAATTTCTGCCTTTTTGCCCCACAATTAGGGAAATTTCTGCAATTTTGCTCCAAAATACAGTGAATTTCTGCCTTTTTGCCTCTAAATAAGTGGAATATCTGTCTTTTTCCCTCAAAACAAAGGTTATTCATGTTTTTTTACCCCAAAATAAGAAAAATTTCTGACTTATTACCCTGAAATAAGTGAAACTTCTGCAATTTTGCCCCAAAATAAGGGAAATTTCTGGATTTTTGCCCCAAAATAAGTGGAATTTCTGAGTTTTGCCCCAAAATAAAGAGAATTTCTGTCTTTTTGCCCCAACATATAGGGAATTTCTGCTTTTGCCCCACAATTAGGGGAATTTCTGCAATTTTGCTCCAAAATACTGGGAATTTCTGCCTTTTTGCCCGAAAATAAGAAGAAAGCATAACTTTTTGCCATAAAAAAGGGAAATTTCTTCATTTTTGCTCCAAAATAAGGGGAATTTCTGCTTTTTTGCCTCTAAATAAGTGGAATTTCTGTCTTTTTCTTCCAACATAAAGGGAATTCCTGTCTTTTTTGCCCCAAAATAAGGAAAAATTCTGACTTATTATCCTGAAGTAAGTGAAATTTCTGCAATTTTGCCCAAAAATAAGGGAAATTTCTGCATTTTTCCCCAAATAAGGAAAATTTCAGTCTTTTTACCTCAAAATAAGGGGAATTTATGCATATTTGCCACAAAATATTAGGAATTTCTGCCTTTTTGCTTCAAAATAAAAAAACTTCTGCTTTTTTTCCCTGAAATAAGTGAAATTTCTGCAATTTTGCCCCAAAATAAGTGAAATTTCTCCAATTTTGCCCCAAAATAAGGGAAATTTCTGGAATCTTGCCCCAAAATAAGTGGAATTTCTGAGTTTTGCCCCAAAATAAGGAGAATTTCTGTCTTTTTGCCTCAACATATAGGCAATTTCTGCCTTTTTGCCCTACAATTAGGGGAATTTCTGCAATTTTGCTCCAAAATACTGGGAATTTCTGCCTTTTTGCCTGAAAATAAAAAGAATGCATACCTTTTTGCCATAAAAAATTGAAATTTCTTAATTTTTGATCCAAAATAAAGGGAATTTCTGCTTTTTTGCCTCTAAATATGTGGAATTTCTGTCTTTTTCCCCCAACACAAAGGGAATTCCTGTCTTTTTGGCCCCAAAATAAAAAAATCTCTGACTTATTACCTTGAAGTAAGTGAAAATTCTGCAATTTTGCCCAAAAATAAAGGAAATTTCTGCCTTTTTGCCCCCAAATAAGTGGAATTTCAGCATTTTTACCTCAAAATAAGGAGAATTTCTGCATTTTTGCCACAAAATATTAGGAATTTCTGCCTTTTTGCCACCAAAGTAAAAAAAATTCTGCCTTTTTTTTCTGAAATAAGTGAAATTTCTGCAATTTTGCCCCAAAATAAGTGAAATTTCTGCAATTTACCCCAAAATAAGTGAAATTTCTGCAATTTTGCCCCAAAAGAAGGGAAATTCCTGGAAATTTACCCCAAAATAAGTGGAATTTCAGAGTTTTGCCGCAAAATAAGAAGAATTTCTGTCTTTTTGCCCCAACATATTGGGAATTTCTGACTTTTTGTCCCACAATTAAGGGAATTTCTGCAATTTTGCTCCAAAATACAGGAAATTTCTCTATTTTTGCCCGAAAATAAGGGGAATGCATAACTTTTTGCCATAAAAAATGGAAATGTCTTCATTTTTGCTCCAATATAAGGGGAATTTCTGCATTTTTGCCTCTAAATAAGTGGAATTTCTGTCTTTTTCCCCCAAAACAAAAGGAATTCCTTTCTTTTTTGCCCCAAAATAAGGAAAATTTTTGCCTTTTTCCCTGAAATAAGTAAATTTTCTTCAATTTTGCCCCAAAATAAGTGAAATTTCTCCAATTTTGCCCCAAAATAATGGAAATTTCTGCAATTTTGCCCCAAAATAAAGAAAATTTCTGGATTTTTGCCCCAAAATAAGTGGACTTTCTGAGTTTTGCCCTAAAATAAGGAGAATTTCTGTCTTTTTGCCCCAACATATAGGGAATTTCTTTTTTTTTGCCCCACAACTAGGGGAGTTTCTGCAATTTTGCTTTAAAATACAGGTAATTTCTGGCTTTTTGCCCGAAAATAAGAAGAATGCATACCTTTTTGCCATAAAAAGGGGAAATTTCTTCATTTTTGCTCCAAAATAAGGGGAATTTCTGCTTTTTTGCCTCTAAATAAGTGGAATTTCTGTCTTTTTCCCCCAAAACAAAGGGAATTTCTGTATTTTTTGCCCCAAAATAAGGAAAAATTCTGGCTTATTACCCTGAAGTAAGTGAAATTTCTGCAATTTTTACCCAAAATATAAAATATTTCTTCTTTTTTGCCTCCAAATAAGGGGAATTTCAGCCTTTTAACCTCAAAATAATGGGAATTTATGCATTTTTGCCACAAAATATTAGGAATTTCTGCCTTTTTGCCCTAAAATAAGGAAAATTTCTGCCTTTTTTCCCTGAAATAAGTGAAATTTCTGCAATTTTGCCACAAAATAAGTGAAATTTCTGCAATTTTGCCCCAAAATAAGGGAAATTTCTGCAATTTTGCCCCAAAATAAGGAAAATTTCTAGAATTTTGCCCCAAAAAAGTGGAATTTCTGAGTTTTGCCCCAAAATAAGGAGAATTTCTGTCTTTTTGCCCTAACATATAGGGAATTTCTGCCTTTTTGCCCCACAATTAGGGAAATTTCTGCAATTTTGCTCCAAAATACAGGGAATTTCTGCCTTTTTCCTGAAAATAAGAAGAATGCATAACTTTTTCCATAAAATAGGGAAATTTCTTCATTTTTGCTCCAAAATAAGAAGAATTTCTGCTTTTTTGCCTCTAAATAAGTGGAATATCTGTCTTTTTCCCTCAAAACAAAGGTTATTCATGTTTTTTTGCCCCAAAATTAGAAAAATTTCTGACTTATTACCCTGAAATAAGTGAAATTTCTGCAATTTTGCCTCAAAATAAGGGAAATTTCTGGATTTTTGCCCCAAAATAAGTGGAATTTCTGAGTTTTGCCTCAAAATAAAGAGAATTTCTGTCGTTTTGCCCCAACATATAGGGAATTTCTGCTTTTGCCCCACAATTGTGGGAATTTCTGCAATTTTGCTCCAAAATACGGGGAATTTCTGCCTTTTTGCCCGAAAATAAGAAGAATGCATACCTTTTTGCCATAAAAAAGTGAAATTTCTTCATTTTTGCTCCAAAATAAGGGGAATTTCTGCTTTTTTTGCCTCTAAATAAGTGGAATTTCTGTCTTTTTCCCCCAACACAAAGGGAATTCCTGTCTTTTTTGACCCAAAATAAGGAAAAATTCTGACTTATTACCCTGAAGTAAGTGAAATTTCTGCAATTTTGCCCCAAAATAAGGGAAATTTCTGCCTTTTTCCTCCCAAATAAGGGGAATTTCAGCATTTTTACCTCAAAATAAGAAGAATTTCTGCATTTTTGCCACAAAATATTAGGAATTTCTGCCTTTTTGCTTCAAAATAAAGAAACTTCTGCTTTTTTTCCCTGAAATAAGTGAAATTTCTGCAATTTTGCCCCAAAATAAATGAAATTTCTGCAATTTTTCCCCAAAATATGGGAAATTTCTCCCTTTTTGCCCCCAAATAAGGGGAATTTCAGCCTTTTTACCTCAAAATAAGGGGAATTTCTGCATTTTTGCCACAAATATTAGGAATTTCTGCTTTTTGCCCCAAAATAAGGATAATTTCTGCCTTTTTTCCCTGAAATAAGTGAAATTTCTGCAATTTTGCCCCAAAATAAGTGAAATTTCTGCAATTTTGCCCCAAAATAAAGAAAATTTCTGTATATTTGCCCCAAAATAAGTGGAATTTCTGAGTTTTGCCACAAAATAAAGAGAATTTCTGTCTATTTGCCCTAACATATAGGGAATTTCTGACATTTTGCCCCATATTTAAAGGAATTTCTGCAATTTTGCTCCAAAATACGGGGAATTTCTGCCTTTTTGCCCGAAAATAAGAAATATGCATAACTTTTTGCCATAAAAAAGGGAAATTTCTTCATTTTTGCTCCAAAATAAGGGGAATTTCTGCTTTTTTGCCTCTAAATAAGTGGAATTTCTGTCTTTTCCCCCCAAAACAAAGGGAATTTCTGTCTTTTTGGCCCCAAAATAAAAAAATCTCTGACTTATTACCCTGAAGTAAGTTAAAATCTGCAATTTTGCCACAAAATAAAGGAAATTTCTGCCTTTTTGCCCCCAAATAAGGGGAATTTCAGCGTTTTTACCTCAAAATAAGTAGAATTTCTGCCTTTTTGCTACAAAATATTAGGAATTTCTGCCTTTTTGCCCCCAAAATTAGAAAAATTTCTTCCTTTTTTCCCTGAAATAAGTGAAATTTCTGCAATTTTGCCCCAAAATAAGTGAAATTTCTGCAATTTGCCCCCAAATAAGTGAAATTTCTGCAATTTTGCCCCAAAAGAAGGGAAATTCCTGGAAATTTGCCCCAAAATAAGTGGAATTTCTGAGTTTTGCCGCAAAATAAGAAGAATTTCTGTCTTTTTGCCCGAACATATAGGGAATTTCTGACTTTTTGTCCCACAATTAAGGGAATTTCTGCAATTTTGCTCCAAAATACGGGGAATTTCTCCCCTTTTGCCCGAAAATAAGGAGAATGCATACCTTTTTGCCATAAAAAAGGGAAATGTCTTCATTTTTGCTCCAAAATAAGAGGAATTTCTGCCTTTTTGCCTCTAAATAAGTGGAATTTCTGTCTTTTTCCCCCAAAACAAAAGGAATTCCTTTCTTTTTTGCCCCCAAATAAGGAAAATTTCTGCCTTTTTTCCCTGAAATAAGTAAAATTTCTGCAATTTTGCCCCAAAATAAGTGAAATTTCTCCAATTTTGCCCCAAAATAAGGAAAATTTCTGCAATTTTGCCCCAAAATAAAGAAAATTTCTGGAATTTTGCCCCAAAATAAGTGGAATTTTTGAGTTTTGCCCCAAAATAAGAAGAATTTCTGAATTTTTGCTTCAACATATAGGGAATTTCTCCCTTTTTGCCACAACTAGGGGAATTTCTGAAATTTTACTCCAAAATACGGGGAATTTCGGCCTTTTTGCCCGAAAATAAGAAGAATGCATAACTTTTTGCCATAAAAAAGGGAAATTTCTTCATTTTTGCTCCAAAATAAGGGGAATTTCTGCTTTTTTGCCTCTAAATAAGTGGAATTTTTGTTTTTTTCCCCCAAAACATAGAAAATTCCTGTTTTTTGGCCCCAAAATAAAGAAAATTTCTGCCTTTTTTCCCTGAAATAAGTGAAATTTCTGCAATTTTGCCCCAAAATAAGTGAAATTTCTCCAATTTTGCCCCAAAATAAGGGAAATTTCTGCAATTTTTCCCTAAAACAAGGGAAATTTCTGGAATTTTGCCCCGAAATAAGTGGAATTTCTGAGTTTTGCCCCAAAATAAGATTTTCTTTCTTTTTGCCCCAACATATAGAGAATTTCTGCCTTTTTGCCCAACAATTAGGGAAATTTCTGCAATTTTGCTCCAAAATACAGGGAATTTCTGCCTTTTTGCCTGAAAATAAGAAGAATGCATACCTTTTGCCATAAAATAGGGAAATTTCTTCATTTTTGCTCCAAAATATAGGGAATTTCTGCTTTTTTGCCTCTAAATAAGTGGAATATCTGTCTTTTTCCCTCAAAACAAAGGTTATTCATGTTTTTTTGACCCAAAATAAGAAAAATTTCTGACTTATTACCCTGAAATAAGTGAAATTTCTGCAATTTTGCCCCAAAATAAGGGAAATTTCTGCATTTTTGCCCCAAAATAAGTGGAATTTCTGAGTTTTGCCCTAAAATAAAGAGAATTTCTGTCTTTTTGCCCCAACATATAGGGAATTTCTGTTTTGCCCCAAAATTAGGGGAATTTCTGCAATTTTGCTCCAAAATAAGGGGAATTTCTGCTTTTTTGCCCGAAAATAAGAAGAAAGCATACCTTTTTGCCATAAAATAGGGAAATTTCTTCATTTTTGCTCCAAAATAAGGGGAATTTCTGCTTTTTTGCCTCTAAATAAGTGGAATTTCTGTCTTTTTCCCCCAACACAAAGGGAATTCCTTTCTTTTTTGCCCCAAAATAAGAAAAAATTCTGACTTATTACCCTGAAGTAAGTGAAATTTCTGCAATTTTGCCCCAAAATAAGGGAAATTTCTACCTTTTTCCACCCAAATAAGGGGAATTTCAGCATTTTTACCTCAAAATAAGAAGAATTTCTGCATTTTTGCCACAAAATATTAGGAATTTCTGCCTTTTTGCTTCAAAATAAAGAAACTTCTGCTTTTTTTCCCTGAAATAAGTGAAATTTCTGCAATTTTCCCCGAAAATAAGTGAAATTTCTGCAATTTTGCCCCAAAATAAGGGAAATTTCTGGAATTTTGCCCCAAAATAAGTGGAATTTCTGAGTTTTGCCCCAAAATAAGGAGAATTTCTGTCTTTTTGCCTCAATATATAGGCAATTTCTGTCTTTTTGCCCTACAATTAGGGGAATTTCTGCAATTTTGCTCCAAAATATGGGGAATTTCTGCCTTTTTGCCCGAAAATAAGAAGAATGCATATCTTTTTGCCATAAAAAATGGAAATTTTTTTTTTTTTTGCTCCAAAATAAGGGGAATTTCTGCTTTTTGCCTCTAAGTGGAATTTCTGTATTTTCCCCCAAAACAGAGAAAATTTCTGTTTTTTTTGCCCCAAAATAAGAAATAATTCTGACTTATTACCCTAAAGTAAGTGAAATTTCTGCAATTTTTCCCCAAAATATGGGAAATTTCTCCCTTTTTGCCCCCAAATAAGGGGAATTTCAGTATTTTTACCTCAAAATAAGGGGAATTTCTGCATTTTTGCCACAAATATTAGGAATTTCTGCTTTTTGCCCCAAAATAAGGATAATTTCTGCCTTTTTTCCCTGAAATAAGTGAAATTTCTGCAATTTTGCCCCAAAATAAGTGAAATTTCTGCAATTTTGCCCCAAAATAAAGGAAATTTCTGTATATTTGCCCCAAAATAAGTGGAATTTCTGAGTTTTGCCACAAAATAAAGAGAATTTCTGTCTATTTGCCCTAACATATAGGGAATTTCTGACATTTTGCCTCATATTTAAAGGAATTTCTGCAATTTTGCTCCAAAATACGGGGAATTTCTGCCTTTTTGCCCGAAAATAAGAAATATGCATAACTTTTTGCCATAAAAAAGGGAAATTTCTTCATTTTTGCTCCAAAATAAGGGGAATTTCTGCTTTTTTGCCTCTAAATAAGTGGAATTTCTGTCTTTTCCCCCCAAAACAAAGGGAATTTCTGTCTTTTTGGCCCCAAAATAAAAAAATCTCTGACTTATTACCCTGAAGTAAGTTAAAATCTGCAATTTTGCCACAAAATAAAGGAAATTTCTGCCTTTTTGCCCCCAAATAAGGGGAATTTCAGCGTTTTTACCTCAAAATAAGTAGAATTTCTGCCTTTTTGCTACAAAATATTAGGAATTTCTGCCTTTTTGCCCCCAAAATTAGAAAAATTTCTTCCTTTTTTCCCTGAAATAAGTGAAATTTCTGCAATTTTGCCCCAAAATAAGTGAAATTTCTGCAATTTGCCCCCAAATAAGTGAAATTTCTGCAATTTTGCCCCAAAAGAAGGGAAATTCCTGGAAATTTGCCCCAAAATAAGTGGAATTTCTGAGTTTTGCCGCAAAATAAGAAGAATTTCTGTCTTTTTGCCCGAACATATAGGGAATTTCTGACTTTTTGTCCCACAATTAAGGGAATTTCTGCAATTTTGCTCCAAAATACGGGGAATTTCTCCCCTTTTGCCCGAAAATAAGGAGAATGCATACCTTTTTGCCATAAAAAAGGGAAATGTCTTCATTTTTGCTCCAAAATAAGAGGAATTTCTGCCTTTTTGCCTCTAAATAAGTGGAATTTCTGTCTTTTTCCCCCAAAACAAAAGGAATTCCTTTCTTTTTTGCCCCCAAATAAGGAAAATTTCTGCCTTTTTTCCCTGAAATAAGTAAAATTTCTGCAATTTTGCCCCAAAATAAGTGAAATTTCTCCAATTTTGCCCCAAAATAAGGAAAATTTCTGCAATTTTGCCCCAAAATAAAGAAAATTTCTGGAATTTTGCCCCAAAATAAGTGGAATTTTTGAGTTTTGCCCCAAAATAAGAAGAATTTCTGAATTTTTGCTTCAACATATAGGGAATTTCTCCCTTTTTGCCACAACTAGGGGAATTTCTGAAATTTTACTCCAAAATACGGGGAATTTCGGCCTTTTTGCCCGAAAATAAGAAGAATGCATAACTTTTTGCCATAAAAAAGGGAAATTTCTTCATTTTTGCTCCAAAATAAGGGGAATTTCTGCTTTTTTGCCTCTAAATAAGTGGAATTTTTGTTTTTTCCCCCAAAACATAGAAAATTCCTGTTTTTTGGCCCCAAAATAAAGAAAATTTCTGCCTTTTTTCCCTGAAATAAGTGAAATTTCTGCAATTTTGCCCCAAAATAAGTGAAATTTCTCCAATTTTGCCCCAAAATAAGGGAAATTTCTGCAATTTTTCCCTAAAACAAGGGAAATTTCTGGAATTTTGCCCCGAAATAAGTGGAATTTCTGAGTTTTGCCCCAAAATAAGATTTTCTTTCTTTTTGCCCCAACATATAGAGAATTTCTGCCTTTTTGCCCAACAATTAGGGAAATTTCTGCAATTTTGCTCCAAAATACAGGGAATTTCTGCCTTTTTGCCTGAAAATAAGAAGAATGCATACCTTTTGCCATAAAATAGGGAAATTTCTTCATTTTTGCTCCAAAATATAGGGAATTTCTGCTTTTTTGCCTCTAAATAAGTGGAATATCTGTCTTTTTCCCTCAAAACAAAGGTTATTCATGTTTTTTTGACCCAAAATAAGAAAAATTTCTGACTTATTACCCTGAAATAAGTGAAATTTCTGCAATTTTGCCCCAAAATAAGGGAAATTTCTGCATTTTTGCCCCAAAATAAGTGGAATTTCTGAGTTTTGCCCTAAAATAAAGAGAATTTCTGTCTTTTTGCCCCAACATATAGGGAATTTCTGTTTTGCCCCAAAATTAGGGGAATTTCTGCAATTTTGCTCCAAAATAAGGGGAATTTCTGCTTTTTTGCCCGAAAATAAGAAGAAAGCATACCTTTTTGCCATAAAATAGGGAAATTTCTTCATTTTTGCTCCAAAATAAGGGGAATTTCTGCTTTTTTGCCTCTAAATAAGTGGAATTTCTGTCTTTTTCCCCCAACACAAAGGGAATTCCTTTCTTTTTTGCCCCAAAATAAGAAAAAATTCTG
The DNA here is from genome assembly GCF_963924665.1 of Micromys minutus. Classification (NCBI taxonomy): domain Eukaryota; kingdom Metazoa; phylum Chordata; class Mammalia; order Rodentia; family Muridae; genus Micromys; species Micromys minutus. Next base: position 153,460 of record NW_027667305.1, on the reverse strand, counting down.
ACTTATTACCCTGAAGTAAGTGAAATTTCTGCAATTTTGCCCCAAAATAAGGGAAATTTCTACCTTTTTCCACCCAAATAAGGGGAATTTCAGCATTTTTACCTCAAAATAAGAAGAATTTCTGCATTTTTGCCACAAAATATTAGGAATTTCTGCCTTTTTGCTTCAAAATAAAGAAACTTCTGCTTTTTTTCCCTGAAATAAGTGAAATTTCTGCAATTTTCCCCGAAAATAAGTGAAATTTCTGCAATTTTGCCCCAAAATAAGGGAAATTTCTGGAATTTTGCCCCAAAATAAGTGGAATTTCTGAGTTTTGCCCCAAAATAAGGAGAATTTCTGTCTTTTTGCCTCAATATATAGGCAATTTCTGTCTTTTTGCCCTACAATTAGGGGAATTTCTGCAATTTTGCTCCAAAATATGGGGAATTTCTGCCTTTTTGCCCGAAAATAAGAAGAATGCATATCTTTTTGCCATAAAAAATGGAAATTTTTTTTTTTTTGCTCCAAAATAAGGGGAATTTCTGCTTTTTGCCTCTAAGTGGAATTTCTGTATTTTCCCCCAAAACAGAGAAAATTTCTGTTTTTTTTGCCCCAAAATAAGAAATAATTCTGACTTATTACCCTAAAGTAAGTGAAATTTCTGCAATTTTTCCCCAAAATATGGGAAATTTCTCCCTTTTTGCCCCCAAATAAGGGGAATTTCAGTATTTTTACCTCAAAATAAGGGGAATTTCTGCATTTTTGCCACAAATATTAGGAATTTCTGCTTTTTGCCCCAAAATAAGGATAATTTCTGCCTTTTTTCCCTGAAATAAGTGAAATTTCTGCAATTTTGCCCCAAAATAAGTGAAATTTCTGCAATTTTGCCCCAAAATAAAGGAAATTTCTGTATATTTGCCCCAAAATAAGTGGAATTTCTGAGTTTTGCCACAAAATAAAGAGAATTTCTGTCTATTTGCCCTAACATATAGGGAATTTCTGACATTTTGCCTCATATTTAAAGGAATTTCTGCAATTTTGCTCCAAAATACGGGGAATTTCTGCCTTTTTGCCCGAAAATAAGAAATATGCATAACTTTTTGCCATAAAAAAGGGAAATTTCTTCATTTTTGCTCCAAAATAAGGGGAATTTCTGCTTTTTTGCCTCTAAATAAGTGGAATTTCTGTCTTTTCCCCCCAAAACAAAGGGAATTTCTGTCTTTTTGGCCCCAAAATAAAAAAATCTCTGACTTATTACCCTGAAGTAAGTTAAAATCTGCAATTTTGCCACAAAATAAAGGAAATTTCTGCCTTTTTGCCCCCAAATAAGGGGAATTTCAGCGTTTTTACCTCAAAATAAGTAGAATTTCTGCCTTTTTGCTACAAAATATTAGGAATTTCTGCCTTTTTGCCCCCAAAATTAGAAAAATTTCTTCCTTTTTTCCCTGAAATAAGTGAAATTTCTGCAATTTTGCCCCAAAATAAGTGAAATTTCTGCAATTTGCCCCCAAATAAGTGAAATTTCTGCAATTTTGCCCCAAAAGAAGGGAAATTCCTGGAAATTTGCCCCAAAATAAGTGGAATTTCTGAGTTTTGCCGCAAAATAAGAAGAATTTCTGTCTTTTTGCCCGAACATATAGGGAATTTCTGACTTTTTGTCCCACAATTAAGGGAATTTCTGCAATTTTGCTCCAAAATACGGGGAATTTCTCCCCTTTTGCCCGAAAATAAGGAGAATGCATACCTTTTTGCCATAAAAAAGGGAAATGTCTTCATTTTTGCTCCAAAATAAGAGGAATTTCTGCCTTTTTGCCTCTAAATAAGTGGAATTTCTGTCTTTTTCCCCCAAAACAAAAGGAATTCCTTTCTTTTTTGCCCCCAAATAAGGAAAATTTCTGCCTTTTTTCCCTGAAATAAGTAAAATTTCTGCAATTTTGCCCCAAAATAAGTGAAATTTCTCCAATTTTGCCCCAAAATAAGGAAAATTTCTGCAATTTTGCCCCAAAATAAAGAAAATTTCTGGAATTTTGCCCCAAAATAAGTGGAATTTTTGAGTTTTGCCCCAAAATAAGAAGAATTTCTGAATTTTTGCTTCAACATATAGGGAATTTCTCCCTTTTTGCCACAACTAGGGGAATTTCTGAAATTTTACTCCAAAATACGGGGAATTTCGGCCTTTTTGCCCGAAAATAAGAAGAATGCATAACTTTTTGCCATAAAAAAGGGAAATTTCTTCATTTTTGCTCCAAAATAAGGGGAATTTCTGCTTTTTTGCCTCTAAATAAGTGGAATTTTTGTTTTTTTCCCCCAAAACATAGAAAATTCCTGTTTTTTGGCCCCAAAATAAAGAAAATTTCTGCCTTTTTTCCCTGAAATAAGTGAAATTTCTGCAATTTTGCCCCAAAATAAGTGAAATTTCTCCAATTTTGCCCCAAAATAAGGGAAATTTCTGCAATTTTTCCCTAAAACAAGGGAAATTTCTGGAATTTTGCCCCGAAATAAGTGGAATTTCTGAGTTTTGCCCCAAAATAAGATTTTCTTTCTTTTTGCCCCAACATATAGAGAATTTCTGCCTTTTTGCCCAACAATTAGGGAAATTTCTGCAATTTTGCTCCAAAATACAGGGAATTTCTGCCTTTTTGCCTGAAAATAAGAAGAATGCATACCTTTTGCCATAAAATAGGGAAATTTCTTCATTTTTGCTCCAAAATATAGGGAATTTCTGCTTTTTTGCCTCTAAATAAGTGGAATATCTGTCTTTTTCCCTCAAAACAAAGGTTATTCATGTTTTTTTGACCCAAAATAAGAAAAATTTCTGACTTATTACCCTGAAATAAGTGAAATTTCTGCAATTTTGCCCCAAAATAAGGGAAATTTCTGCATTTTTGCCCCAAAATAAGTGGAATTTCTGAGTTTTGCCCTAAAATAAAGAGAATTTCTGTCTTTTTGCCCCAACATATAGGGAATTTCTGTTTTGCCCCAAAATTAGGGGAATTTCTGCAATTTTGCTCCAAAATAAGGGGAATTTCTGCTTTTTTGCCCGAAAATAAGAAGAAAGCATACCTTTTTGCCATAAAATAGGGAAATTTCTTCATTTTTGCTCCAAAATAAGGGGAATTTCTGCTTTTTTGCCTCTAAATAAGTGGAATTTCTGTCTTTTTCCCCCAACACAAAGGGAATTCCTTTCTTTTTTGCCCCAAAATAAGAAAAAATTCTGACTTATTACCCTGAAGTAAGTGAAATTTCTGCAATTTTGCCCCAAAATAAGGGAAATTTCTACCTTTTTCCACCCAAATAAGGGGAATTTCAGCATTTTTACCTCAAAATAAGAAGAATTTCTGCATTTTTGCCACAAAATATTAGGAATTTCTGCCTTTTTGCTTCAAAATAAAGAAACTTCTGCTTTTTTTCCCTGAAATAAGTGAAATTTCTGCAATTTTCCCCGAAAATAAGTGAAATTTCTGCAATTTTGCCCCAAAATAAGGGAAATTTCTGGAATTTTGCCCCAAAATAAGTGGAATTTCTGAGTTTTGCCCCAAAATAAGGAGAATTTCTGTCTTTTTGCCTCAATATATAGGCAATTTCTGTCTTTTTGCCCTACAATTAGGGGAATTTCTGCAATTTTGCTCCAAAATATGGGGAATTTCTGCCTTTTTGCCCGAAAATAAGAAGAATGCATATCTTTTTGCCATAAAAAATGGAAATTTTTTTTTTTTTGCTCCAAAATAAGGGGAATTTCTGCTTTTTGCCTCTAAGTGGAATTTCTGTATTTTCCCCCAAAACAGAGAAAATTTCTGTTTTTTTTGCCCCAAAATAAGAAATAATTCTGACTTATTACCCTAAAGTAAGTGAAATTTCTGCAATTTTTCCCCAAAATATGGGAAATTTCTCCCTTTTTGCCCCCAAATAAGGGGAATTTCAGTATTTTTACCTCAAAATAAGGGGAATTTCTGCATTTTTGCCACAAATATTAGGAATTTCTGCTTTTTGCCCCAAAATAAGGATAATTTCTGCCTTTTTTCCCTGAAATAAGTGAAATTTCTGCAATTTTGCCCCAAAATAAGTGAAATTTCTGCAATTTTGCCCCAAAATAAAGGAAATTTCTGTATATTTGCCCCAAAATAAGTGGAATTTCTGAGTTTTGCCACAAAATAAAGAGAATTTCTGTCTATTTGCCCTAACATATAGGGAATTTCTGACATTTTGCCTCATATTTAAAGGAATTTCTGCAATTTTGCTCCAAAATACGGGGAATTTCTGCCTTTTTGCCCGAAAATAAGAAATATGCATAACTTTTTGCCATAAAAAAGGGAAATTTCTTCATTTTTGCTCCAAAATAAGGGGAATTTCTGCTTTTTTGCCTCTAAATAAGTGGAATTTCTGTCTTTTCCCCCCAAAACAAAGGGAATTTCTGTCTTTTTGGCCCCAAAATAAAAAAATCTCTGACTTATTACCCTGAAGTAAGTTAAAATTCTGCAATTTTGCCCCAAAATATAGGAAATTTCTGCCTTTTTGCCCCCAAATAAGGGGAATTTCAGCGTTTTTACCTCAAAATAAGTGAATTTCTGCCTTTTTGCCACAAAATATTAGGAATTTCTGCCTTTTGGCCCCCAAAATTAGAAAAATTTCTGCCTTTTTTCCCTGAAATAAGTGAAATTTCTGCAATTTTGCCCCAAAATAAGTGAAATTTCTGCAATTTGCCCCCAAATAAGTGAAATTTCTGCAATTTTGCCCCAAAAGAAGGGAAATTCCTGGAAATTTGCCCCAAAATAAGTGGAATTTCTGAGTTTTGCCGCAAAATAAGAAGAATTTCTGTCTTTTTGCCCGAACATATAGGGAATTTCTGACTTTTTGTCCCACAATTAAGGGAATTTCTGCAATTTTGCTCCAAAATACGAGGAATTTCTCCCCTTTTGCCCGAAAATAAGGAGAATGCATACCTTTTTGCCATAAAAAAGGGAAATGTCTTCATTTTTGCTCCAAAATAAGAGGAATTTCTGCCTTTTTGCCTCTAAATAAGTGGAATTTCTGTCTTTTTCCCCCAAAACAAAAGGAATTCCTTTCTTTTTTGCCCCCAAATAAGGAAAATTTCTGCCTTTTTTCCCTGAAATAAGTAAAATTTCTGCAATTTTGCCCCAAAATAAGTGAAATTTCTCCAATTTTGCCTCAAAATAAAGAAAATTTCTGGAATTTTGCCCTAAAATAAGTGGAATTTTTGAGTTTTGCCCCAAAATAAGAAGAATTTCTGAATTTTTGCCCCAACATATAGGGAATTTCTCCCTTTTTGCCCCACAACTAGGGGAATTTCTGCAATTTTACTCCAAAATACGGGGAATTTCGGCCTTTTTGCCCGAAAATAAGAAGAATGCATAGATTTTTGCCATAAAAAAGGGAAATTTCTTCATTTTTGCTCCAAAATAAGGGGAATTTCTGCTTTTTTGCCTCTAAATAAGTGGAATTTTTGTTTTTTTCCCCCAAAACATAGAAAATTCCTGTCTTTTTTGCCCCACAATAAGGAAAATTTCTGACTTTTTTCCCTGAAATAAGTGAAATTTCTGCAATTTTGCCCCAAAATAAGTGAAATTTCTTCAATTTTGCCCCAAAATTAGGGAAATTTCTGCAATTTTTCCCTAAAACAAGGGAAATTTCTGGAATTTTGCCCCAAAATAAGTGGAAGTTCTGAGTTTTGCCCCAAAATAAGAAGATTTTCTTTCTTTTTGCCACAACATATAGAGAATTTCTGCCTTTTTGCCCCACAATTAGGGAAATTTCTGCAATTTTGTTCCAAAATACAGGGAATTTCTGCCTTTTTGCCTGAAAATAAGAAGAATGCATACCTTTTGCCATAAAATAGGGAAATTTCTTCATTTTTGCTCTAAAATAAGGGGAATTTCTGCTTTTTTGCCTCTAAATAAGTGGAATTTCTGTCTTTTTTCCCCAACACAAAGGGAATTCCTGTCTTTTTTGCCCCAAATTAAGGAAAAATTCTGACTTATTACCCTGAAGTAAGTGAAATTTCTGCAATTTTGCCCCAAAATAAGGGAAATTTCTGCCTTTTTCCCCCCAAATAAGGGGAATTTCAGCATTTTTACCTCAAAATAAGAAGAATTTCTGCATTTTTGCCACAAAATATTAGGAATTTCTGCCTTTTTGCTTCAAAATAAAGAAACTTCTGCTTTTTTTCCCTGAAATAAGTGAAATTTCTGCAATTTTGCCACAAAATAAGTGAAATTTCTGCAATTTTGTCCCAAAATAAGCGAAATTTCTGGAATTTTGCCCCAAATTAAGTGGAATTTCTGAGTTTTGCCCCAAAATAAGGAGAATTTCTGTCTTTTTGCCTCAACATATAGGCAATTTCTGCCTTTTTGCCCTACAATTAGGGGAATTTCTGCAATTTTGCTCCAAAATATGGGGAATTTCTGCTTTTTTGCCCGAAAATAGGAAGAATGCATACCTTTTTGCCATAAAAAATGGAAATTTCTTGATTTTTGCTCCAAAATAAGGGGAATTTCTGCTTTTTGCCTCTAAGTGGAATTTCTGTATTTTCCCCCAAAACAGAGAAAATTTCTGTTTTTTTTGCCCCAAAATAAGAAATAATTCTGACTTATTACCCTAAAGTAAGTGAAATTTCTGCAATTTTTCCCCAAAATATGGGAAATTTCTCCCTTTTTGCCCCCAAATAAGGGGAATTTCAGTATTTTTACCTCAAAATAAGGGGAATTTCTGCATTTTTGCCACAAATATTAGGAATTTCTGCTTTTTGCCCCAAAATAAGGATAATTTCTGCCTTTTTTCCCTGAAATAAGTGAAATTTCTGCAATTTTGCCCCAAAATAAGTGAAATTTCTGCAATTTTGCCCCAAAATAAAGGAAATTTCTGTACATTTGCCCCAAAATAAGTGGAATTTCTAAGTTTTGCCACAAAATAAAGAGAATTTCTGTCTATTTGCCCTAACATATAGGGAATTTCTGACATTTTGCCCCATATTTAAAGGAATTTCTGCAATTTTGCTTTAAAATACGGGGAATTTCTGCCTTTTTGCCCGAAAATAAGAAATATGCATACCTTTTTGCCATAAAAAAGGGAAATTTCTTCATTTTTGCTCCAAAATAAGGGGAATTTCTGCTTTTTTGCCTCTAAATAAGTGGAATTTCTGTCTTTTCCCCCCAAAACAAAGGGAATTTCTGTCTTTCTGGCCCCAAAATAAAAAAATCTCTGACTTATTACCCTGAAGTAAGTTAAAATTCTGCAATTTTGCCCCAAAATAAAGGAAATTTCTGCCTTTTTGCCCCCAAATAAGGGGAATTTCAGCGTTTTTACCTCAAAATAAGTAGAATTTCTGCCTTTTTGCCACAAAATATTAAAAATTTCTGCCTTTTTGCCCCCAAAATTAGAAAAATTTCTGCCTTTTTTCCCTGAAATAAGTGAAATTTCTGCAATTTTGCCCCAAAATAAGTGAAATTTCTGCAATTTGCCCCCAAATAAGTGAAATTTCTGCAATTTTGCCCCAAAAGAAGGGAAATTCCTGGAAATTTGCCCCAAAATAAGTGGAATTTCTGAGTTTTGCCACAAAATAAGAAGAATTTCTGTCTTTTTGCCCGAACATATAGGGAATTTCTGACTTTTTGTCCCACAATTAAGGGAATTTCTGCAATTTTGCTCCAAAATACGGGGAATTTCTCCCCTTTTGCCCGAAAATAAGGAGAATGCATACCTTTTTGCCATAAAAAAGGGAAATGTCTTCATTTTTGCTCCAAAATAAGAGGAATTTCTGCCTTTTTGCCTCTAAATAAGTGGAATTTCTGTCTTTTTCCCCCAAAACAAAAGGAATTCCTTTCTTTTTTGCCCCCAAATAAGGAAAATTTCTGCCTTTTTTCCCTGAAATAAGTAAAATTTCTGCAATTTTGCCCCAAAATAAGTGAAATTTCTCAAATTTTGCCCCAAAATAAGGAAAATTTCTGCAATTTTGCCCCAAAATAAAGAAAATTTCTGGAATTTTGCCCTAAAATAAGTGGAATTTTTGAGTTTTGCCCCAAAATAAGAAGAATTTCTGAATTTTTGCCCCAACATATAGGGAATTTCTCACTTTTTGCCCCACAACTAGGGGAATTTCTGCAATTTTACTCCAAAATACGGGGAATTTCGGCCTTTTTGCCCGAAAATAAGAAGAATGCCTAACTTTTTGCCATAAAAAAGGGAAATTTCTTCATTTTTGCTCCAAAATAAGGGGAATTTCTGCTTTTTTGCCTCTAAATAAGTGGAATTTTTGTTTTTTTCCCCCAAAACATAGAAAATTCCTGTCTTTTTTGCCCCAAAATAAGGAAAATTTCTGCCTTTTTTCCCTGAAATAAGTGAAATTTCTGCAATTTTGCCCCAAAATAAGTGAAATTTCTTCAATTTTGCCCCAAAATAAGGGAAATTTCTGCAATTTTTCCCTAAAACAAGGGAAATTTCTGGAATTTTGCCCCAAAATAAGTGGAATTTTAGAGTTTTGCCCCAAAATAAGAAGATTTTCTGTCTTTTTGCCCCAACATATAGAGAATTTCTGCCTTTTTGCCCCACAATTAGGGAAATTTCTGCAATTTTGCTCCAAAATACAGGGAATTTCTGCCTTTTTGCCTGAAAATAAGAAGAATGCATACCTTTTGCCATAAAATAGGGAAATTTCTTCATTTTTGCTCTAAAATAAGGGGAATTTCTGCTTTTTTGCCTCTAAATAAGTGGAATTTCTGTCTTTTTTCCCCAACACAAAGGGAATTCCTGTCTTTTTTGCCCCAAAATAAGGAAAAATTCTGACTTATTACCCTGAAGTAAGTGAAATTTCTGCAATTTTGCCCCAAAATAAGGGAAATTTCTGACTTTTTCCCCCCAAATAAGGGGAATTTCAGCATTTTTACCTCAAAATAAGAAGAATTTCTGCATTTTTGCCACAAAATATTAGGAATTTCTGCCTTTTTGCTTCAAAATAAAGAAACTTCTGCTTTTTTTCCCTGAAATACGTGAAATTTCTGCAATTTTGCCCCAAAATAAGTGAAATTTCTGCAATTTTGCCCTAAAATAAGGGAAATTTCTGGAATTTTGCCCCAAAATAAGTGGAATTTCTGAGTTTTGCCCCAAAATAAGGAGAATTTCTGTCTTTTTGCCTCAACATATAGGCAATTTCTGCCTTTTTGCCCTACAATTAGGGGAATTTCTGCAATTTTGCTCCAAAATATGGGGAATTTCTTCCTTTTTGCCCGAAAATAAGAAGAATGCATACCTTTTTGCCATAAAAAATGGAAATTTCTTGATTTTTGCTCCAAAATAAGGGGAATTTCTGCTTTTTGCCTCTAAGTGGAATTTCTGTCTTTTTCCCCCAAAACAAAGAAAATTTCTGGTTTTTTTGCCCCAAAATAAGAAATAATTCTGACTTATTACCCTAAAGTAAGTGAAATTTCTGCAATTTTTCCCCAAAATATGGGAAATTTCTCCCTTTTTGCCCCCAAATAAGGGGAATTTCAGCCTTTTTACCTCAAAATAAGGGGAATTTCTGCAAATTGCCACAAATATTAGGAATTTCTGCTTTTTGCCCCAAAATAAGGATAATTTCTGCCTTTTTTCCCTGAAATAAGTGAAATTTCTGCAATTTTGCCCAAAAATAAGTGAAATTTCTGCAATTTTGCCCCAAAATAAAGGAAATTTCTGTATATTTGCCCCAAAATAAGTGGAATTTCTGAGTTTTGCCACAAAATAAAGAGAATTTCTGTCTATTTGCCCTAACATATAGGGAATTCCTGACATTTTGCCCCATATTTAAAGGAATTTCTGCAATTTTGCTCCAAAATACGGGGAATTTCTGCCTTTTTGCCCGAAAATAAGAAATATGCATACCTTTTTGCCATAAAAAAGGGAAATTTCTTCATTTTTGCTCCAAAATAAGGGGAATTTCTGCTTTTTTGCCTCTAAATAAGTGGAATTTCTGTCTTTTCCCCCCAAAACAAAAGGAATTTCTGTTTTTGGCCCCAAAATAAAAAAATCTCTGACATATTACCCTGATGTAAGTTAAAATTCTGCAATTTTGCCCCAAAATACAGGAAATTTCTGCCTTTTTGCCCCCAAATAAGGGGAATTTCAGCGTTTTTACCTCAAAATAAGTAGAATTTCTGCCTTTTTGCCACAAAATATTAGGAATTTCTGCCTTTTTGCCCCCAAAATTAGAAAAATTTCTGCCTTTTTTCCCTGAAATAAGTGAAATTTCTGCAATTTTGCCCCAAAATAAGTGAAATTTCTGCAATTTGCCCCAAAATAAGTGAAATTTCTGCAATTTTGCCCCAAAAGAAGGGAAATTCCTGGAAATTTGCCCCAAAATAAGTGGAATTTCTGAGTTTTGCCGCAAAATAAGAAGAATTTCTGTCTTTTTGCCCGAACATATAGGGAATTTCTGACTTTTTGTCCCACAATTAAGGGAATTTCTGCAATTTTGCTCCAAAATACGGGGAATTTCTACCCTTTTGCCCGAAAATAAGGAGAATGCATAACTTTTTGCCATAAAAAAGGGAAATGTCTTCATTTTTGCTCCAAAATAAGAGGAATTTCTGCCTTTTTGCCTCTAAATAAGTGGAATTTCTGTCTTTTTCCCCCAAAACAAAAGGAATTCCTTTTCTTTTTGCCCCCAAATAAGGAAAATTTCTGCCTTTTTTCCCTGAAATAAGTAAAATTTCTGCAATTTTGCCCCAAAATAAGTGAAATTTCTCCAATTTTGCCCCAAAATAAGGAAAATTTCTGCAATTTTGCCCCAAAATAAAGAAAATTTCTGGAATTTTGCCCTAAAATAAGTGGAATTTTTGAGTTTTGCCCCAAAATAAGAAGAATTTCTGAATTTTTGCCCCAACATATAGGGAATTTCTCCCTTTTTGCCCCACAACTAGGGTAATTCCTGCAATTTTACTCTAAAATACTGGGAATTTCGGCCTTTTTGCCCGAAAATAAGAAGAATGCATAACTTTTTGCCATAAAAAAGGGAAATTTCTTCATTTTTGCTCCAAAATAAGGGGAATTTCTGCTTTTTTGCCTCTAAATAAGTGGAATTTTTGTTTTTTTTCCCCCAAAACATAGAAAATTCCTGTCTTTTTTGCCCCAAAATAAGGAAAATTTCTGCCTTTTTTCCCTGAAATAAGTGAAATTTCTGCAATTTTGCCCCAAAATAAGTGAAATTTCTCCAATTTTGCCCCAAAATAAGGGAAATTTCTGCAATTTTTCCCTAAAATAAGGGAAATTTCTGGAATTTTGCCCCAAAATAAGTGGAATTTCTGAGTTTTGCCCCAAAATAAGAAGATTTTCTGTCCTTTTGCCCCAACATATAGGGAATTTCTGCCTTTTTGCCCCACAATTAGGGAAATTTCTGCAATTTTGCTCCAAAATACAGGGAATTTCTGCCTTTTTGCCTGAAAATAAGAAGAATGCATACCTTTTGCCATCAAATAGGGAAATTTCTTCATTTTTGCTCCAAAATAAGGGGAATTTCTGCTTTTTTGCCTCTAAATAAGTGGAATATCTGTCTTTTTCCCACAAAACAAAGGTTATTCATGTTTTTTTGCCCCAAAATAAGAAAAATTTCTGACTTATTACCCTGAAGTAAGTGAAATTTCTGCAATTTTGCCCCAAAATAAGGGAAATTTCTGCCTTTTTCCCCCCAAATAAGGGGAATTTCAGCATTTTTACCTCAAAATAAGAAGAATTTCTGCATTTTTGCCACAAAATATTAGGAATTTCTGCCTTTTTGCTTGAAAATAAAGAAACTTCTGCTTTTTTTTCCTGAAATAAGTGAAATTTCTGCAATTTTGCCCCAAAATAAGTGAAATTTCTGCAATTTTGCCCCAAAATAAGGGAAATTTCTGGAATTTTGCCCCAAAATAAGTGGAATTTCTGAGTTTTGCCCCAAAATAAGGAGAATTTCTGTCTTTTTGCCTCAACATATAGGCAATTTCTGCCTTTTTGCCCTACAATTAGGGGAATTTCAGCAATTTTGCTCCAAAATATGGGGAATTTCTGCCTTTTTGCCCGAAAATAAGAAGAATGCATACCTTTTTGCCATAAAAAATGGAAATTTCTTGATTTTTGCTCCAAAATAAGGGGAATTTCTGCTTTTTGCCTCTAAGTGGAATTTCTGTCTTTTTCCCCCAAAACAAAGAAAATTTCTGTTTTTTTGCCCCAAAATAAGAAATAATTCTGACTTATTACCCTAAAGTAAGTGAAATTTCTGCAATTTTTCCCCAAAATATGGGGAATTTCTCCCTTTTTGCCCCCAAATAAGGGGAATTTCAGCCTTTTTACCTCAAAATAAGGGGAATTTCTGCATTTTTGCCACAAATATTATTAATTTCTGCTTTTTGCCCCAAAATAAGGATAATTTCTGCCTTTTTTCCCTGAAATAAGTGAAATTTCTGCAATTTTGCCCCAAAATAAGTGAAATTTCTGCAATTTTGCCCCAAAATAAAGGAAATTTCTGTATATTTGCCCCAAAATAAGTGGAATTTCTGAGTTTTGCCACAAAATAAAGAGAATTTCTGTCTATTTGCCCTAACATATCGGGAATTTCTGATATTTTGCCTCATATTTAAAGGAATTTCTGCAATTTTGCTCCAAAATACGGGGAATTTCTGCCTTTTTGCCCGAAAATAAGAAATATGCATACCTTTTTGCCATAAAAAAGGGAAATTTCTTCATTTTTGCTCCAAAATAAGAGGAATTTCTGCTTTTTTGCCTCTAAATAAGTGGAATTTCTGTCTTTTCCCCCCAAAACAAAGGGAATTTCTGTCTTTTTGGCCCCAAAATAAAAAAATCTCTGACATATTACCCTGATGTAAGTTAAAATTCTGCAATTTTGCCCCAAAATAAAGGAAATTTCTGCCTTTTTGCCCCCAAATAAGGGGAATTTCAGCGTTTTTACCTCAAAATAAGTAGAATTTCTGCCTTTATGCCACAAAATATTAGGAATTTCTGCCTTTTTGCCCCCAAAATTAGAAAAATTTCTGCCTTTTTTCCCTGAAATAAGTGAAATTTCTGCAATTTTGCCCCAAAATAAGTGAAATTTCTGCAATTTACCCCCAAATAAGTGAAATTTCTGCAATTTTGCCCCAAAAGAAGGGACATTCCTGGAAATTTGCCCCAAAATAAGTGGAATTTCTGAGTTTTGCCGCAAAATAAGAAGAATTTCTGTCTTTTTGCCCGAACATATAGGGAATTTCTGACTTTTTGTCCCACAATTAAGGGAATTTCTGCAATTTTGCTCCAAAATACGGGGAATTTCTCCCCTTTTGCCCGAAAATAAGGAGAATGCATACCTTTTTGCCATAAAAAAGGGAAATGTCTTCATTTTTGCTCCAAAATAAGAGGAATTTCTGCCTTTTTGCCTCTAAATAAGTGGAATTTCTGTCTTTTTCCCCCAAAACAAAAGGAATTCCTTTCTTTTTTGCCCCCAAATAAGGAAAATTTCTGCCTTTTTTCCCTGAAATAAGTAAAATTTCTGCAATTTTGCCCCAAAATAAGTGAAATTTCTCCAATTTTGCCCCAAAATAAGGAAAATTTCTGCAATTTTGCCCCAAAATAAAGAAAATTTCTGGAATTTTGCCCTAAAATAAGTGGAATTTTTGAGTTTTGCCCCAAAATAAGAAGAATTTCTGAATTTTTGCCCCAACATATAGGGAATTTCTCCCTTTTTGCCCCACAACTAGGGGAATTTCTGCAATTTTACTCCAAAATACTGGGAATTTCGGCCTTTTTGCCCGAAAATAAGAAGAATGCATAACTTTTTGCCATAAAAAAGGGAAATTTCTTCATTTTTGCTCCAAAATAAGGGGAATTTCTGCTTTTTTGCCTCTAAATAAGTGGAATTTTTGTTTTTTTCCCCCAAAACATAGAAAATTCCTGTCTTTTTTGCCCCAAAATAAAGAAAATTTCTGCCTTTTTTCCCTGAAATAAGTGAAATTTCTGCAATTTTGCCCCAAAATAAGTGAAATTTCTCCAATTTTGCCCCAAAATAAGGGAAATTTCTGCAATTTTTCCCTAAAATAAGGGAAATTTCTGGAATTTTGCCCCGAAATAAGTGGAATTTCTGAGTTTTGCCCCAAAATAAGAAGATTTTCTGTCTTTTTGCCCCATCATATAGAGAATTTCTGCCTTTTTGCCCCACAATTAGGGAAATTTCTGCAATTTTGCTTCAAAATACAGGGAATTTCTGCCTTTTTGCCTGAAAATAAGAAGAATGCATACCTTTTGCCATAAAATAGGGAAATTTCTTCATTTTTGCTCCAAAATAAGGGGAATTTCTGCCTTTTGCCTCTAAATAAGTGGAATATCTGTCTTTTTCCCTCAAAACAAAGGTTATTCATGTTTTTTTGCCCCAAAATAAGAAAAATTTCTGACTTATTACCCTGAAATAAGTGAAATTTCTGCAATTTTGCCCCAAAATAAGGGAAATTTCTGGATTTTTGCCCCAAAATAAGTGGAATTTCTGAGTTTTGCCCCAAAATAAAGAGAATTTCTGTCGTTTTGCCCCAACATATAGGGATTTTCTGCTTTTGCCCCACAATTAGAGGAATTTCTGCAATTTTGCCTCAAAATACGGGGAATTTCTGCCTTTTTGCCCGAAAATAAGAAGAAAGCATACCTTTTTGCCATAAAAAAGGGAAATTTCTTCATTTTTGCTCCAAAATAAGGGGAATTTCTGCTTTTTTGCCTCTAAATAAGTGGAATTTCTGTCTTTTTCCCCCAACACAAAGGGAATTCCTGTCTTTTGTGCCCCAAAATAAAAAAAAAATTCTGACTTATTACCCTGAAGTAAGTGAAATTTTTGCAATTTTGCCCCAAAATAAGGGAAATTTCTGCCTTTTTCCCCCCAAATAAAGGGAATTTCAGCATTTTTACCTCAAAATAAGAAGAATTTCTGCATTTTTGCCACAAAATATTAGGAATTTCTGCCTTTTTGCTTCAAAATAAAGAAACTTCTGCTTTTTTCCCCTGAAATAAGTGAAATTTCTGCAATTTTGCCCCAAAAGAGTGAAATTTCTGCAATTTTGCCCCAAAATAAGGGAAATTTCTGGAATTTTGCCCCAAAATAAGTGGAATTTCTGAGTTTTGCCCCAAAATAAGGAGAATTTCTGTCTTTTTGCCTCAACATATAGGCAATTTCTGCCTTTTTGCCCTACAATTAGGGGAATTTCTGCAATTTTGCTCCAAAATATGGGGAATTTCTGTCTTTTTGCCCAAAAATAAGAAGAATGCATACCTTTTTGCCATAAAAAATGGAAATTTCTTGATTTTTGCTCCAAAATAAGGGGAATTTCTGCTTTTTGACTCTAAGTGGAATTTCTGTCTTTTTCCCCCAAAACAAAGAAAATTTCTGTTTTTTTTGCCCCAAAATAAGAAATAATTCTGACTTATTACCCTAAAGTAAGTGAAATTTCTGCAATTTTTCCCCAAAATATGGGAAATTTCTCCCTTTTTGCCCCCAAATAAGGGGAATTTCAGCCTTTTTACCTCAAAATAAGAGGAATTTCTGCATTTTTGCCACAAATATTAGGAATTTCTGCTTTTTGCCCCAAAATAAGGATAATTTCTGCCTTTTTTCCCTGAAATAAGTGAAATTTCTGCAATTTTGCCCCAAAATAAGTGAAATTTCTGCAATTTTGCCCCAAAATAAAGGAAATTTCTGTATATTTGCCCCAAAATAAGTGGAATTTCTGAGTTTTGCCACAAAATAAAGAGAATTTCTGTCTATTTGCCCTAACATATAGGGAATTTCTGACATTTTGCACCATATTTAAAGGAATTTCTGCAATTTTGCTCCAAAATACGGGGAATTTCTGCCTTTTTGCCCGAAAATAAGAAATATGCATACCTTTTTGCCATAAAAAAGGGAAATTTCTTCATTTTTGCTCCAAAATAAGGGGAATTTCTGCTTTTTTGCCTCTAAATAAGTGGAATTTCTGTCTTTTCCCCCCAAAACAAAGGGAATTTCTGTCTTTTTGGCCGCAAAATAAAAAAATCTCTGACTTATTTCCCTGAAGTAAGTTAAAATTCTGCAATTTTGCCCCAAAATACAGGAAATTTCTGCCTTTTTGCCCCCAAATAAGGGGAATTTCAGCGTTTTTACCTCAAAATAAGTAGAATTTCTGCCTTTTTGCCACAAAATATTAGGAATTTCTGCCTTTTTGCCCCCAAAATTAGAAAAATTTCTGCCTTTTTTCCCTGAAATAAGTGAAATTTCTGCAATTTTGCCCCAAAATAAGTGAAATTTCTGCAATTTGCCCCCAAATAAGTGAAATTTCTGCAATTTTGCCCCAAAAGAAGGGAAATTCCTGGAAATTTGCCCCAAAATAAGTGGAATTTCTGAGTTTTGCCGCAAAATAAGAAGAATTTCTGTCTTTTTGCCCGAACATATAGGGAATTTCTGACTTTTTGTCCCACAATTAAGGGAATTTCTGCAATTTTGCTCCAAAATACGGGGAATTTCTCCCCTTTTGCCCGAAAATAAGGAGAATGCATACCTTTTTGCCATAAAAAAGGGAAATGTCTTCATTTTTGCTCCAAAATAAGAGGAATTTCTGCCTTTTTGCCTCTAAATAAGTGGAATTTCTGTCTTTTTCCCCCAAAACAAAAGGAATTCCTTTCTTTTTTGGCCCCAAATAAGGAAAATTTCTGCCTTTTTTCCCTGAAATAAGTAAAATTTCTGCAATTTTGCCCCAAAATAAGTGAAATTTCTCCAATTTTGCCCCAAAATAAGGAAAATTTCTGCAATTTTGCCCCAAAATAAAGAAAATTTCTGGAATTTTGCCCCAAAATAAGTGGAATTTTTGAGTTTTGCCCCAAAATAAGAAGAATTTCTGAATTTTTGCCCCAACATATAGGGAATTTCTCCCTTTTTGCCCCACAACTAGGGGAATTTCTGCAATTTTACTCCAAAATACGGGGAATTTCGGCCTTTTTGCCCGAAAATAAGAAGAACGCATAACTTTTTGCCATAAAAAAGGGAAATTTCTTCATTTTTGCTCCAAAATAAGGGGAATTTCTGCTTTTTTGCCTCTAAAACAGTGGAATTTTTGTTTTTTTCCCCCAAAACATAGAAAATTCCTGTCTTCTTTGCCCCAAAATAAGGAAAATTTCTGCCTTTTTTCCCTGAAATAAGTGAAATTTCTGCAATTTTGCCCCAAAATAAGTGAAATTTCTCCAATTTTGCCCCAAAATAAGGGAAATTTCTGCAATTTTTCCCTAAAATAAGGGAAATTTCTGGAATTTTGCCCCAAAATAAGTGGAATTTCTGAGTTTTGCCCCAAAATAAGAAGATTTTCTGTATTTTTGCCCCAACATATAGAGAATTTCTGCCTTTTTGCCCCACAATTAGGGAAATTTCTGCAATTTTGCTCCAAAATACAGGGAATTTCTGCCTTTTTGCCTGAAAATAAGAAGAATGCATACCTTTTGCCATAAAATAGGGAAATTTCTTCATTTTTGCTCCAAAATAAGGGGAATTTCTGCTTTTTTGCCTCTAAATAAGTAGAATATCTGTCTTTTTCCCTCAAAACAAAGGTTATTCATGTTTTTTTTGCCCCAAAATAAGAAAAATTTCTGACTTATTACCCTGAAATAAGTGAAATTTCTGCAATTTTGCCCCAAAATAAGGGAAATTTCTGGATTTTTGCCCCAAAATAAGTGGAATTTCTGAGTTTTGCCCCAAAATAAAGAGAATTTCTGTCGTTTTGCCCCAACATATAGAAAATTTCTGCTTTTGCCCCACAATTAGGGGAATTTCTGCAATTTTGCTCCAAAATACGGGGAATTTCTGCCTTTTTGCCCGAAAATAAGAAGAAAGCATACCTTTATGCCATAAAAAAGGGAAATTTCTTCATTTTTGCTCCAAAATAAGGGGAATTTCTGCTTTTTTGCCTCTAAATAAGTGGAATTTCTGTCTTTTTCCCCCAACACAAAGGGAATTCCTGTCTTTTTGCCCCAAAATAAGGAAAAATTTTGACTTATTACCCTGAAGTAAGTGAAATTTCTGCAATTTTGCCCCAAAATAAGGGAAATTTCTGCCTTTTTCCCCCCAAATAAAGGGAATTTCAGCATTTTTACCTCAAAATAAGAAGAATTTCTGCATTTTTGCCACAAAATATTAGGAATTTCTGCCTTTTTGCTTCAAAATAAAGAAACTTCTGCTTTTTTCCTTGAAATAAGTGAAATTTCTGCAATTTTGCATCAAAATAAGTGAAATTTCTGCAATTTTGCCCCAAAATAAGGGAAATTTCTGGAATTTTGCCCCAAAATAAGTGGAATTTCTGAGTTTTGCCCCAAAATAAGGAGAATTTCTGTCTTTTTGCCTCAACATATAGGCAATTTCTGCCTTTTTGCCCTACAATTAGGGGAATTTCTGCAATTTTGCTCCAAAATATGGGGAATTTCTGCCTTTTTGCCCGAAAATAAGAAGAATGCATACCTTTTTGCCATAAAAAATGGAAATTTCTTGATTTTTGCTCCAAAATAAGGGGAATTTCTGCTTTTTGCCTCTAAGTGGAATTTCTGTCTTTTTCCCCCAAAACAAAGAAAATTTCTGTTTTTTTTGCCCCAAAATAAGAAATAATTCTGACTTATTACCCAAAAGTAAGTGAAATTTCTGCAATTCTTCCCCAAAATATGGGAAATTTCTCCCTTTTTGCCCCCAAATAAGGGGAATTTCAGCCTTTTTACCTCAAAATAAGGGGAATTTCTGCATTTTTGCCACAAATATTAGGAATTTCTGCTTTTTGCCCCAAAATAAGGATAATTTCTGCCTTTTTTCCCTGAAATAAGTGAAATTTCTGCAATTTTGCCCCAAAATAAGTGAAATTTCTGCAATTTTGCCCCAAAATAAAGGAAATTTCTGTATATTTGCCCCAAAATAAGTGGAATTTCTGAGTTTTGCCACAAAATAAAGAGAATTTCTGTCTATTTGCCCTAACATATAGGGAATTTCCGACATTTTGCCCCATATTTAAAGGAATTTGCGCAATTTTGCTCCAAAATACGGGGAATTTCTGCCTTTTTGCCCGAAAATAAGAAATATGCATACCTTTTTGCCATAAAAAAGGGAAATTTCTTCATTTTTGCTCCAAAATAAGGGGAATTTCTGCTTTTTTGCCTCTAAATAAGTGGAATTTCTGTCTTTTCCCCCCAAAACAAAGGGAATTTCTGTCTTTTTGGCCCCAAAATAAAAAAATCTCTGACTTATTACCCTGAAGTAAGTTAAAATTCTGCAATTTTGCCCCAAAATAGAGGAAATTTCTGCCTTTTTGCCCCCAAATAAGGGGAATTTCAGCGTTTTTACCTCAAAATAAGTAGAATTTCTGCCTTTTTGCCACAAAATATTAGGAATTTCTGCCTTTTTGCCCCCAAAATTAGAAAAATTTCTGCCTTTTTTCCCTGAAATAAGTGAAATTTCTGCAATTTTGCCCCAAAATAAGTGAAATTTCTGCAATTTGCCCCCAAATAAGTGAAATTTCTGCAATTTTGCCCCAAAAGAAGGGAAATTCCTGGAAATTTGCCCCAAAATAAGTGGAATTTCTGAGTTTTGCGGCAAAATAAGAAGAATTTCTGTCTTTTTGCCCGAACATATAGGGAATTTCTGACTTTTTGTCCCACAATTAAGGGAATTTCTGCAATTTTGCTCCAAAATACGGGGAATTTCTCCCCTTTTGCCCGAAAATAAAAAGAATGCATACCTTTTTGCCATAAAAAAGGGAAATGTCTTCATTTTTGCTCCAAAATAAGAGGAATTTCTGCCTTTTTGCCTCTAAATAAGTGGAATTTCTGTCTTTTCCCCCCAAAACAAAAGGAATTCCTTTCTTTTTTGGCCCCAAATAAGGAAAATTTCTGCCTTTTTTCCCTGAAATAAGTAAAATTTCTGCAATTTTGCCCCAAAATATGGGAAATTTCTCCAATTTTGCACCAAAATAAGAAAAATTTCTGCAATTTTGCCCCAAAATAAATAAAATTTCTGGAATTTTGCCCCAAAATAAGTGGAATTTTTGAGTTTTGCCCCAAAATAAGAAGAATTTCTGAATTTTTGCCCCACAACTAAAGGAATTTCTGCAATTTTACTCCAAAATACGGGGAATTTCGGCCTTTTTGCCCGAAAATAAGAAGAATGCATAACTTTTTGCCATAAAAAAGGGAAATTTCTTCATTTTTGCTCCAAAATAAGGGGAATTTCTGCTTTTTTGCCTCTAAATAAGTGGAATTTTTGTTTTTTTCCCCCAAAACATAGAAAATTCCTGTCTTTTTTGCCTCAAAATAAGGAAAATTTCTGCCTTTTTTCCCTGAAATAAGTGAAATTTCTGCAATTTTGCCCCAAAATAAGTGAAATTTTTTCAATTTTGCCCCAAAATAAGGGAAATTTCTGCAATTTTGCCCCCAAATAATGGAAATTTCTGGAATTTTGCCCCAAAATAAGTGGAATTTCTGAGTTTTGCCCCAAAATAAGGAGAATTTCTGTCTTTTTGCCCCAACATATAGAGAATGTCTGCCTTTTTGCCTCACAATTAGGGGAATTTCTGCAATTTTTCCCCAAATTAAGGGAAATTTCATCCTTTTTGCTTCCAAATAAGAAGAATCTCAGGCTTTTTACCTATAAATAAGGGGAATTTCTGCATTTTTGCCACAAAATATTAGGAATTTTTGCTTTTTGCACTAAAATAAGAAAAATTTCTGCCTTTTTTCTCTGAAATAAGTGAAATTTCTGCAATTTTGCCACAAAATAAGTGAAATTTCTGCAATTTTGCCCCAAAATAATGGAAATTTCTTCAATTTTGCCCCAAAATAAAGGAAATTTCTGCAATTTTGCCCCAAAATAAGTGGAATTTCTGAGTTTTGCCCCAAAATAAGGAGAATTTCTGTCTTTTTGCCCTAACATATAAGGAATTTCTGCCTTTTTGCCCCACAATTAGGGGAATTTCTGCAATTTTGCTCCAAAATCGGGGAATTTCTGCCTTTTTGCCTGAAAATAAGAAGAATGCATACCTTTTTGCCATAGAAATCGGAAATTTCTTCATTTTTGCTTCAAAATAAGGGGAATTTCTAGTTTTTTGCTACTAAATAAGTGGAATTTCTGTCTTTTTCCCCCAAAACAAAGGGAATTTTTGTCTTTTTGGACCCAAAATAATAAAATCTCTGACTTATTACCCTGAAGTAAGTGAAAATTCTGCAATTTTGCCTCAAAATAAGGGAAATTTCTGCCTTTTTGCCCCCAAATAAGGGGAATTTCAGCCTTTTACCTCAAAATAATGGGAATTTCTGCATTTTTGCCACAAAATATTAGGAATTTCTGCATTTTTGCCCCAAAAATTAGAAAAATTTCTGCCTTTTTTCCCGGAAATTAGTGAAATTTCTGCAATTTTGCCCCAAAATAAGTGAAATTTCTGCAATTTGCCTTAAAATAAGTGAAATTTCTGCAATTTTGCCCCAAAAGAATGTAAATTTCTGGAAATTTGCCCCAAAATAAGTGGAATTTCTGAGTTTTGACCAAAAATAAAAAGAATTTCTGTCTTTTTGCCCTAACATATAGGCAATTTCTGCCTTTTTGCCCCACAATTAGGAGAATTTCTGCATTTTTGCTCAAAAATACGGGGAATTTCTGCCTTTTTGCCCGAAAATAAGAAGAATGCATACCTTTTTGCCATAAAAAATGGAAATTTCTTGATTTTTGCTCCAAAATAATGGGAATTTCTGCTTTTTTGCCTCTAACTAAGTGGAATTTCTGTCTTTTTCCCCCCAAACAAAGGGAATTTCTGTCTTTTTTGCCCCAAAATAAGAAAAAATTTTGACTTATTACCCTGAAGTAAGTGAAATTTCTGAAATTTTTCCCTAAAATTGGGAAATTTCTGCCTTTTTGCCCCCAAATAAGGGGAATTTCAGCCTTTTTACCTCAAAATAAGGGGAATTTCTGCATTTTTGCCACAAAATATTAGGAATTTCTTCAATTTTGCCCCAAAATAAGTGAAATTTCTGCAATTTGCCCCAAAATAAGTGAAATTTCTGCAAATTTGCCTTAAAAGAAGGGAAATTTCTGGAAATTTGCCACAAAATAATTGGAATTTCTGAGTTTTGCCCTAAAATAAGGAGAATTTCTGTCTTTTTGCCCCAACATATAGAGAATTTCTGCCTTTTTGCCCCACAACTAGGGGAATTTCTGCAATTTTGCTCCAAAATACGGGGAATTTCTGCCTTTTTGCCCGAAAATAAGAAGAATGCAAACCTTTTTGCCATAAAAAGGGGAAATTTCTTCATTTTTGCTCCAAAATAAGAGGAATTTCTGTTTTTTGCCTCTAAATAAGTGGAATTTCTGTCTTTTTCCCCCAAAACATAGAAAATTCCTGTTTTTTGCCACAAAATAAGGAAAATTTCTGCCTTTTTTTCCCTGAAATAAGTGAAATTTCTGCAATTTTGCCCCAAAATAAGTGAAACTTCTTCAATTTTGCCCCAAAATAAGGGAAATTTCTGCAATTTTGCCCCAAAATAAGGGAAATTTCTGGAATTTTGCCCCAAAATTAGTGGAATTTCTGAGTTTTGCCCCAAAATAAGGAGAATTTCTGTCTTTTTGCCCCAACATATAGAGAATGTCTGCCTTTTTGCCTCACAATTAGGGGATTTCTGCAATTTTTCCCCAAATTAAGGGAAATTTCATCCTTTTTGCTTCCAAATAAGAAGAATCTCAGGCTTTTTACCTATAAATAAGGGGAATTTCTGCATTTTTGCCACAAAATATTAGGAATTTTTGCTTTTTGCACTAAAATAAGAAAAATTTCTGCCTTTTTTCTCTGAAATAAGTGAAATTTCTGCAATTTTGCCACAAAATAAGTGAAATTTCTGCAATTTTGCCCCAAAATAAGGGAAATTTCTTCAATTTTGCCCCAAAATAAAGGAAATTTCTGCAATTTTGCCCCAAAATAAGTGGAATTTCTGAGTTTTGCCCCAAAATAAGGAGAATTTCTTTCTTTTTGCCCTAACATATAGGGAATTTCTGCCTTTTTGCCCCACAATTAGGGGAATTTCTGCAATTTTGCTCCAAAATCGGGGAATTTCTGTCTTTTTGCCTGAAAATAAGAAGAATGCATACCTTTTTGCCATAGAAAACGGAAATTTCTTCATTTTTGCTCCAAAATAAGGGGAATTTCTGCTTTTTTGCCTCTAAATAAGTGGAATTTCTGTCTTGTTCCCCCAATACAAAGGGAATTCCTGTCTTTTTTGCCCCAAAATGAGGAAAAATTCTGACTTATTACCCTGAAGTAAGTGAAATTTCTGCAATTTTGCTCCAAAATAAGGGAAATTTCTGCCTTTTTCCCCACAAATACGGGGAATTTCAGCCTTTTTACCTCAAAATAAGGGGAATTTCTGCATTTTTGCCACAAAATATTAGGAATTTCTGCCTTTTTGCTTCAAAATAAGAAAACTTCTGCTCTTTTTTTCCTGAAATAAGTGAAATTTCTGCAATTTTACCCCAAAATAAGTGAAATTTCTGCAATTTTGCCTCAAAATAAGGGAAATTTCTGGAATTTTGCCCCAAAATATGTGGAATTTCTGAGTTTTGCCCCAAAATAAGGAGAATTTCTGTCTTTTTGCCCCAACATATAGGCAATTTCTGCCTTTTTGCCCCACTATTATGAGAATTTCTGCAATTTTGCTCCAAAATACGATGAATTTCTGCCTTTTTGCCCGAAAATAAGAAGAATGCATACCTTTTTGCCTTAAAAAATGGAAATTTCTTGATTTTTGCTCCAAAATAAGGGGAATTTCTTCTTCTTTGCCTCTTAATAAGTGGAATTTCTGTCTTTTTCCCCCAAAACAAAGAAAATTTCTGTCTTTTTTGCCCAAAAATAAGAAGAATGCATACCTTTTTGCCTTAAAAAATGGAAATTTCTTGATTTTTGCTCCAAAATACGGGGAATTTCTTCCTTTTTGCCGGAAAATAAGAAGAATGCATACCTTTTTTCCATAAAAAAGAGAAATTTCTTCATTTTTGCTCCAAAATAAGTGGAATTTCTGCTTTTTTGCCTCTAAATAAGTGGAATTTCTGTTTTTTCCCCCCAAACAAAGGGAAT
The DNA here is from genome assembly GCF_963924665.1 of Micromys minutus. Taxonomy (NCBI): domain Eukaryota; kingdom Metazoa; phylum Chordata; class Mammalia; order Rodentia; family Muridae; genus Micromys; species Micromys minutus. Next base: position 129,377 of record NW_027667305.1, on the reverse strand, counting down.
TTCTGTCTTTTTGGCCCCACAATAAAAAAAATTTCTGACTTATTACCCGGAAGTAAGTGAAATTTCTGCAATTTTGCCCCAAAATAAGGGAAATTTCTGCCTTTTTGCCCCCAAATAAGAGGAATTTCAGGCTTTTTACCTCAAAATAAGGGGAATTTCTGCATTATTGCCACAAAATATTAAAAATTTCTGCATTTTTGCCCCAAAAAATAGAAAAATTTCTGCCTTTTTTCCCTGAAATAAGTGAAATTTCTGCAATTTTGCCCAAAATAAGTGAAATTTCTGCAATTTTGCCCCAAAATAAGGGAAATTTCTGGAATTTTGCCCCAAAATTAGTGGAATATCTGAGTTTTTCTCTAAAATATGGACAATTTTTGTCATTTTGCCCCAACATATAGAGAATTTCTGCCTTTTTGTCCCACAATTAGGGGAATTTCTGCAATTTTGCTCCAAAATACGGGCAATTTCTGCCTTTTTGCCCGAAAATAAGGAGAATGCATACCTTTTTGCCATAAAAAAGGGAAATTTCTTCATTTTTGCTTCAAAATAAAAGGAATTTCTGCATTTTTGCCTCTAAATATGTGGAATTTCTTTCTTCTTCCCCCAAAACAAGAACATTCCTGTCTTTTTTGCCCCAAAATAAGGAAAATTTCTGCCTTTTTCCCTCAAATAAGAGAAATTTCTACAATTTTGCCCCAAAATAAGTGAAATTTCTCCAATTTTGCCCCAAAAGAAGGGAAATTTCGGCAATTTTGCACTAAAATAAGGGAAATTTCTCGATTTTTGCCCCAAAATAAGTGGAATTTCTGTGTTTTGCCCCAAAATAAGGAGAATTTCTGTCTTTTTGCCCCAACATATAGGCAATTTCTGCCTTTTTGCCCCACAATTAGAGGAATTTCTGCAATTTTGCTCCAAAATACAAGGAATTTCTGCCTTTTTGCCAGAAAATAAGAAGAATGCATACCTTTTTGCCATAGAAAAGAAAAATTTCTTCATTTTTGCTCCAAAATACGAGGAATTTCTGCCTTTTTGCCCGAAAATAAAAAGAATGCATAACTTTTTGCCATAGAAAAGGGAAATTTGTTCATTTTTGCTCCAAAATAAGGGGAATTTCTGCTTTTTTGCCTCTAAATAAGTGGAATTTCTGTCTTTTTCCCCCAAAACAATGGAAATTTCTGTCTTTTTTGCCCCAAAATAAGAAAAAATTCTGACTTATTACCCTGAAGTAAGTGAAATTTCTGCAATTTTGCCCCAAAATATAGGAAATTTCGGCCTTTTTGCCTCCAAATAAGGGGAATTTCAGCCTTTTTACCTCAAAATAAGGGGAATTTCTGCATTTATGCCACAAAATATTAAAAATTTCTGCCTTTTTGCCCCAAAATAAGAAAAATTTCTGCCTTTTTTCTCTGAAATAAGTGAAATTTTTGCAATTTTGCCCCAAAATATGTGAAATTTCTGCAATTTTGCCCCAAAATAAGGGAAATTTCTGGAATTTTGCCCCAAAATAAGTGGAATTTCTGAGTTTTGCCCCAAAATAAGGAGAATTTCTGACTTTTTGCCCCAACATATAGGCAATTTCTTCTTTTTTGCCCCACAATTAGGGGAATTTCTGCAATTTTGCTCCAAAATACGGGGAATTTCTGCCTTTTTGCCGGAAAATAAGAAGAATGCATACCTTTTTGCCATAGAAAAGGGAAATTTCTTCATTTTTGCTCCAAAATAAGGGGAATTTCTGCATTTTTGCCTCTAAATATGTGGAATTTCTTTCTTCTTCCCCCAAAACAAGAACATTCCTGTCTTTTTTGCCCCAAAATAAGGAAAATTTCTGCCTTTTTCCCTCAAATAAGAGAAATTTCTACAATTTTGCCCCAAAATAAGTGAAATTTCTCCAATTTTGCCCCAAAAGAAGGGAAATTTCGGCAATTTTGCACTAAAATAAGGGAAATTTCTCGATTTTTGCCCCAAAATAAGTGGAATTTCTGTGTTTTGCCCCAAAATAAGGAGAATTTCTGTCTTTTTGCCCCAACATATAGGCAATTTCTGCCTTTTTGCCCCACAATTAGAGGAATTTCTGCAATTTTGCTCCAAAATACAGGGAATTTCTGCCTTTTTGCCAGAAAATAAGAAGAATGCATACCTTTTTGCCATAGAAAAGAAAAATTTCTTCATTTTTGCTCCAAAATACGAGGAATTTCTGCCTTTTTGCCCGAAAATAAAAAGAATGCATAACTTTTTGCCTTAGAAAAGGGAAATTTGTTCATTTTTGCTCCAAAATAAGGGGAATTTCTGCTTTTTTGCCTCTAAATAAGTGGAATTTCTGTCTTTTTCCCCCAAAACAATGGAAATTTCTGTCTTTTTTGCCCCAAAATAAGAAAAAATTCTGACTTATTACCCTGAAGTAAGTGAAATTTCTGCAATTTTGCCCCAAAATATAGGAAATTTCGGCCTTTTTGCCTCCAAATAAGGGGAATTTCAGCCTTATTACCTCAAAATAAGGGGAATTTCTGCATTTTTGCCACAAAATATTAAAAATTTCTGCCTTTTTGCCCCAAAATAAGAAAAATTTCTGCCTTTTTTCTCTGAAATAAGTGAAATTTTTGCAATTTTGCCCCAAAATAAGTGAAATTTCTGCAATTTTGCCCCAAAATAAGGGAAATTTCTGGAATTTTGCCCCAAAATAAGTGGAATTTCTGAGTTTTGCCCCAAAATAAGGAGAATTTCTGAATTTTTGCCCCAACATATAGGCAATTTCTTCCTTTTTGCCCCACAATTAGGGGAATTTCTGCAATTTTGCTCCAAAATACGGGGAATTTCTGCCTTTTTGCCGGAAAATAAGAAGAATGCATACCTTTTTGCCATAGAAAAGGGAAATTTCTTCATTTTTGCTCCAAAATAAGGGGAATTTCTGCTTTTTTGCCTCTAAATAAGTGGAATTTCTGTCTTTTTCCCCCAAAACAAAGGGAATATATGTCTTTTTAGCTCCAAAATAAAAAAAAATTCTGACTTATTACCCTGAAGTAAGCGAAATTTCTGCAATTTTACACCAAAATATGGGACATTTCAGCCTTTTTGCACCCAAATAAGGGGAATTTCAGCCTTTTTACCTCAAAATAAAGGGGAATTTCTGCATTTTTGCCACAAAATATTAGGAATTTCTGCTTTTTGCCACAAAATAAGAAAAAATTCTGCCTTTTTTCTCTGAAATAAGTGAAATTTCTGTTATTTTGCCCCCAAATAAGTGAAATTTCTGCAATTTTGCCCTAAAATAAGGAAAATTTCTGCTTTTTTGTCCCCAAATAAAGAGAATTTCAGCCTTTTAACCTCAAAATAAGGGGAATTTCTGCATTTTTGCTCCAAAATATTAAAAATTTCTGCCTTTTTCCTCAAAATAAGAAAAATTTCTGCCTTTTTTCACTGAAATAAATAAAATTTTTGCAATTTTGCCCCAAAATAAGTGAAATTTCTGCAATTTTGCTCCAAAATAAGGGAAATTTCTGGAATTTTGCCCCAAAATATGTGGAATTTCTGAGGTTTGCTCCAAAATAAGGAGAATTTCTGTCTTTTTGCCCCAACATATAGGCAATTTCTGCCTTTTTGCCCCACAATTAGAGGAATTTCTGCAATTTTGCTCCAAAATACAGGGATTTTCTGCCTTTTTGCCCGAAAATAAGAAGAATGCATAACTTTTTGCCATAAAAAAGGAAAATTTCTTCATTTTTGCTCCAAAATATGGGGAATTTCTGCTTTCTTGCCTCTAAATAAGTGGATTTTCTGTCTTTTTCCCCCAAAACCAAGGGAATTCCTGTCTTTTTTGCCCCAAAATAAAAAAAATTTCAGACTTATTACCCTGAAATAAGTGAAATTTCTGCAATTTTGCCCCAAAATAAAGGAAATTTTTGCCTATTTGCCCCCAAATAAGGGGAATTTCAGCCTTTTTACCTCAAAATAAGAGGAATTTCTGCATTTTGCAAATAAATGTTATCAATTTCATCCTTTTTGCCCCGAAAATAAATTTCAGCTTTTTTTCCTTGAAATAAGTGAAATTTCTGCAATTTTTCCCCAAAATAAAGGACATTTTTGCCTTTTTGCCCCCAAATAAGGGGAATTTTAGCCTTTTTACCTCAAAAAAAGGGGAATTTCTGCATTTTTGTCACAAAATATTAGGAATTTCTGCCTATTTGCCCCAAAATAAAAAAAATTTCTGCTTTTTTTCCCTGAAATAAGTGAAATTTCTGCAATTTTGCCCCAAAATAAGTGAAATTTCTGCAATTTTGCCCCAAAATAAGGGAAATTTCTGGAATTTTGCCCCAAAATAAGTGGAATTTCTTAATTTTTCCCCCAAAATAAGAAAAATTTCTGTCTTTTTGCCCCAACATATAGAGAATTTCTGCATTTTTCCCCACAATTAGGGAAATCTCTTCAATTTTGCTCAAAAAAACGCAGAATTTCTGCCTCTTTGCCCGAAAATAAGAAGAATGCATTCCTTTTTGCCATAATACATGGAAATTTCTTCATTTTTGCTCCAAAATAAGAAGAATTTCTGCTTTTTTGCCTCTAAATAAGTGGAATTTCTGTCTTTTCCCCCCAAAACAAAGGAAATTTCTGTCTTTTTGGCCCCACAATAAAAAAAATTTCTGACTTATTACCCTGAAGTAAGTGAAAATTCTGCAATTTTGCCCCAAAATAAGGGAAATTTCTGCCTTTTTGCCCCCAAATAAGAGGAATTTCAGGCTTTTTACCTCAAAATAAGGGGAATTTCTGCATTTTTGCCACAAAATATTAAAAATTTCTGCATTTTTGCCCCTAAAAATAGAAAAATTTCTGCCTTTTTTCTCTGAAATAAGTGAAATTTCTGCAATTTTGCCTCAAAATAAGTGAAATTTCTGGAATTTTGCCACAAAATAAAGGAAATTTCTGGAATTTTGCCCCAAAATTAGTGGAATATCTGAGTTTTTCCCTAAAATATGGACAATTTCTGTCTTTTTGCCCCAACATATAGAGAATTTCCGCCTTTTTGTCCCACAATTAGGGGAATTTCTGCAATTTTGCTCCAAAATACGGGCATTTTCTGCCTTTTTGCCCGAAAATAAGGAGAATGCATACCTTTTTGCCATAAAAAAGGGAAATTTCTTCATTTTTGCTCCAAAATAAGGGGAATTTCTGCTTTTTTGCCTCTAAATAAGTGGAATTTCTTACTTTTTCCCACAAAACAAGAAAATTCCTGTCTTTTTTGCCCCAAAATAAGGAAAATTTCTGCCTTTTTTTCTCAAATAAGAGAAATTTCTGCAATTTTTCCCCAAAATAAGTGAAATTTCTCCAATTTTGCCCCCAAATAAGGGAAATTTCGGCAATTTTGCCCAAAAATAAGGGAAATTTCTGGAATTTTGCCCCAAAATAAGTGGAATTTCTGAGTTTTGCCCCAAAATAAGGAGAATTTCTGACTTTTTGCCCCAACATATAAAGAATTTCTGCCTTTTTGCCCCATAATTAGGGGAATTTCTGCAATTTGCACGAAAATAAGGGAAATTTCTGTCTTTTTTGCCCCAAAATAAGGAAAAATTCTAACTTATTACCCTGAAGTAACTAAAATATCTGCAATTTTGCCCCAAAATAAGGGAAATTTCTGGAATTTTGCCCCAAAATAAGTGGAATTTCTGAGTTTTGCCCCAAAATAAGGAAAATTTCTGTCTTTTTGCCCCAACATATAAAGAATTTCTGCCTTTTTGCCCCACAATTAGGGAAATTTCTGCAATTTTGCTCCAAAATATGGGGAATTTCTGCCTTTTTGCCCGAAAATAAGAAGAATGCATAACTTTTTGCCATAAAAATGGGAAATTTCTTCATTTTTGCTCCAAAATAAAAGGAATTTCTGCTTTTTTGCCTCTAAATAAGTGGAATTTCTGTCTTTTTCCTCCAAAACAAAGGGAATTTCTGTCTTTTTTGCCCCAAAATAAAAAAAAAAATTCTGACTTATTACCCTGAAGTAAGTGAAATTTCTGCAATTTTGCCCCAAAATAAGGGAAATTACTGCCTTTTTGCCCCCAAATCGAGGGAATTTCAGCCTTTTAACCTCAAAATAAGGGGAATTTCTGCATTTTGGCCCCCAAATAAGGAGAATTTCAGCCTTTTTACCTCAAAATAAGGGACATTTCTGCATTTTTGCCACAAAATATTAAAAATTTCTGCCTTTTTGCCCCAAAATAAGAAAATTTCTGATTTTTTTCCCTGAAATAAGTGAAATTTCTGAAATTTTGCCCCAAAATAAGTGAAATTTCTGCAATTTTGCCCCCAAAAAAAGAAATTTCTGGAATTTTGCCCCAAAATAAGTGAAATTTCTGCAAGTTTGCCCCAAAATAAAAGAAATTTCTGGAATTTTGCTCCAAAATAAGTGGAATTTCTGAGTTTTGACCCAAAATAAGGAGAATTTCTGTCTTTTTGCCCTAACTAAAGGGAATTTCTGCATTTTTGCCCCACAATTAGGGGAATTTCTGCAATTTTGCTCCAAAATACGGGGAATTAATGCCTTTTTGCCCGAAAATAAGAAGAATGCATACCGTTTTGCCATAAAAAAAAAATTTCTTCATTTTTGCTCCAAAATAAGGGGAATTTCTGCTTTTTTGCCTCTAAATAAGTGGAATTTCTGTCTTTTTCCCCCCAAAAAAAGGGAATTCCTGTCTTTTTTGCCCCAAAATAAGGGAAATTTCTGACTTATTACCCTGAAATAAGTGAAATTTTTGCAATTTTGCCCCAAAATAAACAAAATTTTTGTCTTTTTGCCCCCAAATAAGGGGAATTTCAGCCTTTTTACCTCAAAATAAGGGGAATTTCTGCATTTATGCCACAAAATATTAGGAATTTCTGCCTTTTTGTCCCAAAATAAGAAAATTTCTGCTTTTTTCCCCTAAAATAAGGGAAATTTGTGCAATTTTGCCGCAAAATAAGTGAAATTTCTGCAATTTTGCCCCAAAATAAGTGAAATTTCTAGAATTTTTGCCCCAAAATAAGTGGAATTTCTTAGTTTTGCCCCAAAATAAGGAGAATTTCTCTCTTTTTGCCCCAACATATTGGCAATTTCTGCCTTTTTGCCCCACAATTAGGGAAATTTCTGCAATTTTGTTCCAAAATACGGGGAATTTCTGCCTTTTTGCCCAAAAATATGAAGAATGCATACCTTTTTGCCATAAAAAAGGGAAATTTCTTCATTTTTGCTCCAAAATAAGGGGAATTTCTGAATTTTTGCCTCTAAATAAGAGCAATTTCTGTCTTTTTCCCCCAAAACAAAGGGAATTTCTGTTTTTTTTGCCCCAAAATAAGGAAAAATTCTGCCTTATTACCCTGAAGTAAGTGAAATTTCTGCAATATTGCCCCAAAATAAGTGAAATTTCTGTAATTTTGACCCAAAATCAAAGAAATTTCTGCAGTTTTGCCCCAAAATAAGGGAAATTTCTGGAATTTTGTCCCAAAATAAGTGGAATTTCTGAGATTTGCCCCAAAATAAGGAGAATTTCTGTTTTTTTGCCCCAACATATAGGCAATTTCTGCTTTTTTGCCTTATAATTAGGGGAATTTCTGCAATTTTGCTCCAATTACGGGGAATTTCTGCTTTTTTGCCCGAATATGAGAAGAATGCATACCTTTTTGCCATAAAAAACGGAAATTTCTTCATTTTTCCTCCAAAATAAGGGGAATTTCTGCTTTTTTGCCTCTAAATAAGTGGAATTTCTGTCTTTTTCCCCCAAAACAAAGGGAATTCCTTTTTTTTTTGCCCCAAAATAAGGAAAATTTCTGACTTATTACCCTGAAATAAGTGAAATTACTGCAATTTTGCCCCAAAATAAACAAAATTTTTGCCTTTTTGCCCCCAAATAAGGGGAATTTCAGCCTTTTTACCTCAAAATAAGAGGAATTTCTGCATTTATGCCACAAAATATTAGGAATTTCTGCCTTTTTGACCCAAAATAAGAAAATTTCTGCTTTTTTCTCCTGAAATAAGTGAAATTTCTGCAATTTTGCCCAAAAATAAGTGAAATTTCTGCAATTTTGCCCCAAAATAAGTGGAATTTCTGTCTTTTTCCCCCAAAACAAAGGGAATTTCTCTTTTTTGCCCCAAAATAAGGAAAAATTCTGCCTTATTACCCTGAAGTAAGTGAAATTGCTGCAATATTGCCCCAAAATAAGTGAAATTTCTGCAATTTTGCCCCAAAATAAGGGAAATTTCTGGAATTTTGTCCCAAAGTAAGTGGAATTTCTGAGTTTTGCCCCAAAATATGGAGAATTTCTGTCTTTTTGACCCAACACATAGGCAATTTCTGCTTTTTGCCCCACAATTAGGGAAATTTTTGCAATTTTTCGCCAAAATACGGGGAATTTCTGCCTATTGCCTGAAAATAAGAAGAATGCATACCTTTTTGCCATAAAAAATGGAAATTTCTTCATTTTTGCTCCAAAATAAGGGGAATTTCTGCTTTTTTTGCCTCTAAATAAGTGGAATTTCTGTCTTTTTCCCCCAAAACAAAGAAAATTCCTGTCTTTTTTGCCCCGAAATAAGGAAAAATTCTGACTTATTACCCTGAAATAAGTGAAATTTCTGCAATTTTGCCCCAAAATAAAGGAAATTTTTGGCTTTTTGCTCCCAAATAAGGGGAATTTCAGCATTTTTACCTCAAAATAAGGGGAATTTCTGCATTTTTGCCACAAAATATTAGGAATTTTTGCCTTTTTGCCCCAAAATAAGAAAATTTCTGCTTTTTTTCACTGAAATAAGTGAAATTTCTGCAATTTTGCCTAAAAATAAGTGAAATTTCTGCAATTTTGCCCCAAAATAAAAGAAATTTCTGGAATTTTGCCTCAAAATAAGTGGAATTTTTGAGTTTTGCCCCAAAATAAAGAGAATTTCTGTCTTTTTGCCCCAACATATAGGCAATTTCTTCTTTTTGCCCCACAATTAGGGGAATTTCTGCAATTTTGCTCCAAAATACAGGGAATTTCTGCCTTTTTGCCCGAAAATAAGAAGAATGCATACCTTTTTGCCATAAAATAGGGAAATTTCTTCATATGTGCTCCAAAATAAGGGGAATTTCTGGTTTTTTGCCTCTAAAGAAGTGGAATTTCTGTTCTTTTCCCCCAAAACAAAGGGAATTCCTGTCTTTTTTGCCCCAAAATAAGGAAAATTTCTGACTTATTACTCTGAAATAAGTGAAAATTCTGCAATTTTGCCCCAAAATAAAGAAAATTTTTGCCTTTTTGCCCCCAAATAAGGGGAATTTCAGCCTTTGTACCTCAAAATAAGGGGAATTTCTGCATTTATGCCACAAAATATTAGGAATTTCTGCCTTTTTGCCCCAAAATAAGAAAATTTCTGCATTTTTCTTCTGAAATAAGTGAAATTTCTGCAATTTTGCCCCAAAATAAGGGAAATTTCTGGAATTTTGCCCCAAAATAAGTGGAATTTCTGAGATTTGCCCCAAAATAAGGAGAATTTCTGTTTTTTTGCCCCAACATATAGGCAATTTCTGCTTTTTTGCCCCATCATTAGGGGAATTTCTGCAATTTTGCTCCAATTACAGAGAATTTCTGCTTTTTTGCCCGAATATAAGAAGAATGCATACCTTTTTGCCATAAAAAAGGGAAATTTCTTCATTTTTGCTCCAAAATAAGGGGAATTTCTGCTTTTTTGCCTCTAAATAAGTGGAATTTCTGTCTTTTTCCCCCAAAACAAAGGGAATTCCTGTCTTTTTTGCCCCAAAATAAGGGAAATTTCTGACTTATTACCCTAAAATAAGTGAAATTTCTGCAATTTTGCCCCAAAATAAGTGAAATTTCTGCAAGTTTGCCCCAAAATAAAAGAAATTTCTGGAATTTTGCCCCAAAATAAGTGGAATTTCTGAGTTTTGACCCAAAATAAGGAGAATTTCTGTCTTTTTGCCCTAACTAAAGGGAATTTCTGCATTTTTGCCCCACAATTAGGGGAATTTCTGCAATTTTACTCTAAAATACGGGGAATTAATGACTTTTTGCCCGAAAATAAGAAGAATGCATACCGTTTTGCCATAAAAAAAAGAAATTTCTTCATTTTTGCTCCAAAATAAGGGGAATTTCTGCTTTTTTGCCTCTAAATAAGTGGAATTTCTGTCTTTTTCCCCCAAAACAAAGGGAATTCCTGTCTTTTTTGCCCCAAAATAAGGGAAATTCCTGACTTATTACCCTGAAATAAGTGAAATTTTTGAAATTTTGCCCCAAATAAACAAAATTTTTGCCTTTTTGCCCCCAAATAAGGGGAATTTCAGCCTTTTTACTTCAAAATAAAGGGAATTTCTGCATTTATGCCACAAAATATTACGAATTTCTGCCTTTTTGTCCCAAAATAAGAAAATTTCTGCTTTTTGTCCCAGAAATAAGTGAAATTTTTGAAATTTTGCCGCAAAATAAGTGAAATTTCTGCATTTTTGCCCCAAAATAAGTGAAATTTCTGGAATTTTGCCCCAAAATAAGTGGAATTTCTGAGTTTTGCCCCAAAATAAGAAGAATTTCTGTCTTTTTGCCCCAACATATAGGCAATTTCTGCCTTTTTGCCCCACAATTAGTGAAATTTCTGCAATTTTGTTCCAAAATACGGGGAATTTCTGCCTTTTTGCCCAAAAATATGAAGAATGCATACCTTTTTGCCATAAAAAAGGGAAATTTCTTCATTTTTGCTCCAAAATAAGGGGAATTTCTGCTTTTTTGCCTCTAAATAAGTGGAATTTCTGTCTTTTTCCCCCAAAACAAAGGGGAAAAAAAAAATTTCTGTTTTTTTTGCCCCAAAATAAGGAAAAATTCTGCCTTATTACCCTGAAGTAAGTGAAATTTCTGCAATATTGCCCCAAAATAAGTGAAATTTCTGCAATTTTGCCCCAAAATCAAAGAAATTTCTGCAGTTTTGCCCCAAAATAAGAGAAATTTCTGCAATTTTGCCCCAAAATAAAAGAAATTTCTGTAATTTTTCCCCAAAATAAGTGGAATTTCTGTCTTTTTCCCCCAAAACAAAGGGAATTCTTGTCTTTTTTGCCCCAAAATAAGGAAAATTTCTGTCTTATTACCCTGAAATAAGTGAAATTACTGCAATTTTGCCCCAAAATAAACCAAATTTTTGCATTTTTGCCCCCAAATAAGGGGAATTTCAGCCTTTTTACCTCAAAATAAGAGGAATTTCTGCATTTATGCCACAAAATATTAGGAATATCTGCCTGTTTGACCCAAAATAAGAAAATTTCTGCTTTTTTCTCCTGAAATAAGTGAAATTTCTGCAATTTTGCCCCAAAATAAGTGAAATTTCTGCAATTTTGCCCCAAAATAAAAGAAATTTTTGGAATTTTGCCCCAAAATATGTGGAATTTCTGTCTTTTTCCCCCAAAACAAAGGGAATTTCTGTCTTTTTTGCCCCAAAATAAGGAAAAATTCTGCCTTATTACCCTGAAGTAAGTGAAATTGCTTCAATATTGCCCCAAAATAAGTGAAATTTCTGCAATTTTGCCCCAAAATAAGGGAAATTTCTGGAATTTTGTCCCAAAATAAGTGGAATTTCTGAGTTTTGCCCCAAAATAAGGAGAATTTCTGTCTTTTTGACGCAACACATAGGCAATTTCTGCTTTTTGCCCCACAATTAGGGGAATTTCTGCAATTTTTCTCCAAAATACGGGGAATTTCTGCCTATTGCCCGAAAATAAGAAGAATGCATACCTTTTTGCCATAAAAAAGGGAAATTTCTTCATTTTTGCTCCAAAATAAGGGGAATTTCTGCTTTTTTTGCCTCTTTATAAGTGGAATTTCTGTCTTTTTCCCCCAATACAAAGGGAATTCCTGTCTTTTTTGCCCCAAAATAAGGAAAAATTCTGACTTATTACTCTGAAATAAGTGAAATTTCTGCAATTTTGCCCCAAAATAAAGGAAATTTTTGCCTTTTTGCCCCCAAATAAGGGGAATTTCAGCCTTTTTACCTCAAAATAAGGGGAATTTCTGCATTTTTGCCACAAAATATTAGGAATTTCTGCCTTTTTGCCCCAAAATAAGAAAATTTCTGCTTTTTTTCCCTGAAATAAGTGAAATTTCTGCAATTTTGCCCCAAAATAAGTGAAATTTCTGCAATTTTGCCCCAAAATAAGTGAAATTTCTGGAATTTTGCCCCAAAATAAGTGGAATTTCTGAGTTTTGCCCCAAAATAAGAAGAATTTCTGTCTTTTTGCCCCAACATATAGGCAATTTCTGCCTTTTTGCCCCACAATTAGTGAAATTTCTGCAATTTTGTTCCAAAATACAGGGAATTTCTGCCTTTTTGCCCGAAAATAAGAAGAATGCATACCTTTATGCCATAAAAAAGGGAAATTTCTTCATGTTTGCTCCAAAATAAGGGGAATTTCTGGTTTTTTGCCTCTAAATAAGTGGAATTTCTGTCTTTTTCCCCCAAAACAAAGGGAATTCCTGTCTTTTTTGCCCCAAAATAAGGAAAATTTCTGATTATTACTCTGAAATAAGTGAAATTTCTGCAATTTTGCCCCAAAATAAAGAAAATTTTTGCCTTTTTGCCCCCAAATAAGGGGAATTTCAGCCTTTTTACCTCAAAATAAGGGGAATTTCTGCATTTATGCCACAAAATATTAGGAATTTCTGCCTTTTTGCCCCAAAATAAGAAAATTTCTGCATTTTTCTTCTGAAATAAGTGAAATTTCTGCAATTTTGCCCCAAAATAAGGGAAATTTCTGGAATTTTGCCCCAAAATAAGTGGAATTTCTGAGATTTGCCCCAAAATGAGGAGAATTTCTGTTTTTTTGCCCCAACATATAGGCAATTTCTGCTTTCTTGCCCCATAATTAGGGGAATTTCTGCAATTTTGCTCCAATTACAGAGAATTTCTGCTTTTTTGCCCGAATATAAGAAGAATGCATACCTTTTTGCCATAAAAAAGGGAAATTTCTTCATTTTTGCTCCAAAATAAGGGGAATTTCTGCTTTTTTGCCTCTAAATAAGTGGAATTTCTGTCTTTTTCCCCCAAAACAAAGGGAATTCATGTCTTTTTTGCCCCAAAATAAAGAAAATTTCTGACTTATTACCCTGAAATAAGTGAAATTTCTGCAATTATGCCCCAAAATAAACAAAATTTTTGTCTTTTTGCCCCCAAATAAGGGAAATTTCAGCCTTTTTACCTCAAAATAAGGGGAATTTCTGCATTTATGCCACAAAATATTAGGAATTTCTGCTTTTTTGCCCCAAAATAAGAAAATTTCTGCTTTTTTCCCCTGAAATAAGTGAAATTTCTGCAATTTTGCCCCAAAATAAGTGAAATTTCTGCAATTTTGCCCCAAAATAAGGGAAATTTCTGGAATTTTGCCCCAAAATAAGTGGAATTTCTGAGTTTTGCCCCAAAATAAGGAGAATTTCTGTCTTTTTGCCCCAACATATAGGCAATTTCTGCCTTTTGGCCCCACAATTAGGGGAATTTCTGCAATTTTGCTTTAAAATACAGGGAATTTCTGCATTTTTGCCCAAAAATATGAAGAATGCATACCTTTTTGCCATATAAAAGGGAAATTTCTTCATTTTTGCTCCAAAATAAGGGGAATTTCTGATTTTTTGCCTATAAATAAGTGGAATTTCTGTCTTTTTCCCCCAAAACAAAGGGAATTTCTGTCTCTTTTGCCCCAAAATAAGGAAAAATTCTGCCTTATTACCATGAAGTAAGTGAAATTTCTGCAATATTGCCCCAAAATAAGTGAAATTTCTGCAATTTTGCCCCAAAATAAAAGAAATTTTGGCAATTTTGCCCCAAAATAAGTGAAATTTCTGCAATTTTGTCCCAAAATAAACAAAATTTTTGCCTTTTTGCCACCAAATAAAGAGAATTTCAGCATTTTACCTCAAAATAAGGGGAATTTCTGCATTTATGCCACAAAATATTAGGAATTTCTGCTTTTTTGCCCCAAAATAAGAAAATTTCTGTTTTTTTACCCTGAAATAAATGAAATTTCTGCAATTTTGCCCCAAAATAAGTGATATTTCTGCAATTTTGCCCCAAAATAAAAGGAATTTCTGGAATTTTGCCCCAAAATACGTGGAGTTTCTGAGTTTTGCCCCAAAATAAGGAGAATTTCTGTCTTTTTGCCCCAACATATAGGCAATTTCTGCTTTTTGACCCACAATTAGGGGAATTTCTGCAATTTTGCTCCAAAATACGGGGAATTTCTGCCTTTTTGCCCGAAAATAAGAAGAATGCATACCTTTTTGCCATAAAAAAGGCAATTTCTTCATGTTTGCTCCAAAATAATAAGAATTTCTTGTTTTTTGCCTCTAAATAAGTGGAATTTCTGTCTTTTTCCCCCAAAACAAAGGGAATTCCTGTCTTTTTTGCCCCAAAATAAGGGAAATTTCTGACTTATTACCCTGAAATATGTGAAATTTCAGCAATTTTGCCCCAAAATAAAGAAAATTTTTGCCTTTTTGCCCCCAAATAAGGGAAATTTCAGCCTTTTTACCTCCATATAAGGGGAATTTCTGCATTTATGCCACAAAATATTAGGAATTTCTGCCTTTTTGCCCCAAAATAAGAAAATTTCTGCATTTTTCTTCTGAAATAAGTGAAATTTCTGCAATTTTGCCCCAAAATAAGTGAAATTTCTGTAATTTTGCCCCAAAATAAGGGAAATTTATGGAATTTTGCCCCAAAATAAGTGGAAATTCTGAGTTTTGCCCCAAAATAAAAAGAATTTCTGTTTTTTTGCCCCAACATATAGGCAATTTCTGCTTTTTTGCCCCATAATTAGGGGAATTTCTGCAATTCTGCTCCAGTTACGGGGAATTTTTGCTTTTTTAGCCGAATATAAGAAGAATGCATATCTTTCTGCCATAAAAAAAGGAAATTTCTTCATTTTTGCTCCAAAATAAGGGGAATTTCTGCATTTTTGCTTCTAAATAAGTGGAATTTCTGTCTTTTTCCCCCAAATTAAAGGGAATTCCTGTCTTTTTTGCCCCAAAATAAGGAAAATTTCAGACTTATTACCCTGAAATAAGTGAAATTTCTGCAATTTTGTCTCAAAATAAACAAAATTTTTGCCTTTTTGCCACCAAATAAAGGGAATTTCAGCCTTTTTATCTCAAAATAAGGGGAATTTCTGCATTTATGCCACAAAATATTAGGAATTTCTGCTTTTTTGCCCCAAAATAAGAAAATTTCTGCTTTTTTCCCCTGAAATAAGTGAAATTTCTGCAATTTTGCCCCAAAATAAGTGAAATTTCTGCAATTTTGCCCGAAAATAAAAGAAATTTCTGGAATTTTGCCCCAAAATAAGTGGAATTTCTGAGTTTTGCCCCAAAATAAGGAGAATTTCTGTCTTTTTGCCCCAACATATAGGCAATTTCTGCCTTTTGGCCCCACAATTAGAGGAATTTCTGCAATTTTGCTCCAAAATACGGGGAATTTCTGCCTTTTTGCATGTAAATAAGAAGAATGCATACCTTTTTGCCATAAAAAAGGGAAATTTCTTCATATTTGCTCCAAAATAATAAGAATTTCTGGTTTTTTGCCCCTAAATAAGTGGAATTTCTGTCTTATTCCCCCAAAACAAAGGGAATTTTTGTCTTTTTTCCCCAAAATAAGGAAAATTTCTGACTTATTACCCTGAAATAAGGGAAATTTCTGCAATTTTTCCTCAAAATAAAGGAAATTTTTGCCTTTTTGCCCCCAAATAAGGGGAATTTCAGCCTTTTTACCTCAAAATAAGGGGAATTTCTGCATTTTTGCCAAAATATTAGGAATTTCTGCCTTTTTGCCCCAAAATAAGAAAATTTCTGCTTTTTTTCCCTGAAATAAGTGAAATTTCTGCAATTTTGCCCCAAATTAAGTAAAATTTCTGCAATTTTGCCCCAAAATAAGGGAAATTTCTGGAATTTTGCCCCAAAATAAGTTGAATTTCTGAGATTTGCCCCAAAATAAGGAGAATTTCTGTTTTTTTGCCCCAACATATAGGCAATTTCTGCTTTTTTGCCCCATAATTAGGGGAATTTCTGCAATTTTGCTCCAATTATAGGGAATTTCTGCTTTTTTGCCCGAATATAAGAAGAATGCATATCTTTCTGCCATAAAAAAGGGAAATTTCTTCATTTTTGCTGTAAAATAAGGGGAATTTCTGCATTTTTGCCTCTAAATAGGTGGAATTTCTGTCTTTTTCCCCCAAAACAAAGGGAATTCCTGTCTTTTTTGCCCCAAAATAAGGAAAATTTCTGACTTATTTCCCTGAAATAAGTGAAATTTCTGCAATTTTGCCCCATAATAAACAAAATTTATGCCGTTTTGCCCCCAAATAGGGGAAATTTCAGCCTTTTTACCTCAAAATAAAGGGAATTTCTGCATTTATGCCACAAAATATTAGGAATTTCTGCTTTTTTGCCCCAAAATAAGAAAATTTATGCTTTTTTCCCCCTGATATAAGTGAAATTTCTGCAATTTTGCCCCAAAATAAGTGAAATTTCTGCAATTGTGCCCCAAAATAAGGGAAATTTCTGGAATTTTGCCCCAAAATAAGTGGAATTTCTGAGATTTGCCCCAAAATAAGGAGAATTTCTGTCTTTTTGCCCCAAAATATAGGCAATTTCTGCATTTTTGCCCCACAATTAGGGAAATGTCTGCAATTTTGCTCCAAAATACGGGGAATTTCTGCCTTTTTGCCAGAAAATAAGAAGAATGCATACCTTTTTGCCATAAAAAAGGGAATTTCTTCATGTTTGCTCCAAAATAATAAGAATTTCTGGTTTTTTGCCTCTAAATAAGTGGAATTTCTGTCTTTTTCCCCCAAAACAAAGGGAATTCCTGTCATTTTTGCCCCAAAATAAGGGAAATATCTGAATTATTACCCTGAAGTAAGTGAAATTTCTGCAATATTGCCCCAAAATAAGTGAAATTTCTGCAATTTTGCCCCAAAATAAAAAAAATTTCTGGAATTTTGTCCCAAAATAAGTGGGATTTCTGAGTTTTGCCCCAAAATAAGGAGAATTTCTGTCTTTTTGAACCAACATATAGGCAATTTCTCCTTTTTGCCCCACAATTAGGGGAATTTCTGCAATTTTGCTCCATAATACGGGGAATTTCTGCCTATTGCACGAAAATAAGAAGAATGCATACCTTTTTGCCATAAAAAAGGGAAATTTCTTCATTTTTGCTCCAAAATAAGGGGAATTTCTGCATTTTTGCCTCTAAATAAGTGGAATTTCTGTCTTTTTCCCCCAAAACAAAAGGAATTCCTCTCTTTTTTGCCCCAAAATAAGGAAAATTTCTGACTTATTACCCTGAAATAAGTGAAATTTCTGCAATTTTGCCCCAAAATAAAGGAAATTTTTGCCTTTTTGCTTCCAAATAAGGGGAATTTCAGCCTTTTTACCTCAAAATAAGGGGAATTTCTGCATTTTTGCTGCAAAATATTAGGAATTTCTGCCTTTTTGCCCCAAAATAAGAAAATTTTTGCCTTTTTTCTCTGAAATAAGTGAAATTTCTGCTATTTTGCCCCAAAATAAGTGAAATTTCTGCAATTTTGCCCCAAAATAAAAGAAATTTCTGGAATTTTGCCCCAAAATAAGTGGAATTTCTGAGTTTTGCCCCAAAATAAGGAGAATTTCTGTCTTTTTGCCCCAACATATAGGCAATTTCTGCTTTTTGCCCCACAATTAGGGGAATTTCTGCAATTTTGCTCCAAAATACGGGGAATTTCTGCCTTTTTGCCCGAAAATAAGAAGAATGCATACCTTTTTGCCATAAAAAAAGGAAATTTCTTCATGTTTGCTCCAAAATAAGGGGAATTTCTGCTTTTTTGCCTCTAAATAAGTGGAATTTCTGTCTTTTTCCCCAAAAACAAAGGGAATTCCTGTCTTTTTTGCCCCAAAATAAGGAAAATTTCTGACTTATTACCCTGAAATAAGTGAAATTTCTGCAATTTTGCCCCAAAATAAACAAAATTTTTGCCTTTTTGCCCCCAAATAAAGGAAATTTTAGCATTTTTACTTCAAAATAATGGGAATTTCTGCATTTATGCCAAAAAATATTAGGAATTTTTGCTTTTTTGCCCCAAAATAAGAAAATTTCTGATTTTTTCCCCTGAAATAAGTGAAATTTCTGCAATTTTGCCCCAAAATAAGTGAAATTTCTGCAATTTTGCCCCAAAATAAGGGAAATTTCTGGAATTTTGGCCCAATATAAGTGGAATTTCTGAGTTTTGCCCCAAAATAAGGAGAATTTCTGTCTTTTTGCCCCAACATATAGGCAATTTCTGCTTTTTGCCCCACAATTAGGGAAATGTCTGCAATTTTGCTCCAAAATACGGGGAATTTCTGCCTTTTTGCCAGAAAATAAGAAGAATGCATACCTTTTTGCCATAAAAAAGGGAATTTCTTCATGTTTGCTCCAAAATAATAAGAATTTCTGGTTTTTTGCCTCTAAATAAGTGGAATTTCTGTCTTTTTCCCCCAAAACAAAGGGAATTCCTGTCATTTTTGCCCCAAAATAAGGGAAATATCTGAATTATTACCCTGAAGTAAGTGAAATTTCTGCAATATTGCCCCAAAATAAGTGAAATTTCTGCAATTTTGCCCCAAAATAAAAAAAATTTCTGGAATTTTGTCCCAAAATAAGTGGGATTTCTGAGTTTTGCCCCAAAATAAGGAGAATTTCTGTCTTTTTGAACCAACATATAGGCAATTTCTCCTTTTTGCCCCACAATTAGGGGAATTTCTGCAATTTTGCTCCATAATACGGGGAATTTCTGCCTATTGCACGAAAATAAGAAGAATGCATACCTTTTTGCCATAAAAAAGGGAAATTTCTTCATTTTTGCTCCAAAATAAGGGGAATTTCTGCATTTTTGCCTCTAAATAAGTGGAATTTCTGTCTTTTTCCCCCAAAACAAAAGGAATTCCTCTCTTTTTTGCCCCAAAATAAGGAAAATTTCTGACTTATTACCCTGAAATAAGTGAAATTTCTGCAATTTTGCCCCAAAATAAAGGAAATTTTTGCCTTTTTGCTTCCAAATAAGGGGAATTTCAGCCTTTTTACCTCAAAATAAGGGGAATTTCTGCATTTTTGCTGCAAAATATTAGGAATTTCTGCCTTTTTGCCCCAAAATAAGAAAATTTTTGCCTTTTTTCTCTGAAATAAGTGAAATTTCTGCTATTTTGCCCCAAAATAAGTGAAATTTCTGCAATTTTGCCCCAAAATAAAAGAAATTTCTGGAATTTTGCCCCAAAATAAGTGGAATTTCTGAGTTTTGCCCCAAAATAAGGAGAATTTCTGTCTTTTTGCCCCAACATATAGGCAATTTCTGCTTTTTGCCCCACAATTAGGGGAATTTCTGCAATTTTGCTCCAAAATACGGGGAATTTCTGCCTTTTTGCCCGAAAATAAGAAGAATGCATACCTTTTTGCCATAAAAAAAGGAAATTTCTTCATGTTTGCTCCAAAATAAGGGGAATTTCTGCTTTTTTGCCTCTAAATAAGTGGAATTTCTGTCTTTTTCCCCAAAAACAAAGGGAATTCCTGTCTTTTTTGCCCCAAAATAAGGAAAATTTCTGACTTATTACCCTGAAATAAGTGAAATTTCTGCAATTTTGCCCCAAAATAAACAAAATTTTTGCCTTTTTGCCCCCAAATAAAGGAAATTTTAGCATTTTTACTTCAAAATAATGGGAATTTCTGCATTTATGCCAAAAAATATTAGGAATTTTTGCTTTTTTGCCCCAAAATAAGAAAATTTCTGATTTTTTCCCCTGAAATAAGTGAAATTTCTGCAATTTTGCCCCAAAATAAGTGAAATTTCTGCAATTTTGCCCCAAAATAAGGGAAATTTCTGGAATTTTGGCCCAATATAAGTGGAATTTCTGAGTTTTGCCCCAAAATAAGGAGAATTTCTGTCTTTTTGCCCCAACATATAGGCAATTTCTGCTTTTTGCCCCACAATTAGGGAAATGTCTGCAATTTTGCTCCAAAATACGGGGAATTTCTGCCTTTTTGCCAGAAAATAAGAAGAATGCATACCTTTTTGCCATAAAAAAGGGAATTTCTTCATGTTTGCTCCAAAATAATAAGAATTTCTGGTTTTTTGCCTCTAAATAAGTGGAATTTCTGTCTTTTTCCCCCAAAACAAAGGGAATTCCTGTCATTTTTGCCCCAAAATAAGGGAAATATCTGAATTATTACCCTGAAATATGTGAAATTTCTGCAATTTTGCCCCAAAATAAAGAAAATTTTTGCCTTTTTGACCCCAAATAAGGGGAATTTAAGCCTTTTTACCTCCCAATAAGGGGAATTTCTGCATTTATGCCACAAAATATTAGGAATTTCTGCCTTTTTGCCCCAAAATAAGAAAATTTCTTCATTTTTCTTCTGAAATAAGTGAAATTTCTGCAATTTTGTCCCAAAATAAGTGAAATTTCTGCAATTTTGCCCCAAAATAAGGGAAATTTATGGAATTTTGCCCCAAAATAAGTGGAAATTCTGAGTTTTGCCCCAAAATAAAAAAAATTTCTTTTTTTTTGCCTTAACATATAGGCAATTTCTGCTTTTTTGCCCCATAATTAGGGGAAGTTCTGCAATTCTGCTCCAATTACGGGGAATTTTTGCTTTTTTAGCCGAATATAAGAAGAATGCATATCTTTCTGCCATAAAAAAAGGAAATTTCTTCATTTTTGCTCCAAAATAAGGGGAATTTCTGCTTTTTTGCCTCTAAATAAGTGGAATTTCTGTCTTTTTCCCCCAAAACAAAGGGAATTCCTGTCTTTTTTGCCCCAAAATAAGGAAAATTTCAGACTTATTACCCTGAAATAAGTGAAATTTCTGCAATTTTGTCTCAAAATAAACAAAATTTTTGCCTTTTTGCCACCAAATAAAGGGAATTTCAGCCTTTTTATCTCAAAATAAGGGGAATTTCTGCATTTATGCCACAAAATATTAGAAATTTCTGCTTTTTTGCCCCAAAATAAGAAAATTTCTGCTTTTTTCCCCTGAAATAAGTGAAATTTCTGCAATTTTGCCCCAAAATAAGTGAAATTTCTTCAATTTTGCCCCAAAATTAAAGAAATTTCTGGAATTTTGCCCCAAAATAAGTGGAATTTCTGAGTTTTGCCCCAAAATAAGGAGAATTTCTGTCTTTTTGCCCCAACATATAGGCAATTTCTGCCTTTTGGCCCCACAATTAGGGGAATTTCTGCAATTTTGCTCCAAAATACGAGGAATTTCTGCCTTTTTGCCCAAAAATAAGAAGAATGCATACCTTTTTGCCATAAAAAAGGGAAATTTCTTCATGTTTGCTCCAAAATAATAAGAATTTCTGGTTTTTTGCCTCTAAATAAGTGGAATTTCTGTCTTTTTCCCCCAAAACAAAGGGAATTCCTGTCTTTTTTCCCCAAAATAAGGAAAATTTCTGACTTATTACGCTGAAATAAGGGAAATTTCTGCAATTTTCCCTCAAAATAAAGGAAATTTCTGCCTTTTTGCCCTCAAATAAGGGGAATTTCAGCCTTTTTACCTCAAAATAAGGGGAATTTCTGCATTTTTGCCACAAAATATTAGGAATTTCTGCCTTTTTGCCCCAAAATAAGAAAATTTCTGCTTTTTTTCCCTGAAATAATTGAAATTTCTGCAATTTTGCCCCAAATTAAGTAAAATTTCTGCAATTTTGCCCCAAAATAAGGGAAATTTCTGGAATTTTGCCCCAAAATAAGTTGAATTTCTGAGATTTGCCCCAAAATAAGGAGAATTTCTGTTTCTTTGCCCCAACATATAGGCAATTTCTGCTTTTTTGCCCCATAATTAGGGGAATTTCTGCAATTTTGCTCCAATTACGGGGAATTTCTGCTTTTTTGCCGGAATATAAGAAGAATGCATATCTTTCTGCCATAAAAAAGGGAAATTTCTTCATTTTTGCTCCAAAATAAGGGGAATTTCTGCTTTTTTGCCTCTAAATAAGTGGAATTTCTGTCTTTTTCCCCCAAAACAAAGAGAATTTCTGTCTTTTTTTCCCCAAAATAAGGAAAAATTCTGCCTTATTATCCTGAAGTAAGTGAAATTTCTGCAATATTGCCCCAAAATAAGTGAAATTTCTGCAATTTTGCCCCAAAATAAAAAAAATTTCTGGAATTTTGTCCCAAAATAAGTGGGATTTCTGAGTTTTGCCCCAAAATAAGGAGAATTTCTGTCTTTTTGAACCAACATATAGGCAATTTCTGCTTTTTGCCCCACAATTAGGGGAATTTCTGCAATTTTGCTCCATAATACGGGGAATTTCTGCCTATTGCACGAAAATAAGAAGAATGCATACCTTTTTGCCATAAAAAAGGGAAATTTCTTCATTTTTGCTCCAAAATAAGGGGAATTTCTGCATTTTTGCCTCTAAATAAGTGGAATTTCTGTCTTTTTCCCCCAAAACAAAAGGAATTCCTCTCTTTTTTGCCCCAAAATAAGGAAAATTTCTGACTTATTACCCTGAAATAAGTGAAATTTCTGCAATTTTGCCCCAAAATAAAGGAAATTTTTGCCTTTTTGCTTCCAAATAAGGGGAATTTCAGCCTTTTTACCTCAAAATAAGGGGAATTTCTGCATTTTTGCTGCAAAATATTAGGAATTTCTGCCTTTTTGCCCCAAAATAAGAAAATTTTTGCCTTTTTTCTCTGAAATAAGTGAAATTTCTGCTATTTTGCCCCAAAATAAGTGAAATTTCTGCAATTTTGCCCCAAAATAAAAGAAATTTCTGGAATTTTGCCCCAAAATAAGTGGAATTTCTGAGTTTTGCCCCAAAATAAGGAGAATTTCTGTCTTTTTGCCCCAACATATAGGCAATTTCTGCTTTTTGCCCCACAATTAGGGGAATTTCTGCAATTTTGCTCCAAAATACGGGGAATTTCTGCCTTTTTGCCCGAAAATAAGAAGAATGCATACCTTTTTGCCATAAAAAAAGGAAATTTCTTCATGTTTGCTCCAAAATAAGGGGAATTTCTGCTTTTTTGCCTCTAAATAAGTGGAATTTCTGTCTTTTTCCCCAAAAACAAAGGGAATTCCTGTCTTTTTTGCCCCAAAATAAGGAAAATTTCTGACTTATTACCCTGAAATAAGTGAAATTTCTGCAATTTTGCCCCAAAATAAACAAAATTTTTGCCTTTTTGCCCCCAAATAAAGGAAATTTTAGCATTTTTACTTCAAAATAATGGGAATTTCTGCATTTATGCCAAAAAATATTAGGAATTTTTGCTTTTTTGCCCCAAAATAAGAAAATTTCTGATTTTTTCCCCTGAAATAAGTGAAATTTCTGCAATTTTGCCCCAAAATAAGTGAAATTTCTGCAATTTTGCCCCAAAATAAGGGAAATTTCTGGAATTTTGGCCCAATATAAGTGGAATTTCTGAGTTTTGCCCCAAAATAAGGAGAATTTCTGTCTTTTTGCCCCAACATATAGGCAATTTCTGCTTTTTGCCCCACAATTAGGGAAATGTCTGCAATTTTGCTCCAAAATACGGGGAATTTCTGCCTTTTTGCCAGAAAATAAGAAGAATGCATACCTTTTTGCCATAAAAAAGGGAATTTCTTCATGTTTGCTCCAAAATAATAAGAATTTCTGGTTTTTTGCCTCTAAATAAGTGGAATTTCTGTCTTTTTCCCCCAAAACAAAGGGAATTCCTGTCATTTTTGCCCCAAAATAAGGGAAATATCTGAATTATTACCCTGAAGTAAGTGAAATTTCTGCAATATTGCCCCAAAATAAGTGAAATTTCTGCAATTTTGCCCCAAAATAAAAAAAATTTCTGGAATTTTGTCCCAAAATAAGTGGGATTTCTGAGTTTTGCCCCAAAATAAGGAGAATTTCTGTCTTTTTGAACCAACATATAGGCAATTTCTGCTTTTTGCCCCACAATTAGGGGAATTTCTGCAATTTTGCTCCATAATACGGGGAATTTCTGCCTATTGCACGAAAATAAGAAGAATGCATACCTTTTTGCCATAAAAAAGGGAAATTTCTTCATTTTTGCTCCAAAATAAGGGGAATTTCTGCATTTTTGCCTCTAAATAAGTGGAATTTCTGTCTTTTTCCCCCAAAACAAAAGGAATTCCTCTCTTTTTTGCCCCAAAATAAGGAAAATTTCTGACTTATTACCCTGAAATAAGTGAAATTTCTGCAATTTTGCCCCAAAATAAAGGAAATTTTTGCCTTTTTGCTTCCAAATAAGGGGAATTTCAGCCTTTTTACCTCAAAATAAGGGGAATTTCTGCATTTTTGCTGCAAAATATTAGGAATTTCTGCCTTTTTGCCCCAAAATAAGAAAATTTTTGCCTTTTTTCTCTGAAATAAGTGAAATTTCTGCTATTTTGCCCCAAAATAAGTGAAATTTCTGCAATTTTGCCCCAAAATAAAAGAAATTTCTGGAATTTTGCCCCAAAATAAGTGGAATTTCTGAGTTTTGCCCCAAAATAAGGAGAATTTCTGTCTTTTTGCCCCAACATATAGGCAATTTCTGCTTTTTGCCCCACAATTAGGGGAATTTCTGCAATTTTGCTCCAAAATACGGGGAATTTCTGCCTTTTTGCCCGAAAATAAGAAGAATGCATACCTTTTTGCCATAAAAAAAGGAAATTTCTTCATGTTTGCTCCAAAATAAGGGGAATTTCTGCTTTTTTGCCTCTAAATAAGTGGAATTTCTGTCTTTTTCCCCAAAAACAAAGGGAATTCCTGTCTTTTTTGCCCCAAAATAAGGAAAATTTCTGACTTATTACCCTGAAATAAGTGAAATTTCTGCAATTTTGCCCCAAAATAAACAAAATTTTTGCCTTTTTGCCCCCAAATAAAGGAAATTTTAGCATTTTTACTTCAAAATAATGGGAATTTCTGCATTTATGCCAAAAAATATTAGGAATTTTTGCTTTTTTGCCCCAAAATAAGAAAATTTCTGATTTTTTCCCCTGAAATAAGTGAAATTTCTGCAATTTTGCCCCAAAATAAGTGAAATTTCTGCAATTTTGCCCCAAAATAAGGGAAATTTCTGGAATTTTGGCCCAATATAAGTGGAATTTCTGAGTTTTGCCCCAAAATAAGGAGAATTTCTGTCTTTTTGCCCCAACATATAGGCAATTTCTGCTTTTTGCCCCACAATTAGGGAAATGTCTGCAATTTTGCTCCAAAATACGGGGAATTTCTGCCTTTTTGCCAGAAAATAAGAAGAATGCATACCTTTTTGCCATAAAAAAGGGAATTTCTTCATGTTTGCTCCAAAATAATAAGAATTTCTGGTTTTTTGCCTCTAAATAAGTGGAATTTCTGTCTTTTTCCCCCAAAACAAAGGGAATTCCTGTCATTTTTGCCCCAAAATAAGGGAAATATCTGAATTATTACCCTGAAGTAAGTGAAATTTCTGCAATATTGCCCCAAAATAAGTGAAATTTCTGCAATTTTGCCCCAAAATAAAAAAAATTTCTGGAATTTTGTCCCAAAATAAGTGGGATTTCTGAGTTTTGCCCCAAAATAAGGAGAATTTCTGTCTTTTTGAACCAACATATAGGCAATTTCTGCTTTTTGCCCCACAATTAGGGGAATTTCTGCAATTTTGCTCCATAATACGGGGAATTTCTGCCTATTGCACGAAAATAAGAAGAATGCATACCTTTTTGCCATAAAAAAGGGAAATTTCTTCATTTTTGCTCCAAAATAAGGGGAATTTCTGCATTTTTGCCTCTAAATAAGTGGAATTTCTGTCTTTTTCCCCCAAAACAAAAGGAATTCCTCTCTTTTTTGCCCCAAAATAAGGAAAATTTCTGACTTATTACCCTGAAATAAGTGAAATTTCTGCAATTTTGCCCCAAAATAAAGGAAATTTTTGCCTTTTTGCTTCCAAATAAGGGGAATTTCAGCCTTTTTACCTCAAAATAAGGGGAATTTCTGCATTTTTGCTGCAAAATATTAGGAATTTCTGCCTTTTTGCCCCAAAATAAGAAAATTTTTGCCTTTTTTCTCTGAAATAAGTGAAATTTCTGCTATTTTGCCCCAAAATAAGTGAAATTTCTGCAATTTTGCCCCAAAATAAAAGAAATTTCTGGAATTTTGCCCCAAAATAAGTGGAATTTCTGAGTTTTGCCCCAAAATAAGGAGAATTTCTGTCTTTTTGCCCCAACATATAGGCAATTTCTGCTTTTTGCCCCACAATTAGGGGAATTTCTGCAATTTTGCTCCAAAATACGGGGAATTTCTGCCTTTTTGCCCGAAAATAAGAAGAATGCATACCTTTTTGCCATAAAAAAAGGAAATTTCTTCATGTTTGCTCCAAAATAAGGGGAATTTCTGCTTTTTTGCCTCTAAATAAGTGGAATTTCTGTCTTTTTCCCCAAAAACAAAGGGAATTCCTGTCTTTTTTGCCCCAAAATAAGGAAAATTTCTGACTTATTACCCTGAAATAAGTGAAATTTCTGCAATTTTGCCCCAAAATAAACAAAATTTTTGCCTTTTTGCCCCCAAATAAAGGAAATTTTAGCATTTT
The DNA here is from genome assembly GCF_963924665.1 of Micromys minutus. NCBI lineage: Eukaryota > Metazoa > Chordata > Mammalia > Rodentia > Muridae > Micromys > Micromys minutus. Next base: position 102,854 of record NW_027667305.1, on the reverse strand, counting down.
TACTTCAAAATAATGGGAATTTCTGCATTTATGCCAAAAAATATTAGGAATTTTTGCTTTTTTGCCCCAAAATAAGAAAATTTCTGATTTTTTCCCCTGAAATAAGTGAAATTTCTGCAATTTTGCCCCAAAATAAGTGAAATTTCTGCAATTTTGCCCCAAAATAAGGGAAATTTCTGGAATTTTGGCCCAATATAAGTGGAATTTCTGAGTTTTGCCCCAAAATAAGGAGAATTTCTGTCTTTTTGCCCCAACATATAGGCAATTTCTGCTTTTTGCCCCACAATTAGGGAAATGTCTGCAATTTTGCTCCAAAATACGGGGAATTTCTGCCTTTTTGCCAGAAAATAAGAAGAATGCATACCTTTTTGCCATAAAAAAGGGAATTTCTTCATGTTTGCTCCAAAATAATAAGAATTTCTGGTTTTTTGCCTCTAAATAAGTGGAATTTCTGTCTTTTTCCCCCAAAACAAAGGGAATTCCTGTCATTTTTGCCCCAAAATAAGGGAAATATCTGAATTATTACCCTGAAATATGTGAAATTTCTGCAATTTTGCCCCAAAATAAAGAAAATTTTTGCCTTTTTGACCCCAAATAAGGGGAATTTAAGCCTTTTTACCTCCCAATAAGGGGAATTTCTGCATTTATGCCACAAAATATTAGGAATTTCTGCCTTTTTGCCCCAAAATAAGAAAATTTCTTCATTTTTCTTCTGAAATAAGTGAAATTTCTGCAATTTTGTCACAAAATAAGTGAAATTTCTGCAATTTTGCCCCAAAATAAGGGAAATTTATGGAATTTTGCCCCAAAATAAGTGGAAATTCTGAGTTTTGCCCCAAAATAAAAAAAATTTCTTTTTTTTTGCCTTAACATATAGGCAATTTCTGCTTTTTTGCCCCATAATTAGGGGAAGTTCTGCAATTCTGCTCCAATTACGGGGAATTTTTGCTTTTTTAGCCGAATATAAGAAGAATGCATATCTTTCTGCCATAAAAAAAGGAAATTTATTCATTTTTGCTCCAAAATAAGGGGAATTTCTGCTTTTTTGCCTCTAAATAAGTGGAATTTCTGTCTTTTTCCCCCAAAACAAAGGGAATTCCTGTCTTTTTTGCCCCAAAATAAGGAAAATTTCAGACTTATTACCCTGAAATAAGTGAAATTTCTGCAATTTTGTCTCAAAATAAACAAAATTTTTGCCTTTTTGCCACCAAATAAAGGGAATTTCAGCCTTTTTATCTCAAAATAAGGGGAATTTCTGCATTTATGCCACAAAATATTAGAAATTTCTGCTTTTTTGCCCCAAAATAAGAAAATTTCTGCTTTTTTCCCCTGAAATAAGTGAAATTTCTGCAATTTTGCCCCAAAATAAGTGAAATTTCTTCAATTTTGCCCCAAAATTAAAGAAATTTCTGGAATTTTGCCCCAAAATAAGTGGAATTTCTGAGTTTTGCCCCAAAATAAGGAGAATTTCTGTCTTTTTGCCCCAACATATAGGCAATTTCTGCCTTTTGGCCCCACAATTAGGGGAATTTCTGCAATTTTGCTCCAAAATACGAGGAATTTCTGCCTTTTTGCCCAAAAATAAGAAGAATGCATACCTTTTTGCCATAAAAAAGGGAAATTTCTTCATGTTTGCTCCAAAATAATAAGAATTTCTGGTTTTTTGCCTCTAAATAAGTGGAATTTCTGTCTTTTTCCCCCAAAACAAAGGGAATTCCTGTCTTTTTTCCCCAAAATAAGGAAAATTTCTGACTTATTACCCTGAAATAAGGGAAATTTCTGCAATTTTCCCTCAAAATAAAGGAAATTTTTGCCTTTTTGCCCTCAAATAAGGGGAATTTCAGCCTTTTTACCTCAAAATAAGGGGAATTTCTACATTTTTGCCACAAAATATTAGGAATTTCTGCCTTTTTGCCCCAAAATAAGAAAATTTCTGCTTTTTTTCCCTGAAATAATTGAAATTTCTGCAATTTTGCCCCAAATTAAGTAAAATTTCTGCAATTTTGCCCCAAAATAAGGGAAATTTCTGGAATTTTGCCCCAAAATAAGTTGAATTTCTGAGATTTGCCCCAAAATAAGGAGAATTTCTGTTTCTTTGCCCCAACATATAGGCAATTTCTGCTTTTTTGCCCCATAATTAGGGGAATTTCTGCAATTTTGCTCCAATTACGGGGAATTTCTGCTTTTTTGCCGGAATATAAGAAGAATGCATATCTTTCTGCCATAAAAAAGGGAAATTTCTTCATTTTTGCTCCAAAATAAGGGGAATTTCTGCTTTTTTGCCTCTAAATAGGTGGAATTTCTGTCTTTTTCCCCCAAAACAAAAGGAATTCCTGTCTTTTTTGCCCCAAAATAAGGAAAATTTCTGACTTATTTCCCTGAAATGAGTGAAATTTCTGCAATTTTGCCACAAAATAAACAAAATTTTTGCCTTTTTGCCCCCCAATAGGGGAAATTTCAGCCTTTTTACCTCAAAATAAAGGGAATTTCTGCATTTATGCCACAAAATATTAGGAATTTCTGCTTTTTTGCCCCAAAATAAGAAAATTTCTGCTTTTTTCCCCCTGAAATAAGTGAAATTTCTGCAATTTTGCCCCAAAATAAGTGAAATTTCTGCAATTTTGCCCCAAAATAAGGGAAATTTCTGGAATTTTGCCCCAAAATAAGTGGAATTTCTGAGTTTTGCCCCAAAATAAGGAGAATTTCTGTCTTTTTGCCCCAACATATAGGCAATTTCTGCCTTTTGGCCCCACAATTAGGGGAATTTCTGCAATTTTGCTCCAAAATACGGGGAATTTCTGCCTTTTTTCCCAAAAATAAGAAGAATGCATACCTTTTTCCCATAAAAAAGGGAACTTTCTTCATTTTTGCCTCAAAAATAAGGGGAATTTCTGCTTTTTTGCCTCTAAATAAGTGGAATTTCTGTCTTTTTCCCCAAAAACAAAGGGAATTTCTGTCTTTTTTTGCCCAAAAATAAGGAAAAATTCTGCCTTATTATCCTGAAGTAAGTGAAATTTCTGCAATATTGCCCCAAAATAAGTGAAATTTCTGCAATTTTGCCCCAAAATAAAAGAAATTTCTGGAATTTTGACCCAAAATAAGTGGGATTTCTGAGTTTTGCCCCAAATAATGAGAATTTCTGTCTTTTGAACCAACATATAGGCAATTTCTGCTGTTTGCCCCACAATTAGGAGAATTTCTGCAATTTTGCTCCATAATACGGGGAATTTCTGCCTATTGCACGAAAATAAGAAGAATGCATACCTTTTTGCCATAAAAAAGGGAAATTTTTTCATTTTTGCTCCAAAATAAGGGGAATTTCTGCTTTTTTGCCTCTAAATAAGTGGAATTTCTGTCTTTTTCCCCCAAAACAAAAGGAATTCCTCTATTTTTTGCCCCAAAATAAGGAAAATTTCTGACTTATTACCCTGAAATAAGTGAAATATCCGCAATTTTGCCCAAAAATAAAGGAAATTTTTGCCTTTTTGCCCCCAAATAAGGGGAATTTCAGTCTTTTTACCTCAAAATAAACGGAATTAATGCATTTTTGCTGCAAAATATTAGGAATTTCTGCCTTTTTGCCCCAAAATAAGAAAATTTCTGATTTTTTCCCCTGAAATAAGTGAAATTTCTGCAATTTTGCCCCAAAATAAGTGAAATTTCTGCAATTTTGCCCCAAAATAAGGGAAATTTCTGGAATTTTGGCCCAATATAAGTGGAATTTCTGAGTTTTGCCCCAAAATAAGGAGAATTTCTGTCTTTTTGCCCCAACATATAGGCAATTTCTGCTTTTTGCCCCACAATTAGGGAAATGTCTGCAATTTTGCTCCAAAATACGGGGAATTTCTGCCTTTTTGCCAGAAAATAAGAAGAATGCATACCTTTTTGCCATAAAAAAGGGAATTTCTTCATGTTTGCTCCAAAATAATAAGAATTTCTGGTTTTTTGCCTCTAAATAAGTGGAATTTCTGTCTTTTTCCCCCAAAACAAAGGGAATTCCTGTCATTTTTGCCCCAAAATAAGGGAAATATCTGAATTATTACCCTGAAGTAAGTGAAATTTCTGCAATATTGCCCCAAAATAAGTGAAATTTCTGCAATTTTGCCCCAAAATAAAAAAAATTTCTGGAATTTTGTCCCAAAATAAGTGGGATTTCTGAGTTTTGCCCCAAAATAAGGAGAATTTCTGTCTTTTTGAACCAACATATAGGCAATTTCTGCTTTTTGCCCCACAATTAGGGGAATTTCTGCAATTTTGCTCCATAATACGGGGAATTTCTGCCTATTGCACGAAAATAAGAAGAATGCATACCTTTTTGCCATAAAAAAGGGAAATTTCTTCATTTTTGCTCCAAAATAAGGGGAATTTCTGCATTTTTGCCTCTAAATAAGTGGAATTTCTGTCTTTTTCCCCCAAAACAAAAGGAATTCCTCTCTTTTTTGCCCCAAAATAAGGAAAATTTCTGACTTATTACCCTGAAATAAGTGAAATTTCTGCAATTTTGCCCCAAAATAAAGGAAATTTTTGCCTTTTTGCTTCCAAATAAGGGGAATTTCAGCCTTTTTACCTCAAAATAAGGGGAATTTCTGCATTTTTGCTGCAAAATATTAGGAATTTCTGCCTTTTTGCCCCAAAATAAGAAAATTTTTGCCTTTTTTCTCTGAAATAAGTGAAATTTCTGCTATTTTGCCCCAAAATAAGTGAAATTTCTGCAATTTTGCCCCAAAATAAAAGAAATTTCTGGAATTTTGCCCCAAAATAAGTGGAATTTCTGAGTTTTGCCCCAAAATAAGGAGAATTTCTGTCTTTTTGCCCCAACATATAGGCAATTTCTGCTTTTTGCCCCACAATTAGGGGAATTTCTGCAATTTTGCTCCAAAATACGGGGAATTTCTGCCTTTTTGCCCGAAAATAAGAAGAATGCATACCTTTTTGCCATAAAAAAAGGAAATTTCTTCATGTTTGCTCCAAAATAAGGGGAATTTCTGCTTTTTTGCCTCTAAATAAGTGGAATTTCTGTCTTTTTCCCCAAAAACAAAGGGAATTCCTGTCTTTTTTGCCCCAAAATAAGGAAAATTTCTGACTTATTACCCTGAAATAAGTGAAATTTCTGCAATTTTGCCCCAAAATAAACAAAATTTTTGCCTTTTTGCCCCCAAATAAAGGAAATTTTAGCATTTTTACTTCAAAATAATGGGAATTTCTGCATTTATGCCAAAAAATATTAGGAATTTTTGCTTTTTTGCCCCAAAATAAGAAAATTTCTGATTTTTTCCCCTGAAATAAGTGAAATTTCTGCAATTTTGCCCCAAAATAAGTGAAATTTCTGCAATTTTGCCCCAAAATAAGGGAAATTTCTGGAATTTTGGCCCAATATAAGTGGAATTTCTGAGTTTTGCCCCAAAATAAGGAGAATTTTTGTCTTTTTGCCCCAACATATAGGCAATTTCTGCTTTTTGCCCCACAATTAGGGAAATGTCTGCAATTTTGCTCCAAAATACGGGGAATTTCTGCCTTTTTGCCAGAAAATAAGAAGAATGCATACCTTTTTGCCATAAAAAAGGGAATTTCTTCATGTTTGCTCCAAAATAATAAGAATTTCTGGTTTTTTGCCTCTAAATAAGTGGAATTTCTGTCTTTTTCCCCCAAAACAAAGGGAATTCCTGTCATTTTTGCCCCAAAATAAGGGAAATATCTGAATTATTACCCTGAAATATGTGAAATTTCTGCAATTTTGCCCCAAAATAAAGAAAATTTTTGCCTTTTTGACCCCAAATAAGGGGAATTTAAGCCTTTTTACCTCCCAATAAGGGGAATTTCTGCATTTATGCCACAAAATATTAGGAATTTCTGCCTTTTTGCCCCAAAATAAGAAAATTTCTTCATTTTTCTTCTGAAATAAGTGAAATTTCTGCAATTTTGTCCCAAAATAAGTGAAATTTCTGCAATTTTGCCCCAAAATAAGGGAAATTTATGGAATTTTGCCCCAAAATAAGTGGAAATTCTGAGTTTTGCCCCAAAATAAAAAAAATTTCTTTTTTTTTGCCTTAACATATAGGCAATTTCTGCTTTTTTGCCCCATAATTAGGGGAAGTTCTGCAATTCTGCTCCAATTACGGGGAATTTTTGCTTTTTTAGCCGAATATAAGAAGAATGCATATCTTTCTGCCATAAAAAAAGGAAATTTATTCATTTTTGCTCCAAAATAAGGGGAATTTCTGCTTTTTTGCCTCTAAATAAGTGGAATTTCTGTCTTTTTCCCCCAAAACAAAGGGAATTCCTGTCTTTTTTGCCCCAAAATAAGGAAAATTTCAGACTTATTACCCTGAAATAAGTGAAATTTCTGCAATTTTGTCTCAAAATAAACAAAATTTTTGCCTTTTTGCCACCAAATAAAGGGAATTTCAGCCTTTTTATCTCAAAATAAGGGGAATTTCTGCATTTATGCCACAAAATATTAGAAATTTCTGCTTTTTTGCCCCAAAATAAGAAAATTTCTGCTTTTTTCCCCTGAAATAAGTGAAATTTCTGCAATTTTGCCCCAAAATAAGTGAAATTTCTTCAATTTTGCCCCAAAATTAAAGAAATTTCTGGAATTTTGCCCCAAAATAAGTGGAATTTCTGAGTTTTGCCCCAAAATAAGGAGAATTTCTGTCTTTTTGCCCCAACATATAGGCAATTTCTGCCTTTTGGCCCCACAATTAGGGGAATTTCTGCAATTTTGCTCCAAAATACGAGGAATTTCTGCCTTTTTGCCCAAAAATAAGAAGAATGCATACCTTTTTGCCATAAAAAAGGGAAATTTCTTCATGTTTGCTCCAAAATAATAAGAATTTCTGGTTTTTTGCCTCTAAATAAGTGGAATTTCTGTCTTTTTCCCCCAAAACAAAGGGAATTCCTGTCTTTTTTCCCCAAAATAAGGAAAATTTCTGACTTATTACCCTGAAATAAGGGAAATTTCTGCAATTTTCCCTCAAAATAAAGGAAATTTTTGCCTTTTTGCCCTCAAATAAGGGGAATTTCAGCCTTTTTACCTCAAAATAAGGGGAATTTCTGCATTTTTGCCACAAAATATTAGGAATTTCTGCCTTTTTGCCCCAAAATAAGAAAATTTCTGCTTTTTTTCCCTGAAATAATTGAAATTTCTGCAATTTTGCCCCAAATTAAGTAAAATTTCTGCAATTTTGCCCCAAAATAAGGGAAATTTCTGGAATTTTGCCCCAAAATAAGTTGAATTTCTGAGATTTGCCCCAAAATAAGGAGAATTTCTGTTTCTTTGCCCCAACATATAGGCAATTTCTGCTTTTTTGCCCCATAATTAGGGGAATTTCTGCAATTTTGCTCCAATTACGGGGAATTTCTGCTTTTTTGCCGGAATATAAGAAGAATGCATATCTTTCTGCCATAAAAAAGGGAAATTTCTTCATTTTTGCTCCAAAATAAGGGGAATTTCTGCTTTTTTGCCTCTAAATAGGTGGAATTTCTGTCTTTTTCCCCCAAAACAAAAGGAATTCCTGTCTTTTTTGCCCCAAAATAAGGAAAATTTCTGACTTATTTCCCTGAAATGAGTGAAATTTCTGCAATTTTGCCACAAAATAAACAAAATTTTTGCCTTTTTGCCCCCCAATAGGGGAAATTTCAGCCTTTTTACCTCAAAATAAAGGGAATTTCTGCATTTATGCCACAAAATATTAGGAATTTCTGCTTTTTTGCCCCAAAATAAGAAAATTTCTGCTTTTTTCCCCCTGAAATAAGTGAAATTTCTGCAATTTTGCCCCAAAATAAGTGAAATTTCTGCAATTTTGCCCCAAAATAAGGGAAATTTCTGGAATTTTGCCCCAAAATAAGTGGAATTTCTGAGTTTTGCCCCAAAATAAGGAGAATTTCTGTCTTTTTGCCCCAACATATAGGCAATTTCTGCCTTTTGGCCCCACAATTAGGGGAATTTCTGCAATTTTGCTCCAAAATACGGGGAATTTCTGCCTTTTTTCCCAAAAATAAGAAGAATGCATACCTTTTTCCCATAAAAAAGGGAACTTTCTTCATTTTTGCCTCAAAAATAAGGGGAATTTCTGCTTTTTTGCCTCTAAATAAGTGGAATTTCTGTCTTTTTCCCCAAAAACAAAGGGAATTTCTGTCTTTCTTTGCCCAAAAATAAGGAAAAATTCTGCCTTATTATCCTGAAGTAAGTGAAATTTCTGCAATATTGCCCCAAAATAAGTGAAATTTCTGCAATTTTGCCCCAAAATAAAAGAAATTTCTGGAATTTTGACCCAAAATAAGTGGGATTTCTGAGTTTTGCCCCAAATAATGAGAATTTCTGTCTTTTGAACCAACATATAGGCAATTTCTGCTGTTTGCCCCACAATTAGGAGAATTTCTGCAATTTTGCTCCATAATACGGGGAATTTCTGCCTATTGCACGAAAATAAGAAGAATGCATACCTTTTTGCCATAAAAAAGGGAAATTTTTTCATTTTTGCTCCAAAATAAGGGGAATTTCTGCTTTTTTGCCTCTAAATAAGTGGAATTTCTGTCTTTTTCCCCCAAAACAAAAGGAATTCCTCTATTTTTTGCCCCAAAATAAGGAAAATTTCTGACTTATTACCCTGAAATAAGTGAAATATCCGCAATTTTGCCCAAAAATAAAGGAAATTTTTGCCTTTTTGCCCCCAAATAAGGGGAATTTCAGTCTTTTTACCTCAAAATAAACGGAATTAATGCATTTTTGCTGCAAAATATTAGGAATTTCTGCCTTTTTGCCCCAAAATAAAAAAATTTTTGCCTTTTTTCTCTGAAATAAGTGAAATTTCTGCAATTTTGCCCCAAAATAAGTGAAATTTCTGCAATTTTGCCCCAAAATAAAAGAAATTTCTAGAATTTTGCCCCAAAATAAGTGGAATTTCTGAGTTTTGCCCCAAAATAAGGAGAATTTCTGTCTTTTTGCCCAAACATATAGGCAATTTCTGCCTATTGGCCCCACAATTAGGGGAATTTCTGCAATTTTGCTCCAAAATACGGGGAATTTCTGCCTTTTTGCCCAAAAATAAGAAGAATGCATAACTTTTTGCCGTAAAAAATGGAAATTTCTTCATTTTTGCTCCAAAATAAGGGAAATTTCTAATTTTTTGCCTCTAAATAAGTGGAATTTCTGTCTTTTTCCCCCAAAACAAAAAGAATTTCTGTCTTTTTTGCCCCAAAATAAGGAAAAATTCTGCCTTATTACCCTGAAGTAAGTGAAGTTTCTGCAATATTGCCCCAAAATAAGTGAAATTTTTGCAATTTTGCCCCAAAATAAAAGAAATTTCTGGAATTTTGTCCCAAAATAAGTGGAATTTCTGAGTTTTCCCCCAAAATAAGGAGAATTTCTGTCTTTTTGAACCAACATATAGGCAATTTCTGCTTTTTGCCCCACAATTAGTGTATTTCTGCAATTTTGCTCCAAAATACGGTGAATTTCTGCCTATTGAACGAAAATAAGAAGAATGCATACCTTTTTGCCATAAAAAAGGGAAATTTCTTCATTTTTGCTCCAAAATAAGGGGAATTTCCGCATTTTTGCCTCTAAATAAGTGGAATTTCTGTCTTTTTCCTCCAAAACAAAGGGAATTCCTGTCTTTTTTGCCCCAAAATAAGGAAAATTTCTGACTTATTACCCTGAAATAAGTGAAATTTCTGCAATTTTGCCCCAAAATAAAGGAAATTTTTGCCTTTTTGCCCCAAATAAGAGGAATTTCAGCCTTTTTACCTCAAAATAAGGGGAATTTCTGCATTTTTGCTACAAAATATTAGGAATTTCTGCCTTTTTGCCCCAAAATAAGAAAATTTTTGCTTTTTTTCCTTGAAATAAGTGAAATTTCTGCAATTTTACCCCAAAATAAGTGAAATTTCTGCAATATTGCCCCATAATAAAAGAAATTTCTGGAATTTTGTCCCAAAATAAGTGGAATTTCTGAGTTTTGCCCTAACATAAGGAGAATTTCTGTCTTTTTGCCTCAACATATAGGCAATTTCTGCTTTTTGCTACACAATTAGGGGAATTTCTGCAATTTTGTTCCAAAATACGGGGAATTTCTGCCTTTTTCCCGAAAATAAGAAGAATGCATACCTTTTTGCCATAAAAAAGGGAAATTTCTTCATGTTTGCTCCAAAATAAGGGGAATTTCTGATTTTTTGCCTCTAAATAAGTGGAATTTCTGTCATTTTCTTCCAAAACAAAGGGAATTTCTGTATTTTTTGCCCCAAAATAAAGAAAAATTCTGCCTTATTACCCTGAAGTAAGTGGAATTTCTGCAATTTTGCCCCAAAATAAGGGAAATTTCTGCCTTTTTGCCCTCAAATAAGGGGCATTTCAGACTTTTTACCTCGAAATAAGGGAAATGTCTACATTTTTGCAACAAAATATTAGGAATTTCTGCCTTATTGCCCAAAAATAAGGAAAATTTCTACCTTTTTTCCCTGAAATAAGTGAAATTTCTGTAATTTTGCCCCAAAATAAGTGAAATTACTGCAATTTTGCCCCAAAATAAGTGAAATTTCTGCAATTTTGCTCCAAAATAAGGGAAATTTCTAGAATTTTGCCACAAAATAAGTGGAATTTCTGAGTTTTGCCCCAAAATAAGGAGAATTTCTGTCTTTTTGCTCCAACATATAGGCAATTTCTGCCTTTTTGCCCCACAATTAGGGGAATTTCTGCAATTTTGCTCCAAAATACAGGGAATTTCTGCCTTTTTGCCCAAAAAAAAGAAGAATGCATACGTTTTTGCCATAAAAAAGAAATTTCTTCATTTTTCCTCCAAAATAAGGGGAATTTCTGCTTTTTTGCCTCTAAATAAGTGGAATTTCTGTCTTTTTCCCCCAAAACAAAGGGAATTTCTGTATTTTTGCACCAAAATAAGGAAAAATTATGACTTATTACCCTGAAGTAAGTGAAATTTCTGCAATTTTGCCTCAAAATAAGGGAAATTTCTGCCTTTTGGCCCCAAATAAGGGGAATTTCAGCCTTTTTACCTCAAAATAAGGGGAATTTCTGCATTTTTGCCCCCAAATAAGGGGAATTTCAGATTATTTACCTCAAAATAAGTGGAATTTCTGCATTTATGCCACAAAATATTAGGAATTTCTGCCTTTTTGCCCCAAAATAAGAAAATTTCTGCTTTTTTCCCCTGAAATAAGTGAAATTTCTGCAATTTTGCCCCAAAATAAGTGAAATTTCTGCAATTTTGCCCCAAAATAAGGGACCTTTCTGGAATTTTGCCCCAAAATAAGTGGAATTTCTGAGTTTTGGCCCAAAATAAGGAGAATTTCTGTCTTTTTCCTCCAACATATAGGCAATTTCTGCCTTTTTGCCCCACAATTAGGAGAATTTTTGCAATTTTGCTCCAAAATACGGGGAATTTTTTCCTTTTTGCCGGAAAATAAGAAGAATGCATACCTTTTTGCCATAAAAAAGGGAAATTTCTTCATTTTTGCTCCAAAATAAGGGGAATTTCTGATGTTTTGCCTATTAATAAGTGGAATTTCTTTCTTTTTCCCCCAAAACAAAGGGAATTAATGTCTTTTTTGCCCCAAATAAGGAAAAATTCTGCCTTATTACCCTGAAGTAAGTGAAATTTCTGCAATTTTGCCCCAAAATAAGGGAAATTTCTGCCTTTTTGCCCCAAATAAGGGGAATTTCAGCCTTTTTACCTCGAAATAAAAGGAATTTCTGCATTTTTGCCACAAAATATTAAGAATTTCTGCCTTTTTTTCCCCAAAATAAGGAAAATTTCTGCCTTTTTTCCCTGAAATAAGTGAAATTTCTGCAATTTTGCTCCAAAATAAGTGAAATTTCTGCAATTTTGCCCCAAAATAATTGAAATTTCTGCAATTTTGCCCCAAAATAAGGGAAATTTATGGAATTTTCCCCCACAATAAGTGGAATTTCTGAGTTTTGCCCCAAAATAAGAAGAATTTCTGTCTTTTTGCCCCAACAAATAGAGAATTTCTGCCTTTTTGCCCCACAATTAGGGGAATTTCTGCAATTTTGCTCCAAAATACGGGTCATTTCTGCCTTTTTGCCGAAAAATAAAAAGAATGCATACCTTTTTGCCATGGAAAAAAGAAATTTCTTCATTTTTGCTCCAAAATAAAAGGAATATCTGCTTTTTTGCCTCTAAATAAGTGGAATTTCTGTCTTTTTCCCCCAAAACAAAGGGAATTCCTGTCTTTTGTGCCTTAAAATAAGGAAAATTTCTGACTTATTACCCTGAAATAAATGAAATTTCTGCAATTTTGCCCCAAAATAAAGAAAATTTTTGCCTTTTTGCCCCCAAATAAGGGGAATTTAAGCCTTTTTACATAAAAGTAAGGGGAATTTCTGCATTTATGCCACAAAATATTAGGAATTTCTGCCTTTTTGCCCCAAAATAAGAAAATTTCTGCTTTTTTCCCCTGAAATAAGTGAAATTTCTGCAATTTTGCCCCAAAATAAGTGAAATTTCTGCAATTTTGCCCCAAAATAAGGGACCTTTCTGGAATTTTGCCCCAAAATAAGTGGAATTTCTGAGTTTTGGCCCAAAATAAGGAGAATTTCTGTCTTTTTCCTCCAACATATAGGCAATTTCTGCCTTTTTGCCCCACAATTAGGAGAATTTTTGCAATTTTGCTCCAAAATACGGGGAATTTTTTCCTTTTTGCCGGAAAATAAGAAGAATGCATACCTTTTTGCCATTAAAAAGGGAAATTTCTTCATTTTTGCTCCAAAATAAGGGGAATTTCTGATGTTTTGCCTATTAATAAGTGGAATTTCTTTCTTTTTCCCCCAAAACAAAGGGAATTAATGTCTTTTTTGCCCCAAATAAGGAAAAATTCTGCCTTATTACCCTGAAGTAAGTGAAATTTCTGCAATTTTGCCCCAAAATAAGGGAAATTTCTGCCTTTTTGCCCCAAATAAGGGGAATTTCAGCCTTTTTACCTCGAAATAAAAGGAATTTCTGCATTTTTGCCACAAAATATTAAGAATTTCTGCCTTTTTTTCCCCAAAATAAGGAAAATTTCTGCCTTTTTTCCCTGAAATAAGTGAAATTTCTGCAATTTTGCTCCAAAATAAGTGAAATTTCTGCAATTTTGCCCCAAAATAATTGAAATTTCTGCAATTTTGCCCCAAAATAAGGGAAATTTATGGAATTTTCCCCCACAATAAGTGGAATTTCTGAGTTTTGCCCCAAAATAAGAAGAATTTCTGTCTTTTTGCCCCAACAAATAGAGAATTTCTGCCTTTTTGCCCCACAATTAGGGGAATTTCTGCAATTTTGCTCCAAAACACGGGTCATTTCTGCCTTTTTGCCGAAAAATAAAAAGAATGCATACCTTTTTGCCATGGAAAAAAGAAATTTCTTCATTTTTGCTCCAAAATAAAAGGAATATCTGCTTTTTTGCCTCTAAATAAGTGGAATTTCTGTCTTTTTCCCCCAAAACAAAGGGAATTCCTGTCTTTTGTGCCTTAAAATAAGGAAAATTTCTGACTTATTACCCTGAAATAAATGAAATTTCTGCAATTTTGCCCCAAAATAAAGAAAATTTTTGCCTTTTTGCCCCCAAATAAGGGGAATTTAAGCCTTTTTACATAAAAGTAAGGGGAATTTCTGCATTTATGCCACAAAATATTAGGAATTTCTGCTTTTTTGCCCCAAAATAAGAAAATTTCTGCTTTTTTCCCCTGAAATAAGTGAAATTTCTTCAATTTTTCCCCTAAATAAGTGAAATTTCTGCAATTTTGCCCCAAAATAAGGGAAATTTCTGGAATTTTGCCCCAAAATAAGTGGAATTTCTGAGTTTTGCCCCAAAATAAGGAGAATTTCTATTTTTTGCCCCAACATATAGGCAATTTCTGCCTTTTGGCCCCACAATTAGGGGAATTTCTGCAATTTTGCTCCAAAATACGGGGAATTTCTGCCTTTTTGCCCAAAAATAAGAAGAATGCATACCTTTTTCCCATAAAAAAGGGAACTTTCTTCTTTTTGCTCCAAAATAAGGGGAATTTCTGCTTTTTTGCCTCTAAATAAGTGGAATTTCTGTCTTTTTCCCCCAAAACAAAGGGAATTTCTGTCTTTTTTGCCCCAAAATAAGGAAAAATTCTGCCTTATTATCCTGAAGAAAGTGAAATTTCTGCAATATTGCCCCAAAATAAGTGAAATTTCTGCAATTTTGCCCCAAAATAAAAGAAATTTCTGGAATTTTGTCCCAAAATAAGTGGGATTTCTGAGTTTTGCCCCAAATAATGAGAATTTCTGTCTTTTTGAACCAACATATAGGCAATTTCTGCTGTTTGCCCCACAATTAGTAGAATTTCTGCAATTTTGCTCCATAATACGGGGAATTTCTGCCTATTGCATGAAAATAAGAAGAATGCATACCTTTTTGCCATAAAAAAGGGAAATTTCTTCATTTTTGCTCCAAAATAAGGGGAATTTCTGCATTTTTGCCTCTAAATAAGTGGAATTTCTGTCTTTTTCCCCCAAAACAAAAAGAATTCCTCTCTTTTTTGCCCCAAAATAAGGAAAATTTCTGACTTATTACCCTGAAATAAGTAAAATTTCTGCAATTTTGCCCAAAAATAAAGGAAATTTTTGCCTTTTTGCCCCCAAATAAGGGGAATTTCAGCCTTTTTACCTCAAAATAAGAGGAATTAATGCATTTTTGCTGCAAAATATTAGGAATTTCTGCCTTTTTGCCCCAAAATAAAAAAATTTTTGCCGTTTTTCTCTGAAATAAGTGAAATTTCTGCAATTTTGCCCCAAAATAAGTGAAATTTCTGCAATTTTGCCCCAAAATAAAAGAAATTTCTAGAATTTTGCCCCAAAATAAGTGGAATTTCTGAGTTTTGCCCCAAAATAAAGAGAATTTCTGTCTTTTTGCCCAAACATATAGGCAATTTCTGCCTATTGGCCCCACAATTAGGGGAATTTCTGCAATTTTGCTCCAAAATACGGGGAATTTCTGCCTTTTTGCCCAAAAATAAGAAGAATGCATAACTTTTTGCCGTAAAAAATGGAAATTTCTTCATTTTTGCTCCAAAATAAGGGGAATTTCTAATTTTTTGCCTCTAAATAAGTGGAATTTCTGTCTTTTTACCCAAAACAAAAAGAATTTCTGTCTTTTTTGCCCCAAAATAAGGAAAAATTCTGCCTTATTACCCTGAAGTAAGTGAAATTTCTGCAATATTGCCCCAATATAAGTGAAATTTTTGCAATTTTGCCCCAAAATAAAAGAAATTTCTGGAATTTTGTCCCAAAATTAGTGGAATTTCTGAGTTTTGTCCCAAAATTAGGAGAATTTCTGTCTTTTTGAACCAACATATAGGCAATTTCTGCTTTTTGCCCCACAATTAGTGTATTTCTGCAATTTTGCTCAAAAATACGGTGAATTTCTGCCTATTGCACGAAAATAAGAAGAATGCATACCTTTTTGCCATAAAAAAGGGAAATTTCTTCATTTTTGCTCCAAAATAAGGGGAATTTCTGCATTTTTGCCTCTAAATAAGTGGAATTTCTGTCTTTTTCCTCCAAAACAAAGGGAATTCCTGTCTTTTTTGCCCCAAAATAAGGAACATTTCTGACTTATTACCCTGAAATAAGTGAAATTTCTGCAATTTTGCCCCAAAATAAAGGAAATTTTTGCCTTTTTGCCCCAAATAAGAGGAATTTCAGCCTTTTTACCTCAAAATAAGGGGAATTTCTGCATTTTTGCTACAAAATATTAGGAATTTCTGCCTTTTTGCTCCAAAATAAGAAAATTTTTGCTTTTTTTCCTTGAAATAAGTGAAATTTCTGCAATTTTGCCCCAAAATAAGTGAAATTTCTGCAATTTTGCCCCATAATAAAAGAAATTTCCTGAATTTTGTCCCAAAATAAGTGGAATTTCTGAGTTTTGCCCCAACATAAAGAGAATTTCTGTCTTTTTGCCCCAACATATAGGCAATTTCTGCTTTTTGCTACACAATTAGGGGAATTTCTGCAATTTTGCTCCAAAATACGGGGAATTTCTGCCTTTTTCCCGAAAATAAGAAGAATGCATACCTTTTTGCCATAAAAAAGGGAAATTTCTTCATGTTTGCTCCAAAATAAGGGGAATTTCTGATTTTTTGCCTCTAAATAAGTGGAATTTCTGTCATTTTCTTCCAAAACAAAGGGAATTTCTGTATTTTTTGCCCCAAAATAAAGAAAAATTCTGCCTTATTACCCTGAAGTAAGTGGAATTTCTGCAATTTTGCCCCAAAATAAGGGAAATTTCTGCATTTTTGCCCTCAAATAAGGGGAATTTCAGACTTTTTACCTCGAAATAAGGGAAATGTCTACATTTTTGCAACAAAATATTAGGAATTTCTGCCTTATTGCCCAAAAATAAGGAAAATTTCTACCTTTTTTCCCTGAAATAAGTGAAATTTCTGTAATTTTGCTCCAAAATAAGTGAAATTACTGCAATTTTGCCCCAAAATAAGTGAAATTTCTGCAATTTTGCTCCAAAATAAGTGAAATTTCTAGAATATTGCCACAAAATAAGTGGAATTTCTGAGTTTTGCCCCAAAATAAGGAGAATTTTTGTCTTTTTGCTCCAACATATAGGCAATTTCTGCCTTTTTGCCCCACAATTAGGGGAATTTCTGCAATTTTGCTCCAAAATACAGGGAATTTCTGCCTTTTTGCACAAAAAAAAAGAAGAATGCATACGTTTTTGGTATAAAAAAGAAATTTCTTCATTTTTGCTCCAAAATAAGGGGAATTTCTGCTTTTTTGCCTCTAAATAAGTGGAATTTCTGTCTTTTTCCCCCAAAACAAAGGGAATTTCTGTATTTTTGCACCAAAATAAGGAAAAATTATGACTTATTACCCTGAAGTAAGTGAAATTTCTGCAATTTTGCCTCAAAATAAGGGAAATTTCTGCCTTTTGGCCCCAAATAAGGGGAATTTCAGCCTTTTTACCTCAAAATAAGGGGAATTTCTGCATTTTTGCCCCCAAATAAGGGGAATTTCAGATTATTTACCTCAAAATAAGGGGAATTTCTGCATTTATGCCACAAAATATTAGGAATTTATGCCTTTTTGCCCCAAAATAAGAAAATTTCTGCTTTTTTCCCCTGAAATAAGTGAAATTTCTGCAATTTTGCCCCAAAATAAGTGAAATTTCTGCAATTTTGCCCCAAAATAAGGGACCTTTCTGGAATTTTGCCCCAAAATAAGTGGAATTTCTGAGTTTTGGCCCAAAATAAGGAGAATTTCTGTCTTTTTCCTCCAACATATAGGCAATTTCTGCCTTTTTGCCCCACAATTAGGAGAATTTTTGCAATTTTGCTCCAAAATACGGGGAATTTTTTCCTTTTTGCCGGAAAATAAGAAGAATGCATACCTTTTTGCCATAAAAAAGGGAAATTTCTTCATTTTTGCTCCAAAATAAGGGGAATTTCTGATGTTTTGCCTATTAATAAGTGGAATTTCTGTCTTTTTCCCCCAAAACAAAGGGAATTAATGTCTTTTTTGCCCCAAATAAGGAAAAATTCTGCCTTATTACCCTGAAGTAAGTGAAATTTCTGCAATTTTGCCCCAAAATAAGGGAAATTTCTGCCTTTTTGCCCCAAATAAGGGGAATTTCAGCCTTTTTACCTCGAAATAAAAGGAATTTCTGCATTTTTGCCACAAAATATTAAGAATTTCTGCCTTTTTTTCCCCAAAATAAGGAAAATTTCTGCCTTTTTTCCCTGAAATAAGTGAAATTTCTGCAATTTTGCTCCAAAATAAGTGAAATTTCTGCAATTTTGCCCCAAAATAATTGAAATTTCTGCAATTTTGCCCCAAAATAAGGGAAATTTATGGAATTTTCCTTCACAATAAGTGGAATTTCTGAGTTTTGCCCCAAAATAAGAAGAATTTCTGTCTTTTTGCCCCAACAAATAGAGAATTTCTGCCTTTTTGCCCCACAATTAGGGGAATTTCTGCAATTTTGCTCCAAAATACGGGTCATTTCTGCCTTTTTGCCGAAAAATAAAAAGAATGCATACCTTTTTGCCATGGAAAAAAGAAATTTCTTCATTTTTGCTCCAAAATAAAGGGAATATCTGCTTTTTTGCCTCTAAATAAGTGGAATTTCTGTCTTTTTCCCCCAAAACAAAGGGAATTCCTGTCTTTTGTGCCTTAAAATAAAGAAAATTTCTGACTTATTACCCTGAAATAAATGAAATTTCTGCAATTTTGCCCCAAAATAAAGAAAATTTTTGCCTTTTTGCCCCCAAATAAGGGGAATTTAAGCCTTTTTACATAAAAGTAAGAGTAATTTCTGCATTTATGCCACAAAATATTAGGAATTTCTGCCTTTTTGCCCCAAAATAAGAAAATTTCTGCTTTTTTCCCCTGAAATAAGTGAAATTTCTTCAATTTTTCCCCTAAATAAGTGAAATTTCTGCAATTTTGCCCCAAAATAAGGGAAATTTCTGGAATTTTGCCCCAAAATAAGTGGAATTTCTGAGTTTTGCCCCAAAATAAGGAGAATTTCTATCTTTTTGCCCCAACATATAGGCAATTTCTGCCTTTTGGCCCCACAATTAGGGGAATTTCTGCAATTTTGCCCCAAAATACGGGGAATTTCTGCCTTTTTGCCCAAAAATAAGAAGAATGCATACCTTTTTCTCATAAAAAAGGGAACTTTCTTCATTTTTGCTCCAAAATAAGGGGAATTTCTGCTTTTTTGCCTCTAAATATGTGGAATTTCTGTCTTTTTCCCCCAAAACAAAGGGAATTTCTGTCTTTTTTGCCCCAAAATAAGGAAAAATTCTGCCTTATTATCCTGAAGTAAGTGAAATTTCTGCAATATTGCCCCAAAATAAGTGAAATTTCTGCAATTTTGCCCCAAAATAAAAGAAATTTCTGGAATTTTGTCCCAAAATAAGTGGGATTTCTGAGTTTTGCCCCAAATAATGAGAATTTCTGTCTTTTTGAACCAACATATAGGCAATTTCTGCTGTTTGCCCCACAATTAGGAGAATTTCTGCAATTTTGCTCCATAATACGGGGAATTTCTGCCTATTGCATGAAAATAAGAAGAATGCATACCTTTTTGCCATAAAAAAGGGAAATTTCTTCATTTTTGCTCCAAAATAAGGGGAATTTCTGCATTTTTGCCTCTAAATAAGTGGAATTTCTGTCTTTTTCCCCCAAAACAAAAAGAATTCCTCTCTTTTTTGCCCCAAAATAAGGAAAATTTCTGACTTATTACCCTGAAATAAGTGAAATTTCTGCAATTTTGCCCAAAAATAAAGGAAATTTTTGCCTTTTTGCCCCCAAATAAGGGGAATTTCAGCCTTTTTACCTCAAAATAAGAGGAATTAATGCATTTTTGCTGCAAAATATTAGGAATTTCTGCCTTTTTGCCCCAAAATAAAAAAATTTTTGCCTTTTTTCTCTGAAATAAGTGAAATTTCTGCAATTTTGCCCCAAAATAAAAGAAATTTCTAGAATTTTGCCCCAAAATAAGTGGAATTTCTGAGTTTTGCCCCAAAATAAGGAGAATTTCTGTCTTTTTGCCCAAACATATAGGCAATTTCTGCCTATTGGCCCCACAATTAGGGGAATTTCTGCAATTTTGCTCCAAAATACGGGGAATTTCTGCCTTTTTGTCCAAAAATAAGAAGAATGCATAACTTTTTGCCGTAAAAAATGGAAATTTCTTCATTTTTGCTCAAAAATAAGGGGAATTTCTAATTTTTTGCCTCTAAATAAGTGGAATTTCTGTCTTTTTCCCCCAAAACAAAAAGAATTTCTGTCTTTTTTGCCCCAAAATAAGGAAAAATTCTGCCTTATTACCCTGAAGTAAGTGAAATTTCTGCAATATTGCCCCAATATAAGTGAAATTTTTGCAATTTTGCCCCAAAATAAAAGAAATTTCTGGAATTTTGTCCCAAAATAAGTGGAATTTCTGAGTTTTGCCCCAAAATAAGGAGAATTTCTGTCTTTTTGAACCAACATATAGGCAATTTCTGCTTTTTGCCCCACAATTAGTGTATTTCTGCAATTTTGCTCCAAAATACGGTGATTTTCTGCCTATTGAACGAAAATAAGAAGAATGCATACCTTTTTGCCATAAAAAAGGGAAATTTCTTCATTTTTGCTCCAAAATAAGGGGAATTTCCGCATTTTTGCCTCTAAATAAGTGGAATTTCTGTCTTTTTCCTCCAAAACAAAGGGAATTCCTGTCTTTTTTGCCCCAAAATAAGGAAAATTTCTGACTTATTACCCTGAAATAAGTGAAATTTCTGCAATTTTGCCCCAAAATAAAGGAAATTTTTGCCTTTTTGCCCGAAATAAGAGGAATTTCAGCCTTTTTACCACAAAATAAGGGGAATTTCTGCATTTTTGCTACAAAATATTAGGAATTTCTGCCTTTTTGCCCCAAAATAAGAAAATTTTTGCTTTTTTCCTTGAAATAAGTGAAATTTCTGCAATTTTACCCCAAAATAAGTGAAATTTCTGCAATTTTGCCCCATAATAAAAGAAATTTCTGGAATTTTGTCCCAAAATAAGTGGAATTTCTAAGTTTTGCCCCAACATAAGGAGAATTTCTGTCTTTTTGCCCCAACATATAGGCAATTTCTGCTTTTTGCTACACAATTAGGGGAATTTCTGCAATTTTGCTCCAAAATACGGGGAATTTCTGCCTTTTTCCCGAAAATAAGAAGAATGCATACCTTTTTGCCATAAAAAAGGGAAATTTCTTCATGTTTGCTCCAAAATAAGGGGAATTTCTGATTTTTTGCCTCTAAATAAGTGGAATTTCTGTCTTTTTCTTCCAAAACAAAGGGAATTTCTGTATTTTTTGCCCCAAAATAAAGAAAAATTCTGCCTTATTACCCTGAAGTAAGTGGAATTTCTGCAATTTTGCCCCAAAATAAGGGAAATTTCTGCCTTTTTGCCCTCAAATAAGGGGAATTTCAGACTTTTTACCTCGAAATAAGGGGAATGTCTACATTTTTGCAACAAAATATTAGGAATTTCTGCCTTATTGCCCAAAAATAAGGAAAATTTCTACCTTTTTTCCCTGAAATAAGTGAAATTTCTGTAATTTTGCCCCAAAATAAGTGAAATTACTGCAATTTTGCCCCAAAATAAGTGAAATTTCTGCAATTTTGCTCCAAAATAAGGGAAATTTTTAGAATTTTGCCACAAAATAAGTGGAATTTCTGAGTTTTGCCCCAAAATAAGGAGAATTTCTGTCTTTTTGCTCCAACATATAGGCTATTTCTGCCTTTTTGCCCCACAATTAGGGGAATTTCTGCAATTTTGCTCCAAAATACAGGGAATTTCTGCCTTTTTGCCCAAAAAAAAGAAGAATGCATACGTTTTTGCCATAAAAAAGAAATTTCTTCATTTTTGCTCCAAAATAAGGGGAATTTCTGCTTTTTTGCCTCTAAATAAGTGGAATTTCTGTCTTTTTCCCCCAAAACAAAGGGAATTTCTGTATTTTTGCACCAAAATAAGGAAAAATTATGACTTATTACCCTGAAGTAAGTGAAATTTCTGCAATTTTGCCTCAAAATAAGGGAAATTTCTGCCTTTTGGCCCCAAATAAGGGGAATTTCAGCCTTTTTACCTCAAAATAAGGGGAATTTCTGCATTTTTGCCCCCAAATAAGGAGAATTTCAGATTATTTACCTCAAAATAAGGGGAATTTCTGCATTTATGCCACAAAATATTAGGAATTTCTGCCTTTTTGCCCCAAAATAAGAAAATTTCTGCTTTTTTCCCCTGAAATAAGTGAAATTTCTGCAATTTTGCCCCAAAATAAGTGAAATTTCTGCAATTTTGCCCCAAAATAAGGGACCTTTCTGGAATTTTGCCCCAAAATAAGTGGAATTTCTGAGTTTTGGCCCAAAATAAGGAGAATTTCTGTCTTTTTCCTCCAACATATAGGCAATTTCTGCCTTTTTGCCCCACAATTAGGAGAATTTTTGCAATTTTGCTCCAAAATACGGGGAATTTTTTCCTTTTTGCCGGAAAATAAGAAGAATGTATACCTTTTTGCCATAAAAAAGGGAAATTTCTTCATTTTTGCTCCAAAATAAGGGGAATTTTTGCTTTTTTGCCTCTAAATAAGTGGAATTTTTGTTTTTTTCCGTCAAAACATAGAAAATTCCTGACTTTTTTGCCCCAAAATAAGGAAAATTTCTGCCTTTTTTCCCTGAAATAAGTGAAATTTCTGCAATTTTGCACCAAAATAAGTGAAATTTCTGCAATTTTGCCCCAAAATAAAGGAAATTTCTGGAATTTTGCCCAAAAATAAGTGAAATTTCTGAGTTTTGCCCCAAAATAAGGAGAATTTCTGTCTTTTTGCCCCAACAAATAGAGAATTTCTGCCTTTTTGCCCAACAATTAGGGGAATTTCTGCAATTTTGCTCCAAAATACGGGTCATTTCTGCCTTTTTGCCCAAAAATAAAAAGAATGCATACCTTTTTGCCATAAAAAAAAGAAATTTCTTCATTTTTCGTCCAAAATAAGGGGAATATCTGCTTTTTTGCCTCTAAATAAGTGGAATTTCTGTCTTTTTCCCCCAAAACAAAGGGAATTCCTGTCTTTTGTGCCTTAAAATAAGGAAAATTTCAGACTTATTACCCTGAAATAAATGAAATTTCTGCAATTTTGCCACAAAATAAAGAAAATTTTTGCCTTTTTGCCCCCAAATAAGGGGAATTTCAGCCTTTTTACCTAAAAATAAGGGGAATTTCTGCATTTATGCCACAAAATATTAGGAATTTCTGCCTTTTTGCCCCAAAATAAGAAAATTTCTGCTTTTTTCCCCTGAAATAAGTGAAATTTCTGCAATTTTTCCCCAAAATAAGTGAAATTTCTGCAATTTTGCCCCAAAATATGGGAAATTTCTGGAATTTTGCCCCAAAATAAGTGGAATTTCTGAGTTTTGCCCCAAAATAAGGAGAATTATTGTTTTTTTGCCCCAACATATAGGCAATTTCTGCCTTTTTGCCCCACAATTAGGGGAATTTCTGCAATTTTGCTCCAAAATATGGGGAATTTCTGCCTTTTTGCCTGAAAATAAGAAGAATGCATAACTTTTTGCCATAAAAAAGAGAAATTTCTTTATTTTTGCTCCAAAATAAGAGGAATTTCTTATTTTTTGCCTCTAAATAAGTGGAATTTCTGTCTTTTTTCCCCAAAACAAAGGGAATTTCTGTATTTTGCCCCAAAATAAGGGAAAATTCTACCTTATTACCCTGAAGTAAGTGAAATTTCTGCAATTTTGCCCCAAAATAAGGGAAATTTCTGCCTTTTTGCCCCCACATAAAGGGAATTTCAGATTTTTTACCTCGAAATAAGGGGACTTACTGCATTTTTGCCACAAAATATTAGGAATTTCTGCCTTTTTGCCCCAAAATAAGGAAAATTTCTGCCTTTTTTCCCTGAAATGAGTGAAATTTCTGTAATTTCGCCCCAAAATAAATGAAATTTCTGCAATTTTGCCCCAAAATAAGTGAAATTTCTGCAATTTTGCCCCAAAATAAGGGAAATTTCTGTAATTTTGCCCCAAAATAAGTGGCATTTCTGAGTTTTGCTCCAAAATAAGGAAATTTCTGTCTTTTTGCCCCAACATATAGGCAATTTCTGCCTTTTTGCCCCACAATTAGGGGAATTTCTGCAATTTTGCTCTTAAATACAGGGAATTGCTTCCTTTTTGCCCAAAAATAAGAAGAATGCATACCTTTTTGCCATAAAAAGGAATTTCTTTATTTTTGCTCCAAAATAAGGGGAATTTCTGCCTTTTTGCCCCAAAATAAGAAAATTTCTGCTTTTTTTCCCTGAAATAAGTGAAAATTCTGCAATTTTGCCCCAAATTAAGTAAAATTTTTGCAATTTTGCCCCAAAATAAAGGAAATTTCTGGAATTTTTCCCCAAAATAAGTGGAATTTCTGAGATTTGCCCCAAAATAAGGAGAATTTCTGTTTTTTTGCCCCAACATATAGGCAATTTCCTCTTTTTTGCCCCATAATTAGGGGAATTTCTGCAATTTTGCTCCAATTACTGGGAATTTCTGCATTTTTGCCCGAATATAAGAAGAATGCATACCTTTCTGCCATAAAAAAGGGAAATTTCTTCATTTTTGCTCCAAAATAAGGGGAATTTCTGCTTTTTTGCCTCTAAATAGGTGGAATTTCTGTCTTTTTCCCCCAAAACAAAGGGAATTCCTGTCTTTTTTGCCCCAAAATAAGGAAAATTTCTGACTTATTTCCCTGAAATGAGTGAAATTTCTGCAATTTTGCCACAAAATAAACAAAATTTTTGCCTTTTTGCACCCAATAGGGGAAATTTCAGCCTTTTTACCTCAAAATAAAGGGAATTTCTGCATTTATGCCACAAAATATTAGGAATTTCTGCTTTTTTGCCCCAAAATAAGAAAATTTCTTCTTTTTTCCCCCTGAAATAAGTGAAATTTCTGCAATTTTGCCCCAAAATAAGTGAAATTTCTGCAATTTTGCCCCAAAATAAGGGAAATTTCTGGAATTTTGCCCCAAAATAAGTGGAATTTCTGAGTTTTGCCCCAAAATAAGGAGAATTTCTGTCTTTTTGCCCCAACATATAGGCAATTTCTGCCTTTTGGCCCCACGATTAGGGGAATTTCTGCAATTTTGCTCCAAAATACGGGGAATTTCTGCCTTTTTGCCCAAAAATAAGAAGAATGCATACCTTTTTCCCATAAAAAAGGGAAATTTCTTCATTTTTGCTCCAAAATAAGGGGAATTTCTGCTTTTTTGCCTCTAAATAAGTGGAATTTCTGTCTTTTTCCCCCAAAACAAAGGGAATTTCTGTCTTTTTTGCCCCAAAATAAGGAAAAATTCTGCCTTATTATCCTGAAGTAAGTGAAATTTCTGCAATATTGCCCCAAAATAAGTGAAATTTCTGCAATTTTGCCCCAAAATAAAAGAAATTTCTGGAATTTGTCCCAAAATAAGTGGGATTTCTGAGTTTTGCCTCAAAATAAGGAGAATTTCTGTCTTTTTGAACCAACATATAGGCAATTTCTGCTTTTTGCCCCACAATTAGGAGAATTTCTGCAATTTTGCTCCATAATACGGGGAATTTCTGCCTATTGCACGAAAATAATAAAAATGCATACTTTTTTGCCATAAAAAAGGGAAATTTCTTCATTTTTGCTCCAAAATAAGGGGAATTTCTGCATTTTTGCCCGAAAATAAGAAGAATGCATACCTTTTTGCCATAAAAAAGGGAAATTTCTTCATGTTTGCTCCAAAATAAGGGGAATTTCTGATTTTTTGCCTCTAAATAAGTGGAATTTCTGTCTTTTTCTTCCAAAACAAAGGGAATTTCTGTATTTTTTGCCCCAAAATAAAGAAAAATTCTGCCTTATTACCCTGAAGTAAGTGGAATTTCTGCAATTTTGCCCCAAAATAAGGGAAATTTCTGCCTTTTTGCCCTCAAATAAGGGGAATTTCAGACTTTTTACCTCGAAATAAGGGGAATGTCTACATTTTTGCAACAAAATATTAGGAATTTCTGCCTTATTGCCCAAAAATAAGGAAAATTTCTACCTTTTTTTTCTGAAATAAGTGAAATTTCTGCAATTTTGCCCCAAAATAAGTGAAATTTCTGCAATTTTGCTCCAAAATAAGGGAAATTTCTAGAATTTTGCCACAAAATAAGTGGAATTTCTGAGTTTTGCCCCAAAATAAGGAGAATTTCTGTCTTTTTGCTCCAACATATAGACAATTTCTGCCTTTTTGCCCCACAATTAGGGGAATTTCTGCAATTTTGCTCCAAAATACAGGGAATTTCTGCCTTTTTGACCAAAAAAAAGAAGAATGCATACGTTTTTGCCATAAAAAAGAAATTTCTTCATTTTTGCTCCAAAATAAGGGGAATTTCTGCTTTTTTGCCTCTAAATAAGTGGAATTTCTGTCTTTTTCCCCCAAAACAAAAGGAATTCCTCTCTTTTTTGCCCCAAAATAAGGAAAATTTCTGACTTATTACCCTGAAATAAGTGAAATTTCTGCAATTTTGCCCCAAAATAAAGGAAATTTTTGCCTTTTTGCCCCCAAATAAGGGGAATTTCAGACTTTTTACCTCAAAATAAGAGGAATTTCTGCATTTTTGCTGCAAAATATTAGGAATTTCTGCCTTTTTGCCCCAAAATAAAAAAAATTTTTGCCTTTTTTCTCTGAAATAAGTGAAATTTCTGCAATTTTGCCCCAAAATAAGTGAAATTTCTGCAATTTTGCTTCAAAATAAAAGAAATTTCTGGAATTTTGCCCCAAAATAAGTGGAATTTCTGAGTTTTGCCCCAAAATAAGGAGAATTTCTGTCTTTTACCCCTACATATAGGCAATTTCTGCCTTTTTGCCCCACAATTAGGGGAATTTCTGCAATTTTGCTCCAAAATACGGGTCATTTCTGCCTTTTTGCCCAAAAATATGAAGAATGCATTCCTTTTTGCCATAAAAAAGGGAAATTTCTTCATTTTTGCTCCAAAATAAGGAATATTTTTGATTTTTTGCCTCTAAATAAGTGGAATTTCTGTCTTTTTCCCCCAAAACAAAAAGAATTTCTGTCTTTTTTGCCCCAAAATAAGGAAAAATTTTGCCTTATTACCCTGAAGTAAGTGAAATTTCTGCAATATTGCCCCAAAATAAGTGAAATTTTTGCAATTTTGCCCCAAAATAAAAGAAATTTCTGGAATTTTGTCCCAAAATAAGTGGAATTTCTGAGTTTTGCCCCAAAATTAGGAGAATTTCTGTCTTTTTGAACCAACATATAGGCAATTTCTGCTTTTTGCCCCACAATTAGTGTATTTCTGCAATTTTGCTCAAAAATATGGTGAATTTCTGCCTATTGCACGAAAATAAGAAGAATGCATACCTTTTGCCATAAAAAAGGGAAATTTCTTCATTTTTGCTCCAAAATAAGGGGAATTTCCGCATTTTTACCTCTAAATAAGTGGAATTTTTGTCTTTTTCCTCCAAAACAAAGGGAATTCCTGTCTTTTTTGCCCCAAAATAAGGAAAATTTCTGACTTATTACCCTGAAATAAGTGAAATTTCTGCAATTTTGCCCCAAAATAAAGGAAATTTTTGCCTTTTTGCCCCAAATAAGAGGAATTTCAGCCTTTTTACCTCAAACTAAGGGGAATTTCTGCATTTTTGCTACAAAATATTAGGAATTTCTGCCTTTTTGCCCCAAAATAAGAAAATTTTTGCTTTTTTTCCTTGAAATAAGTGAAATTTCTGCAATTTTGCCCCAAAATAAGTGAAATTTCTGCAATTTTGCCCCATAATAAAAGAAATTTCTGGAATTTTGTCCCAAAATAAGTGGAATTTCTGAGTTTTGCCCCAACATAAAGAGAATTTCTGTCTTTTTGCCCCAAAATATAGGCAATTTCTGCTTTTTGCTACACAATTAGGGGAATTTCTGCAATTTTGCTCCAAAATACGGGGAATTTCTGCCTTTTTCCCGAAAATAAGAAGAATGCATACCTTTTTGCAATAAAAAAGGGAAATTTCTTCATGTTTGCTCCAAAATAAGGGGAATTTCTGATTTTTTGCCTCTAAATAAGTGGAATTTCTGTCTTTTTCTTCCAAAACAAAGGGAATTTCTGTATTTTTTGCCCCAAAATAAAGAAAAATTCTGCCTTATTACCCTGAAGTAAGTGGAATTTCTGCAATTTTGCCCCAAAATAAGGGAAATTTCTGCCTTTTTGCCCTCAAATAAGGGGAATTTCAGACTTTTTACCTCGAAATAAGGGGAATGTCTACATTTTTGCAACAAAATATTAGGAATTTCTGCCTTATTGCCCAAAAATAAGGAAAATTTCTACCTTTTTTCTCTCAAATAAGTGAAATTTCTGTAATTTTGCCCCAAAATACGTGAAATTACTGCAATTTTGCCCCAAAATAAGTGAAATTTCTGCAATTTTGCTCCAAAATAAGGGAAATTTCTAGAATTTTGCCACAAAATAAGTGGAATTTCTGAGTTTTGCCCCAAAATAAGGAGAATTTCTGTCTTTTTGCTCCAACATATAGGCAATTTCTGCCTTTTTGCCCCACAATTAGGGGAATTTCTGCAATTTTGCTCCAAAATACAGGGAATTTCTGCCTTTTTGCCCAAAATAAAGAAGAATGCATACGTTTTTGCCATAAAAAAGAAATTTCTTCATTTTTGCTCCAAAATAAGGGGAATTTCTGCTTTTTTGCCTCTAAATAAGTGGAATTTCTGTCTTTTTCCCCCAAAACAAAGGGAATTTCTGTATTTTTGCACCAAAATAAGGAAAAATTATGACTTATTACCCTGAAGTAAGTGAAATTTCTGCAATTTTGCCTCAAAATAAGGGAAATTTCTGCCTTTTGGCCCCAAATAAGAGGAATTTCAGCCTTTTTACCTCAAAATAAGGGGAATTTCTGCATTTTTGCCCCCAAATAAGGAGAATTTCAGATTATTTACCTCAAAATAAGGGGAATTTCTGCATTTATGCCACAAAATATGAGGAATTTCTGCCTTTTTGCCCCAAAATAAGAAAAATTCTGCTTTTTTCCCCTGAAATAAGTGAAATTTCTGCAATTTTGCCCCAAAATAAGTGAAATTTCTGCAATTTTGCCCCAAAATAAGGGACCTTTCTGGAATTTTGCCCCAAAATAAGTGGAATTTCTGAGTTTTGGCCCAAAATAAGGAGAATTTCTGTCTTTTTCCTCCAACATATAGGCAATTTCTGCCTTTTTGCCCAACAATTAGGAGAATTTTTGCAATTATGCTCTAAAATACGGGGAATTTTTTCCTTTTTGCCGGAAAATAAGAAGAATGCATACCTTTTTGCCATAAAAAAGGGAAATTTCTTCATTTTTGCTCCAAAATAAGGGGAATTTCTGATGTTTTGCCTATTAATAAGTGGAATTTCTGTCTTTTTCCCCAAAAACAAAGGGAATTTCTGTCTTTTTTGACCCAAATAAGGAAAAATTCTGCCTTATTACCCTGAAGTAAGTGAAATTTCTGCAATTTTGCCCCAAAATAAGGGAAATTTCTGCCTTTTTGCCCCCAAATAAGGGGAATTTCAGCCTTTTTACCTCGAAATAAAAAGAATTTCTGCATTTTTGCCACAAAATATTAAGAATTTCTGCCTTTTTGCCCCAAAATAAAAAAAATTTCTGCCTTTTTTTCCCTGAAATAAGTGAAATTTCTGCAATTTTGCCCCAAAATAAGTGAAATTTCTGCAATTTTGCCCTAAAATAAGTGAAATTTCTGCAATTTTGCCCCAAATAAGGGAAATTTATGGAATTTTCTCCCAAAATAAGTGGAATTTCTGAGTTTTGCCCCAAAATAAGGAGAATTTCTGTCTTTTTGCCCCAACAAATAGAGAATTTCTGCCTTTTTGCCCCACAATTAGGGGAATTTTGTCAATTTTGCTCCAAAATACGGGTCATTTCTGCCTTTTTGCCCAAAAATAAAAAGAATGCATACCTTTTTGCCATAAAAAAAAGAAATTTCTTCATTTTTGCTCCAAAATAAGGGGAATATCTGCTTTTTTGCCTCTAAATAAGTGGAATTTCTGTCTTTTTCCCCCAAAACAAAGGGAATTCCTGTCTTTTTTGCCTTAAAATAAGGAAAATTTCTGACTTATTACTCTGAAATAAATGAAATTTCTGCAATTTTGCTACAAAATAAAGAAAATTTTTGCCTTTTTGCCCCCAAATAAGGGGAATTTCAGCCTTTTTAACTAAAAATAAGGGGAATTTCTGCATTTATGCCACAAAATATTAGGAATTTCTGCCTTTTTGCCCCAAAATAAGAAAATTTCTGCTTTTTTCCCCTGAAATAAGTGAAATTTCTGCAATTTTTCCCCAAAATAAGTGAAATTTCTGCAATTTTGCCCCAAAATATGGGAAATTTCTGGAATTTTGCCCCAAAATAAGTGGAATTTCTGAGTTTTGCCCCAAAATAAGGAGAATTATTGTTTTTTTGCCCCAACATATAGGCAATTTCTGCCTTTTTGCCCCACAATTAGGGGAATTTCTGCAATTTTGCTCCAAAATATGGGAAATTTCTGCCTTTTTGCCTGAAAATAAGAAGAATGCATAACTTTTTGCCATAAAGAAGAGAAATTTCTTTATTTTTGCTCCAAAATAAGAGGAATTTCTGATTTTTTGCCTCTAAATAAGTGGAATTTCTGTCTTTTTCCCCCAAAATAAAGGGAATTTCTGTATTTTTTGCCCCAAAATAAGGAAAAATTCTACCTTATTACCATGAAGTAAGTGAAATTTCTGCAATTTTGCCCCAAAATAAGAGAAATTTCTGCCTTTTTGCCCCCAAATAAGGGGAATTTCAGATTTTTTACCTCGAAAAAAGGGGACTTTCTGCATTTTTGCCACAAAATATTAGGAATTTCTGCCTTTTTTCCCCAAAATAAGGAAAATTTCTGCCTTTTTTCCCTGAAATGAGTGAAATTTCTGTAATTTTGCCCCAAAATAAGTGAAATTTCTGCAATTTTGCCCCAAAATAAGTGAAATTTCTGCAATTTTGCCCCAAAATAAGGGAAATTTCTGTAATTGTGCCCCAAAATAAGTGGAATTTCTGAGTTTTGCCCCAAAATAAGGAGAATTTCTGTCTTTTTGCCCCAACATATAGGCAATTTCTGCCTTTTTGCCCCACAATTAGGGGAATTTCTGCAATTTTGCTCCAAAATACAGGGAATTGCTTCCTTTTTGCCCAAAAATAAGAAGAATGCATACCTTTTTGCCATAAAAAGGAAATTTCTTTATATTTGCTCCAAAATAAGAGGAATTTCTTCTTTTTTGCCTCTAAATAAGTGGAATTTCTGTCTTTTTCCCCCAAAACAAAGGAAATTTCTGTATTTTTGCACAAAAATAAAGAAAAATTCTGACTTATTACCCTGAAGTAAGTGAAATTTCTGCAATTTTGCCCCAAAATAAGTGAAATTTGTGCCTTTTTGTCCTCAAATAAGGGGAATTTCAGCCTTTTTACCACAAAATAAAGGGAATTTCTGCATTTTTGCCCCCAAATAAGGGGAATTTTAGCCTTTTTACCTCACAATAAGGGGAATTTCTGCATTTTTGCCACAAAATATTAGGAATTTCCACCTTTATGCCCCAAAATACAAAAATTTCTGCTTTTTTTCCCTGAAATAAGTGAAATTTCTGCAATTTTGCACCAAAATAAGTGAAATTTCTGCAATTTTGCCCCAAAATAAAGGAAATTTCTGGAATTTTGCCCCAAAATAAGTGAAATTACTGAGTTTTGCCCCAAAATAAGGAGAATTTCTGTCTTTTTGCCCCAACAAATTGAGAATTTCTGCCTTTTTGCCCCACAATTAGGGGAATTTCTGCAATTTTGCTCCAAAATACGGGTCATTTCTGCCTTTTTGCCCAAAAATAAAAAGAATGCATACATTTTTGCCATAAAAAAAAATTTCTTCATTTTTGCTCCAAAATAAGGGGAATATCTGCTTTTTTGCCTCTAAATAAGTGGAATTTCTGTCTTTTTCCCCCAAAACAAAGGGAATTCCTGTCTTTTTTGCCTTAAAATAAGGAAAATTTCTGACTTATTACCCTGAAATAAATGAAATTTCTGCAATGTTGCCCCAAAATAAAGAAAATTTTTGCCTTTTTGCCCCCAAATAAGGGGAATTTCAGCCTTTTTACCTAAAAATAAGGGGAATTTCTGCATTTATGCCACAAAATATTAGGAATTTCTGCCTTTTTGCCCCAAAATAAGAAAATTTCTGCTTTTTTCCCCTGAAATAAGTGAAATTTCTGCAATTTTTCCCCAAAATAAGTGAAATTTCTGCAATTTTGCCCCAAAATATGGGAAATTTCTGGAATTTTGCCCCAAAATAAGTGGAATTTCTGAGTTTTGCCCCAAAATAAAAAGAATTATTGTTTTTTTGCCCCAACATATAGGCAATTTCTGCCTTTTTGCCCCACAATGAGGGGAATTTCTGCAATTTTGCTCCAAAATATGGGGAATTTCTGCCTTTCTGCCTGAAAATAAGAAGAATGCATAACTTTTTGCCATAAAAAAGAGAAATTTCTTTATTTTTGCTCCAAAATAAGGGGAATTTCTGATTTTTTGCCTCTAAATAAGTGGAATTTCTGTCTTTTTCCCCCAAAACAAAGGGAATTTCTGTCTTTTTTGCCCCAAAATAAGGAAAAATTCTACCTTATTACCCTGAAGTAAGTGAAATTTCTGCAATTTTGCCCCAAAATAAGGGAAATTTCTGCCTTTTTGCCCCCAAATAAATGGAATTTCAGATTTTTTACCTCGAAATAAGGGGACTTTCTGCATTTTTGCCACAAAATATTAGGAATTTCTGCCTTTTTGCCCCAAAATAAGGAAAATTTCTGCCTTTTTTCCCTGAAATGAGTGAAATTTCTGTAATTTTGCCCCAAAATAAGTGAAATTTCTGCAATTTTGCCCCAAAATAAGTGAAATTTCTGCAATTTTGCCCCAAAATAAGGGAAATTTCTGTAATTTTGCCCCAAAATAAGTGGAATTTCTGAGTTTTGCCCCAAAATAAGGAGAATTTCTGTAGTTTTCCCCCAACATATAGGCAATTTCTGCCTTTTTGCCCTACAATTAGGGGAATTTCTGCAATTTTGCTCCAAAATACAGGGAATTGCTTCCTTTTTGCCCAAAATTAAGAAGAATGCATACCTTTTTGCCATAAAAAGGAATTTCTTTATTTTTTGCTCCAAAATAAGGGGAATTTCTGCTTTTTTGCCTCTAAATAAGTGGAATTTCTCTCTTTTTCCCCCAAAACAAAGGGAATTTCTATATTTTTGCACAAAAATAAAGAAAAATTCTGACTTATTACCCTGAAGTAAGTGAAATTTCTGCAATTTTGCCCCACAATAAGGGAAATTTGTTCTTTTTTGTCCCCAATAAGGGGAATTTCAGCCTTTTTACCTCAAAATAAAGGGAATTTCTGCATTTTTGCCCCCAAATAAGGGGAATTTTAGCCTTTTTACCTCACAATAAGGGGAATTTCTGCATTTTTGCCACAAAATATTAGGAATTTCCGCCTTTTTGCCCCAAAATACGAAAATTTCTGCTTTTTTTCTCTGAAATAAGTGAAATTTCTGCAATTTTGCACCAAAATAAGTGAAATTTCTGCAATTTTGCCCCAAAATAAAGGAAATTTCTGGAATTTTGCCCCAAATTAAGTGAAATTTCTGAGTTTTGCCCCAAAATAAGGAGAATTTCTGTCTTTTTGCCCAAACATATAGAGAATTTCTGCATTTTTGCCCCAAAATTAGGGGAATTTCTGCAATTTTGCTCAAAAATACAGGGAATTTCTGCCTCTTTGCCCGAACATAAGAAGAATGCATACCTTTTTTCCATAAAAAAAATTTCTTCATTTTTGCTCTAAAATATGGGGAATTTCTGATTTTTATCTCTAAATAAGTAAAATTTCTGCAGTTTTGTCCCAAAATAAAGGAAATTTCTGCCTTTTTGCCTCCAAATAAGGCGAATTTCAAACTTTTTACCTCAAAATAAGGGGAATTTCTGCATTTATACCACAAAATATTAGGAATTTCTGCCTTTTTACCCCAAAATAAGAAAATTTCTACTTTTTTTCCTTGAAATAAGTGAAATTTCTGCACTTTTGCCCCAAAATAAGTGAAATTTCTGCAATTTTGCCCCAAAATAAGGGAAATTTCTGGAATTTTGCCCCAAAATAAGTGGAATTTCTGAGTTTTGCCCCAAAATAAGGAGAATTTCTGTCTTTTTGCCCCAACATATAGGCAATTTCTGCCTTTTTGCCCCACAATTAGGGGAATTTCTGCAATTTTGCTCCAAAATACGGGGCATTTCTGCCTTTTGCCCGAAAATAAGAAGAATGCATACCTTTTTGCCATAAAAAAAAGAAATTTCTTCATTTTTGCTCCAAAATAAAGAGAAATTCTGCTTTTTTGCCTCTAAATAAGTGGAATTCCTGTTTTTCTTCCAAAACAAAGGGTATTTCTGTATTTTTTCCCCAAAATAAGGAAAAATTCTGACTTATTACCCTGAAGTAAGTGAAATTTCTGCAATTTTGCCCCAAAATAAGGGAAATTTCTGCCTTTTTGCCCACAAATAAAAGGAATTTCAGCCTTTTTACCTCAAAATAAAAGGAATTTCTGCATTTTTGCCTCCAAATAAGTAAAATTTCAGCCTTTTTACCTCAAAATAAGAAGAATTTCTGCATTTTTGCCACAAAATATTAGGAATTTCTGCATTTTTGCCCCAAAATAAGAAAATTTCTGCTTTTTTTCCCTGAAATAAGTGAAATTTCTGCAATTTTGCCCCAAAGTAAGTTAAATTTCTGCAATTTTGCCCCAAAATAAGGGAAATTTCTGGAATTTTGCCCCAAAATAAGTGGAATTTCTGAGTTTTGCCCCAAAATAAAAAGAATTTCTGTCTTTTTGCCTTAACATATAGGCAATTTCTGCCTTTTTGCCCCACAATTAGGGGATTTTCTGCAATTTTGCTCCAAAATACGGGGAATTTCTGACTTTTTTTTTGAAAATAAGAAGAATGCATACCTTTTTGCCTTTAAAAAGGGAAATTTTTTCATTTTTGCTCCAAAATAAGTGGAATTTCTGATTTTTTGCCTCTAAATAAGTGGAATTTCTGTCCTTTCCTCCCCAAAAAAAGGGAATTTCTATCTTTTTGCCCCAAAATAAGGAAAAATTCTGCCTTATTACCCTGAAGTAAGTGAAATTTCTGCAATTTTGCCCCAAAATAAGGGAAATTTCTGCCTTTTTTCCCCAAAATAAGGAAAATTTCTGCCTTTTTTCCCTGAAATAAGTGAAATTTCTGTAATTTTGCGCCAAAATATGTGAAATTTCTGCAATTTTGTCCCAAAATAAGTGAAATTTCTGCAATTTTGACCCAAAATAAGGGAAATTTCTGAAATTTTGCCCAAAAATAAGTGGAATTTCTTAGTTTTGCCTAAAAATAAGGAGAATTTCTGCCTTTTTGCCCCACAATTAGGGGTATTTCTGCAATTTTGCTATAAAATACGGGGAATTTCTGCCTTTTTGCCCAAAAATCAGAAGAATGCATACCTTTTTGCCATAAAAAAGGGAAATTTCTTCATTTTTCCTCCAAAATAAGGGGAATTTCTGCTTTTTTGCCTCTAAATAAGTGGAATTTCTGTCTTTTTCTTCCAAAACAAAGAGAATTTCTGTCTTTTTTGCCCCAAAATAAGGAAAAATTCTGCCTTATTACCCTGAAGTAAGTGAAATTTCTGCAATTTTGCCCAAAAATAAGGGAAATTTCTGCCTTTTTGCCCCCAAATAAGAGGAATTTCAGAATTTTTACCTCGAAATAAGGGGAATTTCTGCATTTTTCCCACAAAATATTAGGAATTTCTGCTTTTTTGCCCCAAAATAAGGAAAATTTCTGCCTTTTTCCCTGAAATGAGTGAAATTTCTGTAATTTTGCCCCAAAATAAGTGAAATTTCTGCAATTTTGCCCTAAAATAAGTAAAATTTCTGCAATTTTGCCCCAAAATAAGGGAAATTTCTGGAATTTTGCCCCCAAAAAAGTGGAATTTCTGAGTTTTGCCCCAAAATAAGGAGAATTTCTGTCTTTTTGCCCAAACATATAGGCAATTTCTGCCTTTTTGCCCCACAATTAGGGAAATTTCTGCAATTTTGCTCCAAAATACAGGGAATTTCTGCATTTTTGCCCAAAAATAAGAAGAATGCATACCTTTTTGCGATAAAAAAGAAATTTCTTCATTTTTGCTCCAAAATAAGAGGAATTTCTGCTTTTTTGCCTCTAAATAAGTGGAATTTCTGTCTTTTTCCCCCAAAACAAAGGGAATTTCTGTATTTTTGCACCAAAATAAGAAAAAATTATGACTTATTACCCTGAAGTAAGTGAAATTTCTGCAATTTTGCCCCAAAATAAGGGAAATTTCTGCCTTTTTGTCCCCAAATAAAAGGAATTTCAGCCTTTTTACCTCAAAATAAAGGGAATTTCTGCATTTTTGCCCCCAAATAAGAGGAATTTCAGCCTTTTTACCTCACAATAAAGAGAATTTCTGCATTTTTGCCACAAAATATTAGGAATTTCTGCCTTTTTTCCCCAAAATAAAAAAATTTCTGCTTTTTTCCCTGAAAAAAGTGAAATTTCTACAATTTTGCACCAAAATAGGTGAAATTTCTGCAATTTTGCCCCAAAATAAGGGAAATTTCTGGAATTTTGCCCAAAAATAAGTGAAATTTCTGAGTTTTGCCCCAAAATAAGAAGAATTTCTGTCTTTTTGCCCCACAATTAGGAGAATTTCTGCAATTTTGCTCCAAAATACGGGGAATTTCTGCCTTTTGCCCGAAAATAAGAAGAATGCATACCTTTTTGCCATAAAAAGGAAAATTTCTTCATTTTTTCTCCAAAATAAGAGGAATTTCTGCTTTTTTGCCTCTAAATAAGTGGAATTTCTGTCTTTTTCCTCCAAAACAAAGGGAATTCCTGTTTTTTTGCCCCAAAATAAGGAAAATTTCTGACTTATTACCCTGAAGTAAGTGAAATTTCTGCAATTTTGCCCCAAAATAAGTGAAATTTCTGCAATTTTGCCCCAAAATAAGGGAAATTTCTGGAATTTTGCTCCAAAATACGGGGAATTTCTGCCTTTTTGCCCGAAAATAAGAAGAATGCATACCTTTTTGCCATAAAAAAGGGAAATTTCTTCATTTTTGCTCCAAAATAAGGGGAATTTCTGCTTTTTTGCCTCTAAATAAGGAAATTTTCAGCCTTTGTATCTCAAAATAAGAAGAATTTCAGCATTTTTGCCACAAAATATTAGGAATTTCTGCCTTTTTGCCCCAAATTAAGGAAAATTCTTACTTATTACCCTGAAATTAGTGAAATTTCTGCAATTTTGCCCCAAAATAAGTGAAATTTCTGCAATTTTGCCCCAAAATAAAAGAAATTTCCGGAATTTTGTCCCAAAATAAGTGGAATTTCTGAGTTTTGACCTAAAATAAGGAGATTTTCTGTCTTTTTGCCCCAACATATAGGCAATTTCTGCTTTTTGCCCCACAATTAGGAGAATTTCGGCAATTTTTCTCCAAAATACGGGGCATTTCTGCCTTTTTGCCCGAAAATAAGAAGAATGCATACCTGTTTGCCATAAAAAGGAAAATTTCTTCATTTTTTCTCCAAAATAAGAGGAATTTCTGCTTTTTTGCCTCTAAATAAGTGGAATTTCTCTCTTTTTCCCTCAAAACAAAGGGGATTCCTGTATTTTTTGCCCCAAAATAAGGAAAATTTCTGACTTATTACCCTGAAATAAGTGAAATTTCTGCAATTTTGCCCCAAAATAAAGGAAATTTTTGCCTTTTTGCCCCCAAATAAGGGCAATTTCAGCCTTTTTACCTCAAAATAAGGGGAATTTCTGCATTTTTGCCAGAAAATATTAGATTTTTCTGCCTTTTTGCCCCTAAATAAGAAAATTTCTGCTTTTTTTCTGAAATAAGTGAAATTTCTGCAATTTTGCCCCAAATTAAGTAAAATTTCTGCAATTTTGCCCCAAAATAAGGGAAATATCTGGAATTTTGACCCAAAATAAGAAAAATTTCTTACTTATTACCCTGAAATAAGTAAAATTTCTGCAATTTTGCCCCAAAATAAGAGAAATTTCTGGAATTTTGCCCCAGAATAAGTGGATTTTCTGAGTTTTGCCCCAAAATAAGGAGAATTTCTGTTTTTTTGCCCCAACATATATGCAATTTCTGCCTTTTTGCCCCAAAATTAGGGGAATTTCTGCAATTTTGCTCCAAAATACGGGGAATATCTGCCTTTTTCCCCGTAAATAAGAGAAATGCATACCTTTTTGCCATAAAAAAGTGAAATTTCCTCATTTTGGCTCCAAAATAAGGGGGATTTCTGATTTTTTGTCGCTAAATAAGTGGAATTTCTGTCTTTTTCCCCCAAAACAAAGGGAATTTCTGTTTTTTTGCCCCAAAATAAGGAAAAATTCTGCTTTATTACCCTGAAGTAAGTGAAATTTCTGCAATTTTGCCCCAAAATAAGGAAAATTTCTGCCTTTTTCCCTGAAATGAGTGAAATTTCTGTAATTTTGCCCTAATATAAAGGAAATTTCTGACTTTTTGCCCCCAAATACGGGGAATTTCAGCCTTTTTACCTAAATAAGGGGAATTTCTGCATTTATGCCACAAAATATTAGGAATTTCTGCCTTTTTTCCCCAAAATAAGAAGAATGCATACCTTTTTGCCATAAAAAGGAAATTTCTTCATTTTTGCTCCAAAATAAGGGGAATTTCTGATTTTTGCCTCTAAATAAGTGGAATTTCTGTCTTTTTCCCCCAAAACAAAGGGAATTTCTGTCGTTTTTGCCCTAAATAAGAAAAAATTCTGCCTTATTACCCTGAAGTAAGTGAAATTTCTGCAATTTTGCCCCAAAATAAGGGAAATTTCTGCCTTTTCGCCCCCAAATAAAAGGAATTTCAGCCTTTTTACCTCAAAATGGGAATTTCTGCATTTTTGCCACAAAATACTAGGAATTTCTGCCTTTTTGCCCCAAAATAAGGAAAATTTCTGCCTTGTTTCCCTGAAATAAGTGAAATTTCTGTAATTTTGCCGCAAAATAAGTGAAATTTCTGCAATTTTGCCCCAAAATAAATGAAATTTCTGCAATTTGGCCCCAAAATAAGAGAAATTTCTGCATTTTTGCCCCCAAATATGTGGAATTTCAGCGTTTTTACCTCAAAATAAGGGGAATTTCTGCATTTTTGCCACAATATATTAGGAATTTCTGCCTTTTTTCCCCAAAATAAGAAAATTTCTGCTTTTTTCCCCTGAAATAAGTGAAATTTCTGCAATTTTGCTCCAAAATAAGTGAAATTTCTGCAATTTTGCCCCAAAATAAAGGAAATTTTTGCCTTTTTGCCCCCAAATAAAAGGAATTTCAGCTTTTTACCTCAAAATAAGGGAAATTTGTGCATTTTTGCCACAAAATATTAGGAATTTCTGCCTTTTTGCCCCAAAATAAGAAAATTTCTGATTTTTCCCTGAAATAAGTGAAATTTCTGAAGTTTTGCCTCAAAATAAGTGAAATTTCTGCAATTTTGCCCTAAAATAAGGGAAATTTCTGGAATTTTGCCCCAAAATAAGTGGAATTTCTGAGTTTTGCCTTAAAATAAGGAGAATTTCTGTCTTTTTGCCCCAACATATAGGCAATTTCTGCCTTTTTGCGCCACAATTAGGGGAATTTTTCAATTTTGCTCCAAAATACGGGGAATTTCTGCCTTTTTGCCCGAAAATAAGAAGAATGCATAACTTTTTGCCATAAAAAAAGGAAATTTCTTCATTTTTGCTCCAAAATAAGGGGAATTTCTGATTTTTTGCCTATAAATAAGTGGATTTTCTGTCTTTTTCCCCCCGAACAAAGGGAAATTCTGTCTTTTTTGCCCCAAATAAAAAAAAAATTCTTCCTTATTACCATGAAGTAAGTGAAATTTCTGCAATTTTGCCCCAAAATAAATGAAATTTCTGCAATTTGGCCACAAAATAAGAGAAATTTCTGGAATTTTGCCCCAAAATAAGTGGAATTTCTGAGTTTTGCCCCAAAATAAGGAGAATTTCTGTCTTTTTGCCCTAACATATAGGCAATTTCTGCCTTTTTGCCCAACAATTAGGGGAATTTCTGCAATTTTGCTCCAAAATACGGGGAATTTCTGCCTTTTTGCCCAAAATAAGAAGAATGCATACCTTTTTGCCATAAAAAGGAAATTTCTTCATTTTTGCTCCAAAACAAGGGGAATTTCTGCTTTTTTGCCTCTAAATAAGTGGAATTTCTGAATTTCTCCCCCAAAATAAAGGGAATTTCTGTATTTTTGCCCCAAAATAAGGAAAAATTCTGAATTATTACCCTGAAGTAAGTGAAATTTCTGCAATTTTGCCCCAAAATAAGGGAAATTTCTGCATTTTTGCCCCCAAATATGTGGAATTTCAGCGTTTTTACCTCAAAATAAGGGGAATTTCTGCATTTTTGCCACAATATATTAGGAATTTCTGCCTTTTTTCCCCAAAATAAGAAAATTTCTGCTTTTTTCCCCTGAAATAAGTGAAATTTCTGCAATTTTGCTCCAAAATAAGTGAAATTTCTGCAATTTTGCCCCAAAATAAAGGAAATTTTTGCCTTTTTGCCCCCAAATAAAAGGAATTTCAGCTTTTTACCTCAAAATAAGGGAAATTTGTGCATTTTTGCCACAAAATATTAGGAATTTCTGCCTTTTTGCCCCAAAATAAGAAAATTTCTGATTTTTCCCTGAAATAAGTGAAATTTCTGAAGTTTTGCCTCAAAATAAGTGAAATTTCTGCAATTTTGCCCTAAAATAAGGGAAATTTCTGGAATTTTGCCCCAAAATAAGTGGAATTTCTGAGTTTTGCCTTAAAATAAGGAGAATTTCTGTCTTTTTGCCCCAACATATAGGCAATTTCTGCCTTTTTGCGCCACAATTAGGGGAATTTTTCAATTTTGCTCCAAAATACGGGGAATTTCTGCCTTTTTGCCCGAAAATAAGAAGAATGCATAACTTTTTGCCATAAAAAAAGGAAATTTCTTCATTTTTGCTCCAAAATAAGGGGAATTTCTGATTTTTTGCCTATAAATAAGTGGATTTTCTGTCTTTTTCGCCCCGAACAAAGGGAATTTCTTTCTTTTTTGCCCCAAATAAAAAAAAAATTCTTCCTTATTACCATTAAGTAAGTGAAATTTCTGCAATTTTGCCCCAAAATAAGAAAAATTTCTGAATTTTTGCCCCCAAATAAGGCGAAATTCAGCCTTTTTACCTCGAAATAAGGGGAATTTCTGCATTTTTGCCACAAAATATTAGGAATTTCTGCCTTTTTGCCCCAAAATAAGGAAAATTTCTGCCTCTTTTCCCTGAAATAAGTGAAATTTCTTCAATTTTGCCCCGAAATAAGTGAAATTTCTGCAATTTTGCTCCAAAATAAGGTAATTTTCTGATATTTTGCCCCAAAATAAGTGGAATTTCTGAGTTTTGTCCCAAAATAAGGAGAATTTCTGTCTTTTTGCCCCAACATATAC
Organism: Micromys minutus; assembly: GCF_963924665.1. Classification (NCBI taxonomy): domain Eukaryota; kingdom Metazoa; phylum Chordata; class Mammalia; order Rodentia; family Muridae; genus Micromys; species Micromys minutus. The sequence goes on along the minus strand of NW_027667305.1, from coordinate 61,738 downwards.
AGAATTTCTACATTTTTGCCCTACAATTAGGGAAATTTCTGCAATTTTGCTCCAAAATATGGGGAATTTCTGCCTTTTTGCCCAAAAATAAGAAGAATGCATTCCTTTTTGCCATAAAAAGGAAATTTCTTCATTTTTGCTCCAAAATAAGGGGAATTTCTGCTTTTTGCCTCTAAATAAGTGGAATTTCTGTCTTTTCACATCAAAACAAAGGGAATTTCTGTATTTTTGCCCCAAAATAAGGAAAAATTCTGACTTATTACCCTGAAGTAAGTGAAATTTTTGCAATTTTGCCTTAAAATAAGGGAAATTTCTGAAATTTGGCCCAAAATAAGTGAAATTTCAGCAATTTTGCCCCACAATAAAAGAAATTTCTGGAATTTTGCCCCAAAATAAGTGGAATTTCTGAGTTTTGCCTAAAAATAAATAGAATTTTTGTCTTTTTGCCCCAACATATAGGCAATTTCTCCTTTTTGCCCCACAATTAGGGGAATTTCTGCAATTTTGCTCCATAATACGGGGAATTTCTGCCTTTTTGCCCACAAATAAGGGGAATTTCAGCATTTTTACCTCAAAATAAAGGGAATTTCTGCAATTTTGCCAAAAAATATTAGGAATTTCTGCCTTTTTGCCACAAAATAAGAAAATTTCTTCTTTTTTTCCATGAAATAAGTGAAATTTCTGCAATTTTGCACCAAAAAAAGTGAAATTTCTGCAATTTTGCCCCAAAATAACGGAAATTTTTGCCTTTTTGCCCCCTAATAAGGGGAATTTCAGCCTTTCTACCTAAAAATAAGGGGAATTTTTGCATTTTTGCCACAAAATATTAGGAATTTCTGCCTTTTTGCCCCAAAATAAGAAAATTTCTGCTTTTTTTCCCTGAAATAAGTAAAATTTCTGTATTTTGCCCCAAATTAAGTGAAATTTCGAGAATTTTGCCCCAAATTTAGGGAATTTTCTGGAATTATGCCCCAAAATAAGTGGAATTTCTGAGTTTTGCCCCAAAATAAGGAGAATTTCTGTTTTTTTCCCCAACATAAAGGCAATTTCTGCCTTTTTGCCCCACAATTAGGGGAATTTCTGCAATTTTGCTCCAAAATACGGGGAATTTCTGCCTTTTTGTTCGAAAATAAGAAGAATGCATTCCTTTTTGCCATAAAAAAGGGAAATTTCTTCATTTTTGCTCCAAAATAAGGAATATTTTTGATTTTTTGCCTCTAAATAAGTGGAATTTCTGTCTTTTTCCCCCAAACAAAGGATATTTCTGTCTTTTTTGCCCCAAAATAAGGAAAAATTCTGCCTTATTACCCTGAAGTAAGTGAAATTTCTGCAATTTTGCCCCAAAATAAGGGAAATTTCTGCCTTTTTGCCCTCAAATAAGGGGAATTTCAGCCTTTTTACCTCGAAATGGGAATTTCTGCATTTTTGCCACAAAATATTAGGAATTTCTGCCTTTTTACCCCAAAATAAGGAAAATTTCTGCCTTTTTACCCTGAAATAAGTGAAATTTCTGTAATTTTGCCCCAAAATAAGTAAAATTTCTGCAATTTTGCCCCAAAAAAAGGGAAATTTCTGCAATTTTTCCCCAAAATAAGGGAATTTTCTGAAATTTTGTTCCAAAATAAGTGGAATTTCTGAGTTTTGCCCCAAAATTAGGAGAATTTCTTTTTTTTGCCCCAACATATAGGCAATTTCTGCCTTTTTGCCCAACAATTAGGGGAATTTCTGCAATTTTGCTCCAAAATACGGGGAATTTCTGGAATTTTGCCCCAAAATAAGTGGAATTTCTGAGTTTTGCCTTAAAATAAGGAGAATTTCTGTCTTTTTGCCCCAACATATAGGCAATTTCTGCCTTTTTGCGCCACAATTAGGGGAATTTTTCAATTTTGCTCCAAAATACGGGGAATTTCTGCCTTTTTGCCCGAAAATAAGAAGAATGCATAACTTTTTGCCATAAAAAAAGGAAATTTCTTCATTTTTGCTCCAAAATAAGGGGAATTTCTGATTTTTTGCCTATAAATAAGTGGATTTTCTGTCTTTTTCCCCCCGAACAAAGGGAATTTCTGTCTTTTTTGCCCCAAATAAAAAAAAAAATTCTTCCTTATTACCATGAAGTAAGTGAAATTTCTGCAATTTTGCCCCCAAATAAATGAAATTTCTGCAATTTGTCCCCAAAATAAGAGAAATTTCTGGAATTTTGCCCCAAAATAAGTGGAATTTCTGAGTTTTGCCCCAAAATAAGGAGAATTTCTGTCTTTTTGCCCTAACATATAGGCAATTTCTGCCTTTTTGCCCAACAATTAGGGGAATTTCTGCAATTTTGCTCCAAAATACGGGGAATTTCTGCCTTTTTGCCCAAAATAAGAAGAATGCATACCTTTTTGCCATAAAAAGGAAATTTCTTCATTTTTGCTCCAAAACAAGGGGAATTTCTGCTTTTTTGCCTCTAAATAAGTGGAATTTCTGAATTTTTCCCCCAAAATAAAGGGAATTTCTGTATTTTTGCCCCAAAATAAGGAAAAATTCTGAATTATTACCCTGAAGTAAGTGAAATTTCTGCAATTTTGCCCCAAAATAAGGGAAATTTCTGCATTTTTGCCCCCAAATATGTGGAATTTCAGCGTTTTTACCTCAAAATAAGGGGAATTTCTGCATTTTTGCCACAATATATTAGGAATTTCTGCCTTTTTTCCCCAAAATAAGAAAATTTCTGCTTTTTTCCCCTGAAATAAGTGAAATTTCTGCAATTTTGCTCCAAAATAAGTGAAATTTCTGCAATTTTGCCCCAAAATAAAGGAAATTTTTGCCTTTTTGCCCCCAAATAAAAGGAATTTCAGCTTTTTACCTCAAAATAAGGGAAATTTGTGCATTTTTGCCACAAAATATTAGGAATTTCTGCCTTTTTGCCCCAAAATAAGAAAATTTCTGATTTTTCCCTGAAATAAGTGAAATTTCTGAAGTTTTGCCTCAAAATAAGTGAAATTTCTGCAATTTTGCCCTAAAATAAGGGAAATTTCTGGAATTTTGCCCCAAAATAAGTGGAATTTCTGAGTTTTGCCTTAAAATAAGGAGAATTTCTGTCTTTTTGCCCCAACATATAGGCAATTTCTGCCTTTTTGCGCCACAATTAGGGGAATTTTTCAATTTTGCTCCAAAATACGGGGAATTTCTGCCTTTTTGCCCGAAAATAAGAAGAATGCATAACTTTTTGCCATAAAAAAAGGAAATTTCTTCATTTTTGCTCCAAAATAAGGGGAATTTCTGATTTTTTGCCTATAAATAAGTGGATTTTCTGTCTTTTTCCCCCCGAACAAAAAGAATTTCTGTCTTTTTTGCCCCAAATAAAAAAAAATTCTTCCTTATTACCATGTAGTAAGTGAAATTTCTGCAATTTTGCCCCAAAATAAATGAAATTTCTGCAATTTGGCCCCAAAATAAGAGAAATTTCTGGAATTTTGCCCCAAAATAAGTGGAATTTTTGAGTTTTGCCCCAAAATAAGGAGAATTTCTGTCTTTTTGCCCTAACATATAGGCAATTTCTGCCTTTTTGCCCAACAATTAGGGGAATTTCTGCAATTTTGCTCCAAAATACGGGGAATTTCTGCCTTTTTGCCCAAAATAAGAAGAATGCATACCTTTTTGCCATAAAAAGGAAATTTCTTCATGTTTGCTCCAAAACAAGGGGAATTTCTGCTTTTTTGCCTCTAAATAGGTGGAATTTCTGAATTTTTCCCCCAAAATAAAGGGAATTTCTGTATTTTTGCCCCAAAATAAGGAAAAATTCTGAATTATTACCCTGAAGTAAGTGAAATTTCTGCAATTTTGCCCCAAAATAAGGGAAATTTCTGCATTTTTGCCCCCAAATATGTGGAATTTCAGCGTTTTTACCTCAAAATAAGGGGAATTTCTGCATTTTTGCCACAATATATTAGGAATTTCTGCCTTTTTTCCCCAAAATAAGAAAATTTCTGCTTTTTTCCCCTGAAATAAGTGAAATTTCTGCAATTTTGCTCCAAAATAAGTGAAATTTCTGCAATTTTGCCCCAAAATAAAGGAAATTTTTGCCTTTTTGCCCCCAAATAAAAGGAATTTCAGCTTTTTACCTCAAAATAAGGGAAATTTGTGCATTTTTGCCACAAAATATTAGGAATTTCTGCCTTTTTGCCCCAAAATAAGAAAATTTCTGATTTTTCCCCGAAATAAGTGAAATTTCTGAAGTTTTGCCTCAAAATAAGTGAAATTTCTGCAATTTTGCCCTAAAATAAGGGAAATTTCTGGAATTTTGCCCCAAAATAAGTGGAATTTCTGAGTTTTGCCTTAAAATAAGGAGAATTTCTGTCTTTTTGCCCCAACATATAGGCAATTTCTGCCTTTTTGCGCCACAATTAGGGGAATTTTTCAATTTTGCTCCAAAATACAAGGAATTTCTGCCTTTTTGCCCGAAAATAAGAAGAATGCATAACTTTTTGCCATAAAAAAAGGAAATTTCTTCATTTTTGCTCCAAAATAAGGGGAATTTCTGATTTTTTGCCTATAAATAAGTGGATTTTCTGTCTTTTTCGCCCCGAACAAAGGGAATTTCTGTCTTTTTTGCCCCAAATAAAAAAAAAAATTCTTCCTTATTACCATGAAGTAAGTGAAATTTCTGCAATTTTGCCCCCAAATAAATGAAATTTCTGCAATTTGGCCCCAAAATAAGAGAAATTTCTGGAATTTTGCCCCAAAATAAGTGGAATTTCTGAGTTTTGCCCCAAAATAAGGAGAATTTCTGTCTTTTTGCCCTAACATATAGGCAATTTCTGCCTTTTTGCCCAACAATTAGGGGAATTTCTGCAATTTTGCTCCAAAATACGGGGAATTTCTGCCTTTTTGCCCAAAATAAGAAGAATGCATACCTTTTTGCCATAAAAAGGAAATTTCTTCATTTTTGCTCCAAAACAAGGGGAATTTCTGCTTTTTTGCCTCTAAATAAGTGGAATTTCTGAATTTTTCCCCCAAAATAAAGGGAATTTCTGTATTTTTGCCCCAAAATAAGGAAAAATTCTGAATTATTACCCTGAAGTAAGTGAAATTTCTGCAATTTTGCCCCAAAATAAGGGAAATTTCTGCATTTTTGCCCCCAAATATGTGGAATTTCAGCGTTTTTACCTCAAAATAAGGGGAATTTCTGCATTTTTGCCACAATATATTAGGAATTTCTGCCTTTTTTCCCCAAAATAAGAAAATTTCTGCTTTTTTCCCCTGAAATAAGTGAAATTTCTGCAATTTTGCTCCAAAATAAGTGAAATTTCTGCAATTTTGCCCCAAAATAAAGGAAATTTTTGCCTTTTTGCCCCCAAATAAAAGGAATTTCAGCTTTTTACCTCAAAATAAGGGAAATTTGTGCATTTTTGCCACAAAATATTAGGAATTTCTGCCTTTTTGCCCCAAAATAAGAAAATTTCTGATTTTTCCCTGAAATAAGTGAAATTTCTGAAGTTTTGCCTCAAAATAAGTGAAATTTCTGCAATTTTGCCCTAAAATAAGGGAAATTTCTGGAATTTTGCCCCAAAATAAGTGGAATTTCTGAGTTTTGCCTTAAAATAAGGAGAATTTCTGTCTTTTTGCCCCAACATATAGGCAATTTCTGCCTTTTTGCGCCACAATTAGGGGAATTTTTCAATTTTGCTCCAAAATACGGGGAATTTCTGCCTTTTTGCCCGAAAATAAGAAGAATGCATAACTTTTTGCCATAAAAAAAGGAAATTTCTTCATTTTTGCTCCAAAATAAGGGGAATTTCTGATTTTTTGCCTATAAATAAGTGGATTTTCTGTCTTTTTCCCCCCGAACAAAAAGAATTTCTGTCTTTTTTGCCCCAAATAAAAAAAAATTCTTCCTTATTACCATGTAGTAAGTGAAATTTCTGCAATTTTGCCCCAAAATAAATGAAATTTCTGCAATTTGGCCCCAAAATAAGAGAAATTTCTGGAATTTTGCCCCAAAATAAGTGGAATTTTTGAGTTTTGCCCCAAAATAAGGAGAATTTCTGTCTTTTTGCCCTAACATATAGGCAATTTCTGCCTTTTTGCCCAACAATTAGGGGAATTTCTGCAATTTTGCTCCAAAATACGGGGAATTTCTGCCTTTTTGCCCCCAAATAAATGGAATTTCAGATTTTTTACCTCGAAATAAGGGGACTTTCTGCATTTTTGCCACAAAATATTAGGAATTTCTGCCTTTTTGCCCCAAAATAAGGAAAATTTCTGCCTTTTTTCCCTGAAATGAGTGAAATTTCTGTAATTTTGCCCCAAAATAAGTGAAATTTCTGCAATTTTGCCCCAAAATAAGTGAAATTTCTGCAATTTTGCCCCAAAATAAGGGAAATTTCTGTAATTTTGCCCCAAAATAAGTGGAATTTCTGAGTTTTGCCCCAAAATAAGGAGAATTTCTGTAGTTTTCCCCCAACATATAGGCAATTTCTGCCTTTTTGCCCTACAATTAGGGGAATTTCTGCAATTTTGCTCCAAAATACAGGGAATTGCTTCCTTTTTGCCCAAAATTAAGAAGAATGCATACCTTTTTGCCATAAAAAGGAATTTCTTTATTTTTTGCTCCAAAATAAGGGGAATTTCTGCTTTTTTGCCTCTAAATAAGTGGAATTTCTCTCTTTTTCCCCCAAAACAAAGGGAATTTCTATATTTTTGCACAAAAATAAAGAAAAATTCTGACTTATTACCCTGAAGTAAGTGAAATTTCTGCAATTTTGCCCCACAATAAGGGAAATTTGTTCTTTTTTGTCCCCAATAAGGGGAATTTCAGCCTTTTTACCTCAAAATAAAGGGAATTTCTGCATTTTTGCCCCCAAATAAGGGGAATTTTAGCCTTTTTACCTCACAATAAGGGGAATTTCTGCATTTTTGCCACAAAATATTAGGAATTTCCGCCTTTTTGCCCCAAAATACGAAAATTTCTGCTTTTTTTCTCTGAAATAAGTGAAATTTCTGCAATTTTGCACCAAAATAAGTGAAATTTCTGCAATTTTGCCCCAAAATAAAGGAAATTTCTGGAATTTTGCCCCAAATTAAGTGAAATTTCTGAGTTTTGCCCCAAAATAAGGAGAATTTCTGTCTTTTTGCCCAAACATATAGAGAATTTCTGCATTTTTGCCCCAAAATTAGGGGAATTTCTGCAATTTTGCTCAAAAATACAGGGAATTTCTGCCTCTTTGCCCGAACATAAGAAGAATGCATACCTTTTTTCCATAAAAAAAATTTCTTCATTTTTGCTCTAAAATATGGGGAATTTCTGATTTTTATCTCTAAATAAGTAAAATTTCTGCAGTTTTGTCCCAAAATAAAGGAAATTTCTGCCTTTTTGCCTCCAAATAAGGCGAATTTCAAACTTTTTACCTCAAAATAAGGGGAATTTCTGCATTTATACCACAAAATATTAGGAATTTCTGCCTTTTTACCCCAAAATAAGAAAATTTCTACTTTTTTTCCTTGAAATAAGTGAAATTTCTGCACTTTTGCCCCAAAATAAGTGAAATTTCTGCAATTTTGCCCCAAAATAAGGGAAATTTCTGGAATTTTGCCCCAAAATAAGTGGAATTTCTGAGTTTTGCCCCAAAATAAGGAGAATTTCTGTCTTTTTGCCCCAACATATAGGCAATTTCTGCCTTTTTGCCCCACAATTAGGGGAATTTCTGCAATTTTGCTCCAAAATACGGGGCATTTCTGCCTTTTGCCCGAAAATAAGAAGAATGCATACCTTTTTGCCATAAAAAAAAGAAATTTCTTCATTTTTGCTCCAAAATAAAGAGAAATTCTGCTTTTTTGCCTCTAAATAAGTGGAATTCCTGTTTTTCTTCCAAAACAAAGGGTATTTCTGTATTTTTTCCCCAAAATAAGGAAAAATTCTGACTTATTACCCTGAAGTAAGTGAAATTTCTGCAATTTTGCCCCAAAATAAGGGAAATTTCTGCCTTTTTGCCCACAAATAAAAGGAATTTCAGCCTTTTTACCTCAAAATAAAAGGAATTTCTGCATTTTTGCCTCCAAATAAGTAAAATTTCAGCCTTTTTACCTCAAAATAAGAAGAATTTCTGCATTTTTGCCACAAAATATTAGGAATTTCTGCCTTTTTGCCCCAAAATAAGAAAATTTCTGCTTTTTTTCCCTGAAATAAGTGAAATTTCTGCAATTTTGCCCCAAAGTAAGTTAAATTTCTGCAATTTTGCCCCAAAATAAGGGAAATTTCTGGAATTTTGCCCCAAAATAAGTGGAATTTCTGAGTTTTGCCCCAAAATAAAAAGAATTTCTGTCTTTTTGCCTTAACATATAGGCAATTTCTGCCTTTTTGCCCCACAATTAGGGGATTTTCTGCAATTTTGCTCCAAAATACGGGGAATTTCTGACTTTTTTTTTGAAAATAAGAAGAATGCATACCTTTTTGCCTTTAAAAAGGGAAATTTTTTCATTTTTGCTCCAAAATAAGTGGAATTTCTGATTTTTTGCCTCTAAATAAGTGGAATTTCTGTCTTTTCCTCCCCAAAAAAAGGGAATTTCTATCTTTTTGCCCCAAAATAAGGAAAAATTCTGCCTTATTACCCTGAAGTAAGTGAAATTTCTGCAATTTTGCCCCAAAATAAGGGAAATTTCTGCCTTTTTTCCCCAAAATAAGGAAAATTTCTGCCTTTTTTCCCTGAAATAAGTGAAATTTCTGTAATTTTGCGCCAAAATATGTGAAATTTCTGCAATTTTGTCCCAAAATAAGTGAAATTTCTGCAATTTTGACCCAAAATAAGGGAAATTTCTGAAATTTTGCCCAAAAATAAGTGGAATTTCTTAGTTTTGCCTAAAAATAAGGAGAATTTCTGCCTTTTTGCCCCACAATTAGGGGTATTTCTGCAATTTTGCTATAAAATACGGGGAATTTCTGCCTTTTTGCCCAAAAATCAGAAGAATGCATACCTTTTTGCCATAAAAAAGGGAAATTTCTTCATTTTTCCTCCAAAATAAGGGGAATTTCTGCTTTTTTGCCTCTAAATAAGTGGAATTTCTGTCTTTTTCTTCCAAAACAAAGAGAATTTCTGTCTTTTTTGCCCCAAAATAAGGAAAAATTCTGCCTTATTACCCTGAAGTAAGTGAAATTTCTGCAATTTTGCCCAAAAATAAGGGAAATTTCTGCCTTTTTGCCCCCAAATAAGAGGAATTTCAGAATTTTTACCTCGAAATAAGGGGAATTTCTGCATTTTTCCCACAAAATATTAGGAATTTCTGCTTTTTTGCCCCAAAATAAGGAAAATTTCTGCCTTTTTCCCTGAAATGAGTGAAATTTCTGTAATTTTGCCCCAAAATAAGTGAAATTTCTGCAATTTTGCCCTAAAATAAGTAAAATTTCTGCAATTTTGCCCCAAAATAAGGGAAATTTCTGGAATTTTGCCCCCAAAAAAGTGGAATTTCTGAGTTTTGCCCCAAAATAAGGAGAATTTCTGTCTTTTTGCCCAAACATATAGGCAATTTCTGCCTTTTTGCCCCACAATTAGGGAAATTTCTGCAATTTTGCTCCAAAATACAGGGAATTTCTGCATTTTTGCCCAAAAATAAGAAGAATGCATACCTTTTTGCGATAAAAAAGAAATTTCTTCATTTTTGCTCCAAAATAAGAGGAATTTCTGCTTTTTTGCCTCTAAATAAGTGGAATTTCTGTCTTTTTCCCCCAAAACAAAGGGAATTTCTGTATTTTTGCACCAAAATAAGAAAAAATTATGACTTATTACCCTGAAGTAAGTGAAATTTCTGCAATTTTGCCCCAAAATAAGGGAAATTTCTGCCTTTTTGTCCCCAAATAAAAGGAATTTCAGCCTTTTTACCTCAAAATAAAGGGAATTTCTGCATTTTTGCCCCCAAATAAGAGGAATTTCAGCCTTTTTACCTCACAATAAAGAGAATTTCTGCATTTTTGCCACAAAATATTAGGAATTTCTGCCTTTTTTCTCCAAAATAAAAAAATTTCTGCTTTTTTTCCCTGAAAAAAGTGAAATTTCTACAATTTTGCACCAAAATAGGTGAAATTTCTGCAATTTTGCCCCAAAATAAGGGAAATTTCTGGAATTTTGCCCAAAAATAAGTGAAATTTCTGAGTTTTGCCCCAAAATAAGAAGAATTTCTGTCTTTTTGCCCCACAATTAGGAGAATTTCTGCAATTTTGCTCCAAAATACGGGGAATTTCTGCCTTTTGCCCGAAAATAAGAAGAATGCATACCTTTTTGCCATAAAAAGGAAAATTTCTTCATTTTTTCTCCAAAATAAGAGGAATTTCTGCTTTTTTGCCTCTAAATAAGTGGAATTTCTGTCTTTTTCCTCCAAAACAAAGGGAATTCCTGTTTTTTTGCCCCAAAATAAGGAAAATTTCTGACTTATTACCCTGAAGTAAGTGAAATTTCTGCAATTTTGCCCCAAAATAAGTGAAATTTCTGCAATTTTGCCCCAAAATAAGGGAAATTTCTGGAATTTTGCTCCAAAATACGGGGAATTTCTGCCTTTTTGCCCGAAAATAAGAAGAATGCATACCTTTTTGCCATAAAAAAGGGAAATTTCTTCATTTTTGCTCCAAAATAAGGGGAATTTCTGCTTTTTTGCCTCTAAATAAGGAAATTTTCAGCCTTTGTATCTCAAAATAAGAAGAATTTCAGCATTTTTGCCACAAAATATTAGGAATTTCTGCCTTTTTGCCCCAAATTAAGGAAAATTCTTACTTATTACCCTGAAATTAGTGAAATTTCTGCAATTTTGCCCCAAAATAAGTGAAATTTCTGCAATTTTGCCCCAAAATAAAAGAAATTTCCGGAATTTTGTCCCAAAATAAGTGGAATTTCTGAGTTTTGACCTAAAATAAGGAGATTTTCTGTCTTTTTGCCCCAACATATAGGCAATTTCTGCTTTTTGCCCCACAATTAGGAGAATTTCGGCAATTTTTCTCCAAAATACGGGGCATTTCTGCCTTTTTGCCCGAAAATAAGAAGAATGCATACCTGTTTGCCATAAAAAGGAAAATTTCTTCATTTTTTCTCCAAAATAAGAGGAATTTCTGCTTTTTTGCCTCTAAATAAGTGGAATTTCTCTCTTTTTCCCTCAAAACAAAGGGGATTCCTGTATTTTTTGCCCCAAAATAAGGAAAATTTCTGACTTATTACCCTGAAATAAGTGAAATTTCTGCAATTTTGCCCCAAAATAAAGGAAATTTTTGCCTTTTTGCCCCCAAATAAGGGCAATTTCAGCCTTTTTACCTCAAAATAAGGGGAATTTCTGCATTTTTGCCAGAAAATATTAGATTTTTCTGCCTTTTTGCCCCTAAATAAGAAAATTTCTGCTTTTTTTCTGAAATAAGTGAAATTTCTGCAATTTTGCCCCAAATTAAGTGAAATTTCTGCAATTTTGCCCCAAAATAAGGGAAATATCTGGAATTTTGACCCAAAATAAGAAAAATTTCTTACTTATTACCCTGAAATAAGTAAAATTTCTGCAATTTTGCCCCAAAATAAGAGAAATTTCTGGAATTTTGCCCCAGAATAAGTGGATTTTCTGAGTTTTGCCCCAAAATAAGGAGAATTTCTGTTTTTTTGCCCCAACATATATGCAATTTCTGCCTTTTTGCCCCAAAATTAGGGGAATTTCTGCAATTTTGCTCCAAAATACGGGGAATATCTGCCTTTTTCCCCGTAAATAAGAGAAATGCATACCTTTTTGCCATAAAAAAGTGAAATTTCCTCATTTTGGCTCCAAAATAAGGGGGATTTCTGATTTTTTGTCGCTAAATAAGTGGAATTTCTGTCTTTTTCCCCCAAAACAAAGGGAATTTCTGTTTTTTTGCCCCAAAATAAGGAAAAATTCTGCTTTATTACCCTGAAGTAAGTGAAATTTCTGCAATTTTGCCCCAAAATAAGGAAAATTTCTGCCTTTTTCCCTGAAATGAGTGAAATTTCTGTAATTTTGCCCTAATATAAAGGAAATTTCTGACTTTTTGCCCCCAAATACGGGGAATTTCAGCCTTTTTACCTAAATAAGGGGAATTTCTGCATTTATGCCACAAAATATTAGGAATTTCTGCCTTTTTTCCCCAAAATAAGAAGAATGCATACCTTTTTGCCATAAAAAGGAAATTTCTTCATTTTTGCTCCAAAATAAGGGAAATTTCTGATTTTTGCCTCTAAATAAGTGGAATTTCTGTCTTTTTCCCCCAAAACAAAGGGAATTTCTGTCGTTTTTGCCCTAAATAAGAAAAAATTCTGCCTTATTACCCTGAAGTAAGTGAAATTTCTGCAATTTTGCCCCAAAATAAGGGAAATTTCTGCCTTTTCGCCCCCAAATAAAAGGAATTTCAGCCTTTTTACCTCAAAATGGGAATTTCTGCATTTTTGCCACAAAATACTAGGAATTTCTGCCTTTTTGCCCCAAAATAAGGAAAATTTCTGCCTTGTTTCCCTGAAATAAGTGAAATTTCTGTAATTTTGCCGCAAAATAAGTGAAATTTCTGCAATTTTGCCCCAAAATAAATGAAATTTCTGCAATTTGGCCCCAAAATAAGAGAAATTTCTGCATTTTTGCCCCCAAATATGTGGAATTTCAGCGTTTTTACCTCAAAATAAGGGGAATTTCTGCATTTTTGCCACAATATATTAGGAATTTCTGCCTTTTTTCCCCAAAATAAGAAAATTTCTGCTTTTTTCCCCTGAAATAAGTGAAATTTCTGCAATTTTGCTCCAAAATAAGTGAAATTTCTGCAATTTTGCCCCAAAATAAAGGAAATTTTTGCCTTTTTGCCCCCAAATAAAAGGAATTTCAGCTTTTTACCTCAAAATAAGGGAAATTTGTGCATTTTTGCCACAAAATATTAGGAATTTCTGCCTTTTTGCCCCAAAATAAGAAAATTTCTGATTTTTCCCTGAAATAAGTGAAATTTCTGAAGTTTTGCCTCAAAATAAGTGAAATTTCTGCAATTTTGCCCTAAAATAAGGGAAATTTCTGGAATTTTGCCCCAAAATAAGTGGAATTTCTGAGTTTTGCCTTAAAATAAGGAGAATTTCTGTCTTTTTGCCCCAACATATAGGCAATTTCTGCCTTTTTGCGCCACAATTAGGGGAATTTTTCAATTTTGCTCCAAAATACGGGGAATTTCTGCCTTTTTGCCCGAAAATAAGAAGAATGCATAACTTTTTGCCATAAAAAAAGGAAATTTCTTCATTTTTGCTCCAAAATAAGGGGAATTTCTGATTTTTTGCCTATAAATAAGTGGATTTTCTGTCTTTTTCCCCCCGAACAAAGGGAAATTCTGTCTTTTTTGCCCCAAATAAAAAAAAAATTCTTCCTTATTACCATGAAGTAAGTGAAATTTCTGCAATTTTGCCCCAAAATAAATGAAATTTCTGCAATTTGGCCACAAAATAAGAGAAATTTCTGGAATTTTGCCCCAAAATAAGTGGAATTTCTGAGTTTTGCCCCAAAATAAGGAGAATTTCTGTCTTTTTGCCCTAACATATAGGCAATTTCTGCCTTTTTGCCCAACAATTAGGGGAATTTCTGCAATTTTGCTCCAAAATACGGGGAATTTCTGCCTTTTTGCCCAAAATAAGAAGAATGCATACCTTTTTGCCATAAAAAGGAAATTTCTTCATTTTTGCTCCAAAACAAGGGGAATTTCTGCTTTTTTGCCTCTAAATAAGTGGAATTTCTGAATTTCTCCCCCAAAATAAAGGGAATTTCTGTATTTTTGCCCCAAAATAAGGAAAAATTCTGAATTATTACCCTGAAGTAAGTGAAATTTCTGCAATTTTGCCCCAAAATAAGGGAAATTTCTGCATTTTTGCCCCCAAATATGTGGAATTTCAGCGTTTTTACCTCAAAATAAGGGGAATTTCTGCATTTTTGCCACAATATATTAGGAATTTCTGCCTTTTTTCCCCAAAATAAGAAAATTTCTGCTTTTTTCCCCTGAAATAAGTGAAATTTCTGCAATTTTGCTCCAAAATAAGTGAAATTTCTGCAATTTTGCCCCAAAATAAAGGAAATTTTTGCCTTTTTGCCCCCAAATAAAAGGAATTTCAGCTTTTTACCTCAAAATAAGGGAAATTTGTGCATTTTTGCCACAAAATATTAGGAATTTCTGCCTTTTTGCCCCAAAATAAGAAAATTTCTGATTTTTCCCTGAAATAAGTGAAATTTCTGAAGTTTTGCCTCAAAATAAGTGAAATTTCTGCAATTTTGCCCTAAAATAAGGGAAATTTCTGGAATTTTGCCCCAAAATAAGTGGAATTTCTGAGTTTTGCCTTAAAATAAGGAGAATTTCTGTCTTTTTGCCCCAACATATAGGCAATTTCTGCCTTTTTGCGCCACAATTAGGGGAATTTTTCAATTTTGCTCCAAAATACGGGGAATTTCTGCCTTTTTGCCCGAAAATAAGAAGAATGCATAACTTTTTGCCATAAAAAAAGGAAATTTCTTCATTTTTGCTCCAAAATAAGGGGAATTTCTGATTTTTTGCCTATAAATAAGTGGATTTTCTGTCTTTTTCGCCCCGAACAAAGGGAATTTCTGTCTTTTTTGCCCCAAATAAAAAAAAAATTCTTCCTTATTACCATTAAGTAAGTGAAATTTCTGCAATTTTGCCCCAAAATAAGAAAAATTTCTGAATTTTTGCCCCCAAATAAGGCGAAATTCAGCCTTTTTACCTCGAAATAAGGGGAATTTCTGCATTTTTGCCACAAAATATTAGGAATTTCTGCCTTTTTGCCCCAAAATAAGGAAAATTTCTGCCTCTTTTCCCTGAAATAAGTGAAATTTCTTCAATTTTGCCCCGAAATAAGTGAAATTTCTGCAATTTTGCTCCAAAATAAGGTAATTTTCTGATATTTTGCCCCAAAATAAGTGGAATTTCTGAGTTTTGTCCCAAAATAAGGAGAATTTCTGTCTTTTTGCCCCAACATATACAGAATTTCTACATTTTTGCCCCACAATTAGGGAAATTTCTGCAATTTTGCTCCAAAATATGGGGAATTTCTGCCTTTTTGCCCAAAAATAAGAAGAATGCATTCCTTTTTGCCATAAAAAGGAAATTTCTTCATTTTTGCTCCAAAATAAGGGGAATTTCTGCTTTTTGCCTCTAAATAAGTGGAATTTCTGTCTTTTCACATCAAAACAAAGGGAATTTCTGTATTTTTGCCCCAAAATAAGGAAAAATTCTGACTTATTACCCTGAAGTAAGTGAAATTTTTGCAATTTTGCCTTAAAATAAGGGAAATTTCTGAAATTTGGCCCAAAATAAGTGAAATTTCAGCAATTTTGCCCCACAATAAAAGAAATTTCTGGAATTTTGCCCCAAAATAAGTGGAATTTCTGAGTTTTGCCTAAAAATAAATAGAATTTTTGTCTTTTTGCCCCAACATATAGGCAATTTCTCCTTTTTGCCCCACAATTAGGGGAATTTCTGCAATTTTGCTCCATAATACGGGGAATTTCTGCCTTTTTGCCCACAAATAAGGGGAATTTCAGCATTTTTACCTCAAAATAAAGGGAATTTCTGCAATTTTGCCAAAAAATATTAGGAATTTCTGCCTTTTTGCCACAAAATAAGAAAATTTCTTCTTTTTTTCCATGAAATAAGTGAAATTTCTGCAATTTTGCACCAAAAAAAGTGAAATTTCTGCAATTTTGCCCCAAAATAACGGAAATTTTTGCCTTTTTGCCCCCTAATAAGGGGAATTTCAGCCTTTCTACCTAAAAATAAGGGGAATTTTTGCATTTTTGCCACAAAATATTAGGAATTTCTGCCTTTTTGCCCCAAAATAAGAAAATTTCTGCTTTTTTTCCCTGAAATAAGTAAAATTTCTGTATTTTGCCCCAAATTAAGTGAAATTTCGAGAATTTTGCCCCAAATTTAGGGAATTTTCTGGAATTATGCCCCAAAATAAGTGGAATTTCTGAGTTTTGCCCCAAAATAAGGAGAATTTCTGTTTTTTTCCCCAACATAAAGGCAATTTCTGCCTTTTTGCCCCACAATTAGGGGAATTTCTGCAATTTTGCTCCAAAATACGGGGAATTTCTGCCTTTTTGTTCGAAAATAAGAAGAATGCATTCCTTTTTGCCATAAAAAAGGGAAATTTCTTCATTTTTGCTCCAAAATAAGGAATATTTTTGATTTTTTGCCTCTAAATAAGTGGAATTTCTGTCTTTTTCCCCCAAACAAAGGAAATTTCTGTCTTTTTTGCCCCAAAATAAGGAAAAATTCTGCCTTATTACCCTGAAGTAAGTGAAATTTCTGCAATTTTGCCCCAAAATAAGGGAAATTTCTGCCTTTTTGCCCTCAAATAAGGGGAATTTCAGCCTTTTTACCTCGAAATGGGAATTTCTGCATTTTTGCCACAAAATATTAGGAATTTCTGCCTTTTTACCCCAAAATAAGGAAAATTTCTGCCTTTTTACCCTGAAATAAGTGAAATTTCTGTAATTTTGCCCCAAAATAAGTAAAATTTCTGCAATTTTCCCCAAAAAAAGGGAAATTTCTGCAATTTTTCCCCAAAATAAGGGAATTTTCTGAAATTTTGTTCCAAAATAAGTGGAATTTCTGAGTTTTGCCCCAAAATTAGGAGAATTTCTGTTTTTTGCCCCAACATATAGGCAATTTCTGCCTTTTTGCCCAACAATTAGGGGAATTTCTGCAATTTTGCTCCAAAATACGGGGAATTTCTGGAATTTTGCCCCAAAATAAGTGGAATTTCTGAGTTTTGCCTTAAAATAAGGAGAATTTCTGTCTTTTTGCCCCAACATATAGGCAATTTCTGCCTTTTTGCGCCACAATTAGGGGAATTTTTCAATTTTGCTCCAAAATACGGGGAATTTCTGCCTTTTTGCCCGAAAATAAGAAGAATGCATACCTTTTTGCCATAAAAAAGGGAAATTTCTTCATTTTTGCTCCAAAATAAGGGGAATTTCTGATGTTTTGCCTATTAATAAGTGGAATTTCTGTCTTTTTCCCCAAAAACAAAGGGAATTTCTGTCTTTTTTGACCCAAATAAGGAAAAATTCTGCCTTATTACCCTGAAGTAAGTGAAATTTCTGCAATTTTGCCCCAAAATAAGGGAAATTTCTGCCTTTTTGCCCCCAAATAAGGGGAATTTCAGCCTTTTTACCTCGAAATAAAAAGAATTTCTGCATTTTTGCCACAAAATATTAAGAATTTCTGCCTTTTTGCCCCAAAATAAAAAAAATTTCTGCCTTTTTTTCCCTGAAATAAGTGAAATTTCTGCAATTTTGCCCCAAAATAAGTGAAATTTCTGCAATTTTGCCCTAAAATAAGTGAAATTTCTGCAATTTTGCCCCAAATAAGGGAAATTTATGGAATTTTCTCCCAAAATAAGTGGAATTTCTGAGTTTTGCCCCAAAATAAGGAGAATTTCTGTCTTTTTGCCCCAACAAATAGAGAATTTCTGCCTTTTTGCCCCACAATTAGGGGAATTTTGTCAATTTTGCTCCAAAATACGGGTCATTTCTGCCTTTTTGCCCAAAAATAAAAAGAATGCATACCTTTTTGCCATAAAAAAAAGAAATTTCTTCATTTTTGCTCCAAAATAAGGGGAATATCTGCTTTTTTGCCTCTAAATAAGTGGAATTTCTGTCTTTTTCCCCCAAAACAAAGGGAATTCCTGTCTTTTTTGCCTTAAAATAAGGAAAATTTCTGACTTATTACTCTGAAATAAATGAAATTTCTGCAATTTTGCTACAAAATAAAGAAAATTTTTGCCTTTTTGCCCCCAAATAAGGGGAATTTCAGCCTTTTTAACTAAAAATAAGGGGAATTTCTGCATTTATGCCACAAAATATTAGGAATTTCTGCCTTTTTGCCCCAAAATAAGAAAATTTCTGCTTTTTTCCCCTGAAATAAGTGAAATTTCTGCAATTTTTCCCCAAAATAAGTGAAATTTCTGCAATTTTGCCCCAAAATATGGGAAATTTCTGGAATTTTGCCCCAAAATAAGTGGAATTTCTGAGTTTTGCCCCAAAATAAGGAGAATTATTGTTTTTTTGCCCCAACATATAGGCAATTTCTGCCTTTTTGCCCCACAATTAGGGGAATTTCTGCAATTTTGCTCCAAAATATGGGGAATTTCTGCCTTTTTGCCTGAAAATAAGAAGAATGCATAACTTTTTGCCATAAAGAAGAGAAATTTCTTTATTTTTGCTCCAAAATAAGAGGAATTTCTGATTTTTTGCCTCTAAATAAGTGGAATTTCTGTCTTTTTCCCCCAAAATAAAGGGAATTTCTGTATTTTTTGCCCCAAAATAAGGAAAAATTCTACCTTATTACCATGAAGTAAGTGAAATTTCTGCAATTTTGCCCCAAAATAAGAGAAATTTCTGCCTTTTTGCCCCCAAATAAGGGGAATTTCAGATTTTTTACCTCGAAAAAAGGGGACTTTCTGCATTTTTGCCACAAAATATTAGGAATTTCTGCCTTTTTTCCCCAAAATAAGGAAAATTTCTGCCTTTTTTCCCTGAAATGAGTGAAATTTCTGTAATTTTGCCCCAAAATAAGTGAAATTTCTGCAATTTTGCCCCAAAATAAGTGAAATTTCTGCAATTTTGCCCCAAAATAAGGGAAATTTCTGTAATTGTGCCCCAAAATAAGTGGAATTTCTGAGTTTTGCCCCAAAATAAGGAGAATTTCTGTCTTTTTGCCCCAACATATAGGCAATTTCTGCCTTTTTGCCCCACAATTAGGGGAATTTCTGCAATTTTGCTCCAAAATACAGGGAATTGCTTCCTTTTTGCCCAAAAATAAGAAGAATGCATACCTTTTTGCCATAAAAAGGAAATTTCTTTATATTTGCTCCAAAATAAGAGGAATTTCTTCTTTTTTGCCTCTAAATAAGTGGAATTTCTGTCTTTTTCCCCCAAAACAAAGGAAATTTCTGTATTTTTGCACAAAAATAAAGAAAAATTCTGACTTATTACCCTGAAGTAAGTGAAATTTCTGCAATTTTGCCCCAAAATAAGTGAAATTTGTGCCTTTTTGTCCTCAAATAAGGGGAATTTCAGCCTTTTTACCACAAAATAAAGGGAATTTCTGCATTTTTGCCCCCAAATAAGGGGAATTTTAGCCTTTTTACCTCACAATAAGGGGAATTTCTGCATTTTTGCCACAAAATATTAGGAATTTCCACCTTTATGCCCCAAAATACAAAAATTTCTGCTTTTTTTCCCTGAAATAAGTGAAATTTCTGCAATTTTGCACCAAAATAAGTGAAATTTCTGCAATTTTGCCCCAAAATAAAGGAAATTTCTGGAATTTTGCCCCAAAATAAGTGAAATTACTGAGTTTTGCCCCAAAATAAGGAGAATTTCTGTCTTTTTGCCCCAACAAATTGAGAATTTCTGCCTTTTTGCCCCACAATTAGGGGAATTTCTGCAATTTTGCTCCAAAATACGGGTCATTTCTGCCTTTTTGCCCAAAAATAAAAAGAATGCATACATTTTTGCCATAAAAAAAAATTTCTTCATTTTTGCTCCAAAATAAGGGGAATATCTGCTTTTTTGCCTCTAAATAAGTGGAATTTCTGTCTTTTTCCCCCAAAACAAAGGGAATTCCTGTCTTTTTTGCCTTAAAATAAGGAAAATTTCTGACTTATTACCCTGAAATAAATGAAATTTCTGCAATGTTGCCCCAAAATAAAGAAAATTTTTGCCTTTTTGCCCCCAAATAAGGGGAATTTCAGCCTTTTTACCTAAAAATAAGGGGAATTTCTGCATTTATGCCACAAAATATTAGGAATTTCTGCCTTTTTGCCCCAAAATAAGAAAATTTCTGCTTTTTTCCCCTGAAATAAGTGAAATTTCTGCAATTTTTCCCCAAAATAAGTGAAATTTCTGCAATTTTGCCCCAAAATATGGGAAATTTCTGGAATTTTGCCCCAAAATAAGTGGAATTTCTGAGTTTTGCCCCAAAATAAAAAGAATTATTGTTTTTTTGCCCCAACATATAGGCAATTTCTGCCTTTTTGCCCCACAATGAGGGGAATTTCTGCAATTTTGCTCCAAAATATGGGGAATTTCTGCCTTTCTGCCTGAAAATAAGAAGAATGCATAACTTTTTGCCATAAAAAAGAGAAATTTCTTTATTTTTGCTCCAAAATAAGGGGAATTTCTGATTTTTTGCCTCTAAATAAGTGGAATTTCTGTCTTTTTCCCCCAAAACAAAGGGAATTTCTGTCTTTTTTGCCCCAAAATAAGGAAAAATTCTACCTTATTACCCTGAAGTAAGTGAAATTTCTGCAATTTTGCCCCAAAATAAGGGAAATTTCTGCCTTTTTGCCCCCAAATAAATGGAATTTCAGATTTTTTACCTCGAAATAAGGGGACTTTCTGCATTTTTGCCACAAAATATTAGGAATTTCTGCCTTTTTGCCCCAAAATAAGGAAAATTTCTGCCTTTTTTCCCTGAAATGAGTGAAATTTCTGTAATTTTGCCCCAAAATAAGTGAAATTTCTGCAATTTTGCCCCAAAATAAGTGAAATTTCTGCAATTTTGCCCCAAAATAACGGAAATTTTTGCCTTTTTGCCCCCTAATAAGGGGAATTTCAGACTTTCTACCTAAAAATAAGGGGAATTTTTGCATTTTTGCCACAAAATATTAGGAATTTCTGCCTTTTTGCCCCAAAATAAGAAAATTTCTGCTTTTTTTCCCTGAAATAAGTAAAATTTCTGTATTTTGCCCCAAATTAAGTGAAATTTCGAGAATTTTGCCCCAAATTTAGGGAATTTTCTGGAATTATGCCCCAAAATAAGTGGAATTTCTGAGTTTTGCCCCAAAATAAGGAGAATTTCTGTTTTTTTCCCCAACATAAAGGCAATTTCTGCCTTTTTGCCCCACAATTAGGGGAATTTCTGCAATTTTGCTCCAAAATACGGGGAATTTCTGCCTTTTTGTTCGAAAATAAGAAGAATGCATTCCTTTTTGCCATAAAAAAGGGAAATTTCTTCATTTTTGCTCCAAAATAAGGAATATTTTTGATTTTTTGCCTCTAAATAAGTGGAATTTCTGTATTTTCCCCCAAACAAAGGAAATTTCTGTCTTTTTTGCCCCAAAATAAGGAAAAATTCTGCCTTATTACCCTGAAGTAAGTGAAATTTCTGCAATTTTGCCCCAAAATAAGGGAAATTTCTGCCTTTTTGCACTCAAATAAGGGGAATTTCAGCCTTTTTACCTCGAAATGGGAATTTCTGCATTTTTGCCACAAAATATTAGGAATTTCTGCCTTTTTACCCCAAAATAAGGAAAATTTCTGCCTTTTTACCCTGAAATAAGTGAAATTTCTGTAGTTTTGACCCAAAATAAGTAAAATTTCTGCAATTTTGACCCAAAAAAAGGGAAATTTCTGCAATTTTTCCCCAAAATAAGGGAATTTTCTGAAATTTTGTTCCAAAATAAGTGGAATTTCTGAGTTTTGCCCCAAAATTAGGAGAATTTCTGTTTTTTTGCCCCAACATATAGGCAATTTCTGCCTTTTTGCCCAACAATTAGGGGAATTTCTGCAATTTTGCTCCAAAATACGGGGAATTTCTGCCTTTTTGCCCAAAAATAAGAAGAATGCATACCTTTTTGCCATAAAAAGGAAATTTCTTCATTTTTGCTCCAAAATAAGGGGAATTTCTGCTTTTTTGCCTCTAAATAAGTGGAATTTCTGTCTTTTTCGCCCAAAACAAAGAGAATTTATGTATTTTTGCCCCAAAATAAGGAAAAATTCTGACTTATTACCCTGAAGTAAGTGAAATTTCTGCAATTTTGCCCCAAAATAAGGGAAATATCTGTCTTTTTGCCCCCAAATAAAAGGAATTTCAGCCTTTTTACCTCAAAATAAGGGGAATTTCTGCATTTTGGCCCCCAAATAAGGGGAATTTCAGCCTTTTTACCTCAAAATAAAGGGAATTTCTGCATTTTGGCCCCCAAATAAGGGGAATATCAGCCTTTTTACCTCAAAATAAGGGGAATTTCTGCATTTTTGCCATAAAATATTAGGAATTTCTGCCTTTTTGCCCCAAAATAAGAAAATTTCTTCTTTTTTTCTCTGAAATAAGTAAAATTTCTGCAATTTTGCACCAAAATAAGTGAAATTTCTGCAATTTTGCCTCAAAATAAGAGAAATTTCTGGAATTTTGCCCCAAAATAAGTGGAATTTCTGAGTTTTGCCCCAAAATAAGAAAAATTTCTGTCTTTTTGCCCCAACATATAGAGAATTTCTGCATTTTTGCCCCACAATTATGGGAATTTCTGCAATTTTGCTCCAAAATACGGGGAATTTCTGCCTTTTTGCCCGAAAATAAAAAGAATGCATACCTTTTTTCCATAAAAAAATTTCTTCATTTTTGCTCCAAAATAAGGGGAATTTCTGCTTTTCTGCCTCTAAATGAGTGGAATTTCTGTCTTTTTCCCCCAAAACAAAGGGAATTCCTGTCTTTTTTGCCCCAAAATAAGGAAAATTTCTGACTTATTACTCTGAAATAAGTGAAATTTCTGTAATTTTGCCCCAAAATAAAGGAAATTTTTGTCTTTTTACCCCCAAATAAGGGTAATTTCAGCCTTTTTACCTCAAAATAAGGGGAATTTCTGCATTTATGCCACAAAATATTAGGAATTTCTGCCTTTTTGCCCCAAAATAAGAAAATTTCTGCTTTTTTTCCCCTGAAATAAGTGAAATTTCTGCAATTTTGCCCCAAAATAAGTGAAATTTCTGCAATTTTACCCTAAAATAAGGGAAATTTCTGGAATTTTGCCCCAAAATAAGTGGAATTTTTGAGTTTTGCACCAAAATAAGGAGAATTTCTGTCTTTTTTTCCAAACATATAGAGAATTTCTGAATTTTTGCCCCACAATTAGGGGAATTTCTGCAATTGTGCTCCAAAATACGGGGAATTTCTGCCTTTTTGCCCGAAAATAATAAGAATGCATACCTTTTTGCAATAAAAAAGAGAAATTTCTTCATTTTTGCTCCAAAATAGGGGGAATTTCTGATTTTATGCCTATAAATAAGTGGAATTTCTGTCTTTTTCCCCCAAAACAAAGGGAATTTCTGTATTTTTTGCCCCAAATACGGTAAATTCTGCCTTATTAACCTGAAGTAAGTGAAATTTCTGCAATTATGCCCCAAAATAAGAAAAATTTCTGCCTTTTTGCCCCCAAATAAGGGGAAATTCAGCCTTTTTACCTCGAAATAAGGGGAATTTCTGCATTTTTGCCACAAAATATTAGGAATTTCTGCCTTTTTGCCCCAAAATAAGGAAAATTTCTGCCTTTTTTCTCTGAAATAAGTGAAATTTCTGCAATTATGCCCCAAAATAATTGAAATTTCTGCAATTTTGCCTCAAAATAAAAGAAATTTCTGGAATTTTGCCCCAAAATAAGTGGAATTTCTGAGTTTTGCCCCAAAATAAAGAGAATTTCTGTCTTTTTGCCCCAACATATAGAGAATTTCTGCCTTTTTGCCCTACAATTAGGGGAATTTCTGCAATTTTGCCCCAAAATACGGGGAATTTCTGCCTTTTTACCCAAAAATAAGAAGAATGCATACCTTTTTGCCATAAAAAGGAAATTTCTTCATTTTTGCTCCAAAATAAGGGGAATTTCTGCTTTTTTGCCTCTAAATAAGAGGAATTTCTGTCTTTTTCCCCAAAACAAAAGGAATTTCTGTATTTTTGTCCCAAAATAAGGAAAAATTCTGACTTATTACCCTGAAGTACGTGAAATTTTTGCAATTTTGCCCCAAAATAAGGGAAATTTCTGCATTTTTGCCCCCAAATAAAGGGAATTTCAGCCTTTTTACCTCAAAATAAGGGGAATTTCTGCATTTTTGCCACAAAATATTAGGAATTTCTGCCTTTTTGCCCCAAAATAAGAAAATTTCTGTTTTTTTCCCTGAAATAAGTGAAATTTCTGCAATTTTGCCCCAAATTAAGTGAAATTTCTGCAAGTTTGCCCCAAAATAATGGAAATTTCTGGAATTTTGCCCCAAAATAAGTGGAATTTCTGAGTTTTGCCACAAAATAAGGAGAATTTCTTTTTTTTTTGCCCCAACATATATGCAATTTCTGCGTTTTTGACCAACAATTAGAGGAATTTCTGCAATTTTGCTTCAAAATACGGGGAATTTCTGCCTTTTTTCCCGAAAATAAGAAGAATGCATAACTTTTTGCCATAAAAAAAGGAAATTTCTTCATTTTTGCTCCAAAATAAGGGGAATTTCTGAATTTTTGCCTCTAAATAAGTGGAATTTCTGTCTTTTTCCCCCAAAACAAAGGGAATTCCTGTCTTTTTTGCCCCAAAATAAGGAAAATTTCTGACTTATTACTCTGAAATAAGTGAAATTTCTGTAATTTTGCCCTAAAATAAAGGAAATTTTTTGCCTTTTTGCCCTCAAATAAGGGTAATTTCATCCTTTTTACCTCAAAATAAGGGGAATTTCTGCATTTATGCCACAAAATATTAGGAATTTCTGCCTTTTTGCCCCAAAATAAGAAAATTTCTGCTTTTTTTCCCCTGAAATAAGTGAAATTTCTGCAATTTTGCCCCAAAATAAGTGAAATTTCTGCAAGTTTGCCCCAAAATAAGGGAAATTTCTGGAATTTTGCCCCATAATAAGTGGAATTTCTGAGTTTTGCCCCAAAATAAAGAGAATTTCTGACAATTGCCCCAACATATATGCAATTTCTGCCTTTTTGCCCCACAATTAGGGGAATTTCTGCAATTTTGCTCCAAAATACGGGGAATTTCTGCATTTTTGCCCGAAAATAAGAAGAATGCATACCTTTTTGCCATAAAAAGGGAAATTTCTTCATTTTTGCTCCAAAATAAGGAGAATTTCTGACTTTTTGCCTATAAATAAGTGGAATTTCTGTCTTTTTCCTCCATAACAAAGGGAATTTCTGTCTTTTTGGCCCAATTAAGGAAAAATTCTGTCTTATTACCCTGAAGTAAGTGAAATTTCTGCAATTTTGCCCCAAAATAAGAAAAATTTCTGCCTTTTTGCCCCCAAATAAGTTGAAATTCAGCCTTTTTACCTCCAAATAAGGGGAACTTCTGCATTTTTGAAACAAAATATTAGAAATTCCTGCGTTTTTGTGCCCAAATAAGGAAAATTTCTGCCTTTTTTCTCTGAAATAAGTGAAATTACTGTAATTTTGCCCCAAAATAAGTGAAATTTCTGCAATTTTGCCCCAAAATAAGTGAAATTTCTGCAATTTTGCCCCAAAATAAGGGAAATTTCTGGAATTTTGCCCCAAAATAAGTAGAATTTCTGAGTTTTGCCCCAAAATAAGGAGAATTTCTGTCTTTCTGCCCCAACATATAGGCAATTTCTGCCTTTTTGCCCCACAATTAGGGGAATTTCTGAATTGTGCTCCAAAATACGGGGAATTTCTCTTTTTTTGCCCGAAAATAATAAGAATGCATACCTTTTTGCAATAAAAAAGAGAAATTTGTTCATTTTTGCTCCAAAATAGGGGGAATTTCTGGTTTTATGCCTATAAATAAGTGGAATTTCTGTCTTTTTCCCCCAAAACAAAGGGAATTTCTGTATTTTTTGCCCCAAATACGGAAAAATTCTGCCTTATTAACCTGAAGTAAGTGAAATTTCTGCAATTTTGCCCCAAAATAAGAAAAATTTCTGCATTTTTGACCCCAAATAAGGGGAAATTCAGCCTTTTTACCTCAAAATAATGGGAATTTCTGCATTTTTGCCACAAAATATTAGGAATTTCTGCCTTTTTGCCCCAAAATAAGAAAATTTCTGTTTTTTTCCCTGAAATAAGTGAAATTTCTGCAATTTTGCCCCAAATTAAGTGAAATTTCTGCAATTTTGCCCCAAAATAATGGAAATTTCTGGAATTTTGCCCCAAAATAAGTGGAATTTCTGAAATTTGGCCCAAAATAAGTGAAATTTCTGCAATTTTGCCCCAAAATAAGGGAATTTTCTGGAATTTTGCCCTAAAATAAGTGGAATTTCTGAGTTTTGCCCCAAAATTAGGAGAATTTCTGTCTTTTTGCCCCAACATATAGGCAATTTCTGCCTTTTTGCCCAACAATTAGGGAAATTTCTGCAATTTAGCTCCAAACTACGGGGAACTTCTGCCTTTTTCCCAAAAATAAGAAGAATGCATACCTTTTTGCCATAAAAAGGAAATTTCTTCATTTTTGCTCCAAAATAAGGGGAATTTCTGCTTTTTTGCCTCTAAATAAGTGGAATTTCTGTCTTTTTCCCCCAAAACAAAGAAAATTTCTGTATTTTTTCCCCAAAATAAAGAAAAATTCTGACTTATTACCCTGAAGTAAGTGAAATTTCTGCAATTTTGCCCCAAAATAAGGGAAATTTCTGCCTTTTGGCCCCCAAATAAGGGGAATTTCAGCTTTTACCTCAAAATAAGGGGAATTTCTGCATTTTAGCCCCCAAATAAGGGGAATTTCAGCCTTTTTACCTCAAAATAAAAGGAATTTCTGCATTTTGGCCACAAATACTAGGAATTTCTGCCTTTTTGCCCCAAAATAAGAAAATTTCTTCTTTTTTTCCCTGAAATAAGTGAAATTTCTGCAATTTTGCACCAAAAGAAGTGAAATTTCTGCAATTTTGCCCCAAAATAAAGGAAATTTTTGCCTTTTTGCCCCCAAATAAGGGGAATTTCAGCCTTTTTACCTCAAAATATGGGGAATATCTACATTTTTGTCACAAAGTATTAGGAATTTCTGCCTTTTTGCCCCAAAATAAGAAAATTTCTGCTTTTTTTCCCTGAAATAAGTGAAATTTCTGTATTTTGCCCCAATTAAGTGAAATTTCTGCAATTTTGCCACAAAATAAGGGAAATTTCTGG
Source organism: Micromys minutus (assembly GCF_963924665.1). Classification (NCBI taxonomy): domain Eukaryota; kingdom Metazoa; phylum Chordata; class Mammalia; order Rodentia; family Muridae; genus Micromys; species Micromys minutus. The sequence goes on along the minus strand of NW_027667305.1, from coordinate 34,851 downwards.
AATTTTGCCCCAAAATAAGTGGAATTTCTGAGTTTTGCCCCTAAATAAGGAGAATTTCTGTTTTTTTGCCCCAACATAAAGGCAATTTCTGCCTTTATGCCCCACAATTAGGGGAATTTCTGCAATTTTGCTCCAAAATACGGGGAATTTCTGCCTTTTTGCCCGAAAATAAGAAGAATGCATACTTTTGCCATAAAAAAGGGAAATTTCTTCATTTTTGCTTTAAAATAAGGGGAATTTCTGATTTTTTGCTTCTAAATAAGTAAAATTTCTGTCTTTTTCCCCCAAAACAAAGAGAATTTCTGTCTTTTTTGCCCCAAAATAAGGAAAAATTCTACCTTATTATTCTGAAGTAAGTGAAATTATTGCAATTTTGCCCCAAAATAAGGGAAATTTCTGTATTTTTGCCCCCAAATAAGGGGAATTTCAGCCTTTTTACCTCGAAATAAAAGAAATTTCTGCATTTTTGCCACAAAATATTAGGAATTTCTGCATTTTTCCCCCAAAATAAGGAAAATTTCTGCCTTTTTTCCCTGGAATAAGTGAAATTTCTGTAATTTTGCCCCAAAATAAGTGAAATTTCTGCAATTTTGCCCCAAAATAAGTGAAATTTCTGCAATTTTGCCCCAAAATAAGGGAAATTTCTGCCTTTTTGCCCCCAAATAAGGGGAATTTCAGCATTTTTACCTCAAAATAAGGGGAATTTCTGCATTTTTGCCCCCATATAAGAGGAATTTCAGCCTTTTTACCTCAAAATAAGGGGAATTTCTGCATTTTTGCCACAAAATATTAGGAATTTCTGCCTTTTTGCCCCAAAATAAGAAAATTTCTTCTTTTTTTCCCTGAAATAAGTGAAATTTCTGCAATTTTGCCCCAACATAAGTGAAATTTCTGCAATTTTGACCCAAAATAAGAGAAATTTCTGGAATTTTGCCCCAAAATAAGTGGAATTTCTGAGTTTTGCCCCAAAATATAAGAATTTCTGTCTTTTTGCCCCAACATATAGAGAATTTCTGCATTTTTGCCCCACAATTAGGGGAATTTCTGCAATTTAGCTCCAAAATACGGGGAATTTCTGCCTTTTTGCCCGAGAATAAGAAGAATGCATACCTTTTTTCCATAAAAAAAATTTCTTCATTTTTGTTCCAAAATAAGGGGAATTTCTGCTTTTTTGCCTCTAAATAAGTGGAATTTCTGTCTTTTTCCCCCAAAACAAAGGGAATTCCTGTCTTTTTTGCCCCAAAATAAGGAAAATTTCTGACTTATTACTCTGAAATAAGTGAAATTTTTGCAATATTGCCCCAAAATAAAGGAAATTTTTGCCTTTTTGCCCCCAAATAAGGGGAATTTCAGCCTTTTTACCTCAAAATAAGGGGAATTTCTGCATTTTTGCCCACAAATAAGAGGAATTTCAGCCTTTTTACCTCAAAATAAGGGGAATTTCTGCATTTTTGCCACAAAATATTAGGATTTTCTGCCTTTTTGCCCCAAAATAAGAAAATTTCTTCTTTTTTCCCTGAAATAATTGAAATTTCTGCAATTTTGCCGCAAAATAAGTGAAATTTCTGCAATTTTGCCCCAAAATAAGGGAAATTTCTGAAATTTTTCCCCAAAATAAGTGGAATTTCTGAGTTTTGCCCCAAAATAAGGAGAATTTCTGTCTTTTTGCCCCAACATATAGAGAATTTCTGCCTTTTTGCTCCACAATTAGGGAAATTTCTGCAATTTTGCTCCAAAATACGGGAAATTTCTGCCTTTTTGCCAAAAAATAAGAAGAATACATACTTTTTTTCCATAAAAAAGAAATTTCTTCATTTTTGCTCCAAAATAAGGGGAATTTCTGCTTTTTTGCCTCTAAATAAGTGGAATTTCTGTCTTTTTCCCCCAAAACAAAGGGAATTTCTGTATTTTTGCCCCAAAATAAGGAAAAATTCTGACTTACTACCCTGAAGTACGTGAAATTTTTGCAATTTTGCCCCAAAATAAGAGAAATTTCTGTCTTTTTGCCCCCAAATAAGGGGAATTTCAGCCTTTTTACCTCAAAATAACCGGAATTTCTGCATATTTGCCTCCAAATAAGGAAAATTTCAGCCTTTTTCTTCAAATTAAGAAGAATTTCTGCATTTTTGACACAAAATATTAGGAATTTCTGCCTTTTTGCCCCAAAATAATAAAAAATTTTTACTTATTACCCTGAAATAATTGAAATTTCTGCAATTTTGCCCCAAAATAAGTGAAATTTCTGCAATTTAGCCCCAAAATAAAAGAAATTTCTGGAATTTTTCCCCAAAATAAGTGGAATTTCTGAGTTTTGCCCCAAAATAAGGAGAATTTCTGTCTTTTTGCCCCAATATATAGGCAATTTCTGCTTTTTGCCCCACAATTAGGGGAATTTCTGCAATATTGCTCCAAAATACGGGGAATTTCTGCCTTTTTGCCCGAAAATAAGAAGAATGCATACCTTTTTGCCATACAAAAGGGAAATTTCTTCATTTTTGCTCTAAATAAAAGGATTTCCTGCTTTTTTGCCTCTAAATAAGTGGAATTTCTGTCTTTTTCCCCCAAAACAAAGGGAATTCCTATCTTTATTGCCGCAAAATAAGGAAAATTTCTGACTTATTACCCTGAAATAATTGAAATTTCTGCAATTTTGCCCCAAAATAAAGGAAATTTTTGCCATTTTGCCCCCAAATAAGGGGAATTTCAGCCTTTTTACTCAAAATAAGGGGAATTTCTGCATTTATGCCACAAAATATTAGGAATTTCTGCCTTTTTGCTCCAAAATAAGAAAATTTCTGCTTTTTTTCCCTGAAATAAGTGAAATTTCTGAAATTTTGCACCAAAATAAGTGAAATTTCTGCAATTTTGCCCCCAAATAAGGAAAATTTCCAGAATTTTGCCCCAAAATAAGTGGAATTTCTGAGTTTTGCCCCAAAATAAGGAGAATTTATGCCTTTTTGCCCCAACATATAGGCAATTTCTGCCTTTTTGCCCCACAATTATGGGAATTTCTGTAATTTTGCTCCAAAATACGGGGAATTTCTGCCTTTTTGCCCGAAAATTAGAAGAATGCATACCTTTTTGCCAAAAAAAGGGAAATTTCTTCATTTTTGCTCCAAAATATGGGGAATTTCTGCTTTTTTGCCTCTAAATAAGTGGAATTTCTGTCTTTTTCCCCTAAAACAAAATGAATTTCTGTATTTGGCCCCAAAATAAGGAAAAATTCTGCCTTATTACCCTGAAGTAAGTGAAATTTCTGCAATTTTGCCCCAAAATAACGGAAATTTCTGCCTTTTTGTCCCCAAATAAGGGGAATTTCAGCCTTTTTACCTCGAAATGAAAATTTCTGCATTTTTGCCACAAAATATTAGGAATTTCTGCCTTTTTGCCCCAAAATAAGGAAAATTTCTAGCTTTTTTCCCTGAAATAAGTGAAATTTCTTTAATTTTTCCCCAAAATAAGTAAAATTTCTGAAATTTTGCCCCAAAATAAGTGAAATTTCTGCAATTTTGCCCCAAAATATGGGAATTTTCTGGAATTTTGCCCCAAAATAAGTGGAATTTCTGAGTTTTGCCCCAAAATTAGAGGAATTTCTGTCTTTTTGCCCCAACATATAGGCAATTTCTGCCTTTTTGCCCAACAATTAGGGGAATTTCTGCAATTTAGCTCCAAACGACGGGGAACTTCTGCCTTTTTGCCCAAAAATAAGAAGAATGCATACCTTTTTGCCATAAAAAGGAAATTTCTTCATTTTTGCTCCAAAATAAGGGGAATTTCTGCTTTTTTGCCTCTAAATAAGTGGAATTTCTGTCTTTTTCCCCAAAAACAAAGGAAATTTCTGTATTTTTGCCCCAAAATAAGGAAAAATTCTGACTTATTACCCTGAAGTATGTGAAATTTCTGCAATTTTGCCCCAAAATAAGGGAAATGTCTGCCTTTTGGCCCCCAAATAAGGGGAATTTCAGCCTTTTTACCTCAAAATAAGGGGAATTTCTGCATTTTAGCCTTCAAAATAAGGGGAATTTCAGCCTTTTTACCTCAAAATAAGGGGAATTTCTGCATTTTTGCCACAAATATTAGGAATTTCTGACTTTTTGCCCCAAAATAAGAAAATTTCTTCTTTTTTCCCTGAAATAAGTGAAATTTCTGCAATTTTGCACAAAAATAAGTGAAATTTCTGCAATTTTGCCCCAAAATAAAGGAAATTTTTGCCTTTTTGCCCCCAAATAACGGGAATTTCAGCCTTTTTACCTAAAAATAAGGGGAATTTCTACATTTTTGCCACAAAATATTAGGAATTTCTGCCTTTTTGCCCCAAAATAAGAAAATTTCTGCTTTTTTTCCCTGAAATAAGTGAAATTTCTGTATTTTGCCCCAAATTAAATGAAATTTCTGCAATTTTGCCCCAAAATATGGGAATTTTCTGGAATTTTGCCCCAAAATAAGTGGAATTTCTGAGTTTTGCCCCAAAATTAGAGGAATTTCTGTCTTTTTGCCCCAACATATACGCAATTTCTGCCTTTTTGCCCAACAATTAGGGGAATTTCTGCAATTTAGCTCCAAACGACGGGGAACTTCTGCCTTTTTGCCCAAAAATAAGAAGAATGCATACCTTTTTGCCATAAAAAGGAAATTTCTTCATTTTTGCTCCAAAATAAGGGGAATTTCTGCTTTTTTGCCTCTAAATAAGTGGAATTTCTGTCTTTTTCCCCAAAAACAAAGGAAATTTCTGTATTTTTGCCCCAAAATAAGGAAAAATTCTGACTTATTACCCTGAAGTATGTGAAATTTCTGCAATTTTGCCCCAAAATAAGGGAAATGTCTGCCTTTTGGCCCCAAAATAAGGGGAATTTCAGCCTTTTTCCCTCAAAATAAGGGGAATTTCTGCATTTTAGCCTTCAAAATAAGGGGAATTTCAGCCTTTTTACCTCAAAATAAGGGGAATTTCTGCATTTTTGCCACAAATATTAGGAATTTCTGACTTTTTGCCCCAAAATAAGAAAATTTCTTCTTTTTTCCCTGAAATAAGTGAAATTTCTGCAATTTTGCACAAAAATAAGTGAAATTTCTGCAATTTTGCCCCAAAATAAAGGAAATTTTTGCCATTTTGCCCCCAAATAAGGGGAATTTCAGCCTTTTTACTCAAAATAAGGGGAATTTCTGCATTTATGCCACAAAATATTAGGAATTTCTGCCTTTTTGCTCCAAAATAAGAAAATCTGCTTTTTTTCCCTGAAATAAGTGAAATTTCTGAAATTTTGCACCAAAATAAGTGAAATTTCTGCAATTTTGCCCCCAAATAAGGGAAATTTCCAGAATTTTGCCCCAAAATAAGTGGAATTTCTGAGTTTTGCCCCAAAATAAGGAGAATTTATGCCTTTTTGCCCCAACATATAGGCAATTTCTGCCTTTTTGCCCCACAATTATGGGAATTTCTGTAATTTTGCTCCAAAATACGGGGAATTTCTGCCTTTTTGCCCGAAAATTAGAAGAATGCATACCTTTTTGCCAAAAAAAAGGGAAATTTCTTCATTTTTGCTCCAAAATATGGGGAATTTCTGCTTTTTTGCCTCTAAATAAGTGGAATTTCTGTCTTTTTCCCCTAAAACAAAAGGAATTTCTGTATTTGGCCCCAAAATAAGGAAAAATTCTGCCTTATTACCCTGAAGTAAGTGAAATTTCTGCAATTTTGCCCCAAAATAACGGAAATTTCTGCCTTTTTGTCCCCAAATAAGGGGAATTTCAGCCTTTTTACCTCGAAATGAAAATTTCTGCATTTTTGCCACAAAATATTAGGAATTTCTGCCTTTTTGCCCCAAAATAAGGAAAATTTCTAGCTTTTTTCCCTGAAATAAGTGAAATTTCTTTAATTTTTCCCCAAAATAAGTAAAATTTCTGAAATTTTGCCACAAAATAAGTGAAATTTCTGCAATTTTGCCCCAAAATATGGGAATTTTCTGGAATTTTGCCCCAAAATAAGTGGAATTTCTGAGTTTTGCCCCAAAATTAGAGGAATTTCTGTCTTTTTGCCCCAACATATAGGCAATTTCTGCCTTTTTGCCCAACAATTAGGGGAATTTCTGCAATTTAGCTCCAAACGACGGGGAACTTCTGCCTTTTTGCCCAAAAATAAGAAGAATGCATACCTTTTTGCCATAAAAAGGAAATTTCTTCATTTTTGCTCCAAAATAAGGGGAATTTCTGCTTTTTTGCCTCTAAATAAGTGGAATTTCTGTCTTTTTCCCCAAAAACAAAGGAAATTTCTGTATTTTTGCCCCAAAATAAGGAAAAATTCTGACTTATTACCCTGAAGTATGTGAAATTTCTGCAATTTTGCCCCAAAATAAGGGAAATGTCTGCCTTTTGGCCCCAAAATAAGGGGAATTTCAGCCTTTTTCCCTCAAAATAAGGGGAATTTCTGCATTTTAGCCTTCAAAATAAGGGGAATTTCAGCCTTTTTACCTCAAAATAAGGGGAATTTCTGCATTTTTGCCACAAATATTAGGAATTTCTGACTTTTTGCCCCAAAATAAGAAAATTTCTTCTTTTTTCCCTGAAATAAGTGAAATTTCTGCAATTTTGCACAAAAATAAGTGAAATTTCTGCAATTTTGCCCCAAAATAAAGGAAATTTTTGCCATTTTGCCCCCAAATAAGGGGAATTTCAGCCTTTTTACTCAAAATAAGGGGAATTTCTGCATTTATGCCACAAAATATTAGGAATTTCTGCCTTTTTGCTCCAAAATAAGAAAATCTGCTTTTTTTCCCTGAAATAAGTGAAATTTCTGAAATTTTGCACCAAAATAAGTGAAATTTCTGCAATTTTGCCCCCAAATAAGGGAAATTTCCAGAATTTTGCCCCAAAATAAGTGGAATTTCTGAGTTTTGCCCCAAAATAAGGAGAATTTATGCCTTTTTGCCCCAACATATAGGCAATTTCTGCCTTTTTGCCCCACAATTATGGGAATTTCTGTAATTTTGCTCCAAAATACGGGGAATTTCTGCCTTTTTGCCCGAAAATTAGAAGAATGCATACCTTTTTGCCAAAAAAAGGGAAATTTCTTCATTTTTGCTCCAAAATATGGGGAATTTCTGCTTTTTTGCCTCTAAATAAGTGGAATTTCTGTCTTTTTCCCCTAAAACAAAAGGAATTTCTGTATTTGGCCCCAAAATAAGGAAAAATTCTGCCTTATTACCCTGAAGTAAGTGAAATTTCTGCAATTTTGCCCCAAAATAACGGAAATTTCTGCCTTTTTGTCCCCAAATAAGGGGAATTTCAGCCTTTTTACCTCGAAATGAAAATTTCTGCATTTTTGCCACAAAATATTAGGAATTTCTGCCTTTTTGCCCCAAAATAAGGAAAATTTCTAGCTTTTTTCCCTGAAATAAGTGAAATTTCTTTAATTTTTCCCCAAAATAAGTAAAATTTCTGAAATTTTGCCACAAAATAAGTGAAATTTCTGCAATTTTGCCCCAAAATATGGGAATTTTCTGGAATTTTGCCCCAAAATAAGTGGAATTTCTGAGTTTTGCCCCAAAATTAGAGGAATTTCTGTCTTTTTGCCCCAACATATAGGCAATTTCTGCCTTTTTGCCCAACAATTAGGGGAATTTCTGCAATTTAGCTCCAAACGACGGGGAACTTCTGCCTTTTTGCCCAAAAATAAGAAGAATGCATACCTTTTTGCCATAAAAAGGAAATTTCTTCATTTTTGCTCCAAAATAAAAGGAATTTCTGCTTTTTTGCCTCTAAATAAGTGGAATTTCTGTCTTTTTCCCCAAAAACAAAGGAAATTTCTGTATTTTTGCCCCAAAATAAGGAAAAATTCTGACTTATTACCCTGAAGTATGTGAAATTTCTGCAATTTTGCCCCAAAATGAGGGAAATGTCTGCCTTTTGGCCCCCAAATAAGGGGAATTTCAGCCTTTTTACCTCAAAATAAGGGGAATTTCTGCATTTTAGCCTTCAAAATAAGGGGAATTTCAGCCTTTTTACCTCAAAATAAGGGGAATTTCTGCATTTTTGCCACAAATATTAGGAATTTCTGACTTTTTGCCCCAAAATAAGAAAATTTCTTCTTTTTTCCCTGAAATAAGTGAAATTTCTGCAATTTTGCACAAAAATAAGTGAAATTTCTGCAATTTTGCCCCAAAATAAAGGAAATTTTTGCCTTTTTGCCCCCAAATAACGGGAATTTCAGCCTTTTTACCTAAAAATAAGGGGAATTTCTACATTTTTGCCACAAAATATTAGGAATTTCTGCCTTTTTGCCCCAAAATAAGAAAATTTCTGCTTTTTTTCCCTGAAATAAGTGAAATTTCTGTATTTTGCCCCAAATTAAATGAAATTTCTGCAATTTTGCCCCAAAATATGGGAATTTTCTGGAATTTTGCCCCAAAATAAGTGGAATTTCTGAGTTTTGCCCCAAAATTAGAGGAATTTCTGTCTTTTTGCCCCAACATATAGGCAATTTCTGCCTTTTTGCCCAACAATTAGGGGAATTTCTGCAATTTAGCTCCAAACGACGGGGAACTTCTGCCTTTTTGCCCAAAAATAAGAAGAATGCATACCTTTTTGCCATAAAAAGGAAATTTCTTCATTTTTGCTCCAAAATAAGGGGAATTTCTGCTTTTTTGCCCCTAAATAAGTGGAATTTCTGTCTTTTTCTCCAAAAACAAAGGAAATTTCTGTATTTTTGCCCCAAAATAAGGAAAAATTCTGACTTATTACCCTGAAGTATGTGAAATTTCTGCTATTTTGCCCCAAAATAAGGGAAATGTCTGCCTTTTGGCCCCAAAATAAGGGGAATTTCAGCCTTTTTCCCTCAAAATAAGGGGAATTTCTGCATTTTAGCCTTCAAAATAAGGGGAATTTCAGCCTTTTTACCTCAAAATAAGGGGAATTTCTGCATTTTTGCCACAAATATTAGGAATTTCTGCCTTTTTGCCCCAAAATAAGAAAATTTCTTCTTTTTTCCCTGAAATAAGTGAAATTTCTGCAATTTTGCACAAAAATAAGTGAAATTTCTGCAATTTTGCCCCAAAATAAAGGAAATTTTTGCCTTTTTGCCCCCAAATAAGGGGAATTTCAGCCTTTTTACCTAAAAATAAGGAGAATTTCTGCATTTTTGCCACAAAATATTAGGAATTTCTGCCTTTTTGCCCCAAAATAAGAAAATTTCTGCTTTTTTTCCCTGAAATAAGTGAAATTTCTGCAATTTTGCCCCAAAATAAGTGAAATTTCTGCAATTTTGCCCCAAATTAAGGGAAATTTCTGAAATTTTGCCCCAAAATAAGTAGAATTTCTGAGTTTTGCCCCAAAATAAAAAGAATTTCTGTCTTTTTGCCCCAACATATAGGCAATTTCTGACTTTGTGCCCCACAATTAGGGGAATTTCTGCAATTTTGCTCCAAAATACGGGGAATTTCTGCCTTTTTGCCCAAAAATAAGAAGAATGCATAACTTTTTTCCTTAAAAAAGGGAAATTTCTTATTTTTGCTCCAAAATAAGGGGAATTTCTGCATTTTGCCTCTAAAAATGTGGAATTTCTGTCTTTTTTACCCAAAACAAAGGGAATTTCTGTCTTCTTTGCCCCAAAATAAGGAAAAATTCTGACTTATTACAATGAAGTAAGTGAAATTTCTGCAATTTTGCCCCAAAATAAGGGAAATTTCTGCCTTTTTGCCCCCAAATAAGGGGAATTTCAGCCTTTTTACCTTGAAATAAGGGGAATTTCTGCATTTTTGCAACAAAATATTAGGAATTACTGCCGTTTTGCCCCAAAATAAGGAAAATTTCTGCCTTTTTTCCCTGAAATAAGTGAAATTTCTGCAATTTTGCCTCCAAATAAGTGAAATTTCTGCAATTTTTCACAAAAATAAGTGAAATTTCTGCAGTTTTGCCCTAAAAGAAGAAAAATTTCTGGAATTTTGCCCCACAATAAGTGGAATTTCTGAGTTTTGCCCCAAAATAAGGAGAATTTCTGTTTTTTGCCACAACATATAGAGAATTTCTGCCTTTTTGCCCCACAATTAGGGGAATTTCTGCAATTTTGCTCCAAAATACGGGGAATTTCTGCCTTTTTGCCCGAAAATAAGAAGAATGCATACCTTTTTGCCATAACAAAGGGAAATTTCTTAATTTTTGCTCCAAAATAAGGGGAATTTCTGCATTTTTGCCTGTAAATAAGTGGAATTTCTGTCTCTTTTCCCCAAAACAAAGTGAATTTCTCTCATTTTGCCCCAAAATAAAGAAAATTTCTGACTTATAACCCTGAAATAAGTGAAATTTCTGCAATTTTGCCCCAAAATAAGGGAAATTTCTGCATTTTTGCCACAAAATAAGGGGAATTTCTGTCTTTTTGCCCCAAAATAAGGGAAATTTCAGCCTTTTTACCTGATAATAAGGGTAATCTCTGCTTTTTGCCCTAAAATATGGGGAATTTCTGTATTTTGCCCTAAAATAAAGAAAATTTCTGCAATTTTGTATCAAAATACAAGCAATTTCTGCCTTTTTGCCCCCAAATAAGGGGAATTTCAGCCTTTTTACCTCGAAATAAGGGGAATTTCTGCATTTTTGCCACAAAATATTAGGAATTTCTGCCTTTTTACCCCAAAATAAGGAAAATTTCTGCCTTTTTTCCCTGAAATAAGTGAAATTTCTGCAATTGTGCCCCAAAATAAGTGAAATTTCTGCAATTTTGCCCCAAAATAAGTGAAATTTCTGCAATTTTGCCCCAAAATATAGGAAATTTCTGGAATTTGCCCCAAATTAAGTGGAATTTCTAAGTTTTGCCCCAAAATAAGGAGAATTTCTGTCTTTTTGCCCCTACATATAGAGAATTTCTGCCTTTTTGCCCCACAATTAGGGGAATTTCTGCAATTTTGCTCCAAAATACGGGGAATTTCTGCATTTTTGCCCGAAAATAAGAAGAATGCATATCTTTTTGCCATAAAATGGAAATGTCTTCATTTTTGCTCCAAAATAAGGGGAATTTCCACTTTTTTGCCTCTAAATAAGTGGAATTTCTGTCTTTTTCCCCCAAAACAAAGGGAATTTCTGTCTTTTTTGCCCCAAAATAAGGAAAAATTCTGACTTATTACCCTGAAGTAAGTGAAATTTCTGCAATTTTGCCACAAAATAAGGGAAATTTCTGCCTTTTTGCCCCCAAATAAGGGGAATTTCAGCCTTTTTACCTCAAAATAAGGGGAATTTCTGCATTTTTGCCCCCAAGTAAGGGGAATTTCAGCCTTTTTACCTCAAAATAAAAGAAATTTCTGCATTTTTGCCACAAAATGTTAGGAATTTCTGCCTTTTTGCCCCAGAATAAGAAAATTTCTGCTTTTTTCCCTGAAATAAGTGAAATTTCTGCAATTTTGCCTCAAAATATGTGAAATTTCTGCAATTTTGCCACAAAATAAGGGAAATTTCTGCCTTTTTGCCCCCAAATAAGGGGAATTTCAGCCTTTTTACCTTGAAATAAGGGGAATTTCTGCATTTTTGCCACAAAATATTAGGAATTTCTGCATTTTGCCCCAAAATAAGGAAAATTTCTGCCTTTTTTCCCTGAAATAAGTAAAATTTCTGCAATTGTGCCCCAAAATAAGTGAAATTTCTGCAATTATGCCCCAAAATAAGTGAAATTTCTGCAATTTTGCCCCAAATTATAGGAAATTTCTGGAATTTGCCCAAAATTAAGTGGAATTTCTGAGTTTTGCCCCAAAATAAGGAGAATTTCTGTATTTTTGCCCCAACATATAGAGAATTTCTGCCTTTTTGCCCCACAATTAGGGGAATTTCTGCAATTTTGCTCCAAAATACGGGGAATTTCTGCATTTTTGCCCGAAAATAAGAAGAATGCATATCTTTTTGCCATAAAATGGAAATGTCTTCATTTTTGCTCCAAAATAAGGGGAATTTTCACTTTTTTGCCTCTAAATAAGTAGAATTTCTGTCTTTTTCCCCCAAAACAAAGGGAATTTCTGTCTTTTTTGCCCCAAAATAAGGAAAAATTCTGACTTATTACCCTGAAGTAAGTGAAATTTCTGCAATTTTGCCACAAAATAAGGGAAATTTCTGCCTTTTTGCCCCCAAATAAGGGGAATTTCAGCCTTTTTACCTCGAAATAAGGGGAATTTCTGCATTTTTGCCACAAAATATTAGGAATTTCCGGCTTTTTGGCCCCAAAATAAGGAAAATTTCTGCCTTTTTCCCCAAAATAAGTGAAATTTCTGTAATTTTGCCCCAAAATAAGTGAAATTTCTGCAATTTTGCCCCAAAATAAGTGAAATTTCTGCAATTTTACCCCAATATATGGGAAATTTCTGGAATTTTGCCCCAAAATAAGTGGAATTTCTGTGTTTTGCCCCAAAATAAGGAGAATTTCTGTATTTTTGCCCCAACATATAGGGAATTTCTGCATTTTTGCCCCACAATTAGGGGAATTTCTGCAATTTTGCTCCAAAATATGGGGGATTTCTGCCTTTTTGCCCGAAAATAAGAAGAATGCATTACTTTTTCCCATAAAAAAGGGAAATTTCTTTATTTTTGCTCCAAAATAAGGGAAATTTCTGCTTTTTTGCCTCTAAATAATTGTAATTTCTGTCTTCTTTCCCCAAACAAAGGGAATTCCTGTCTTTTTTGCCCCAAAATAAGGAAAATTTCTTACTTATGACCCTGAAATAAGTGAAATTTCTGCAATTTTGCCCCAAAATAAAGGAAATTTTTGCCTTTTTGCCCCCAAATAAGGGGAATTTCAGCCTTTTTACCTAAAAATAAGGAGAATTTCTGCATTTTTGCCACAAAATATTAGGAATTTCTGCCTTTTTGCCCCAAAATAAGAAAATTTCTGCTTTTTTTCCCTGAAATAAGTGAAATTTCTGCAATTTTGCCCCAAAATAAGTGAAATTTCTGCAATTTTGCCCCAAATTAAGGGAAATTTCTGGAATTTTGCCCCAAAATAAGTAGAATTTCTGAGTTTTGCCCCAAAATAAAAAGAATTTCTGTCTTTTTGCCCCAACATATAGGCAATTTCTGACTTTGTGCCCCACAATTAGGGGAATTTCTGCAATTTTGCTCCAAAATACGGGGAATTTCTGCCTTTTTGCCCAAAAATAAGAAGAATGCATAACTTTTTTTCCTTAAAAAAGGGAAATTTCTTATTTTTGCTCCAAAATAAGGGGAATTTCTGCATTTTGCCTCTAAAAATGTGGAATTTCTGTCTTTTTTACCCAAAACAAAGGGAATTTCTGTCTTCTTTGCCCCAAAATAAGGAAAAATTCTGACTTATTACAATGAAGTAAGTGAAATTTCTGCAATTTTGCCCCAAAATAAGGGAAATTTCTGCCTTTTTGCCCCCAAATAAGGGGAATTTCAGCCTTTTTACCTTGAAATAAGGGGAATTTCTGCATTTTTGCAACAAAATATTAGGAATTACTGCCGTTTTGCCCCAAAATAAGGAAAATTTCTGCCTTTTTTCCCTAAAATAAGTGAAATTTCTGCAATTTTGCCTCCAAATAAGTGAAATTTCTGCAATTTTACACAAAAATAAGTGAAATTTCTGCAGTTTTGCCCTAAAAGAAGAAAAATTTCTGGAATTTTGCCCCAAAATAAGTGGAATTTCTGAGTTTTGCCCCAAAATAAGGAGAATTTCTGTTTTTTGCCACAACATATAGAGAATTTCTGCCTTTTTGCCCCACAATTAGGGGAATTTCTGCAATTTTGCTCCAAAATACGGGGAATTTCTGCCTTTTTGCCCGAAAATAAGAAGAATGCATACCTTTTTGCCATAACAAAGGGAAATTTCTTAATTTTTGCTCCAAAATAAGGGGAATTTCTGCATTTTTGCCTGTAAATAAGTGGAATTTCTGTCTCTTTTCCCCAAAACAAAGTGAATTTCTCTCATTTTGCCCCAAAATAAAGAAAATTTCTGACTTATTACCCTGAAATAAGTGAAATTTCTGCAATTTTGCCCCAAAATAAGGGAAATTTCTGCATTTTTGCCACAAAATAAGGGGAATTTCTGTCTTTTTGCCCCAAAATAAGGGAAATTTCAGCCTTTTTACCTGATAATAAGGGTAATCTCTGCTTTTTGCCCTAAAATATGGGGAATTTCTGTATTTTGCCCTAAAATAAAGAAAATTTCTGCAATTTTGTATCAAAATACAAGCAATTTCTGCCTTTTTGCCCCCAAATAAGGGGAATTTCAGCCTTTTTACCTCGAAATAAGGGGAATTTCTGCATTTTTGCCACAAAATATTAGGAATTTCTGCCTTTTTACCCCAAAATAAGGAAAATTTCTGCCTTTTTTCCCTGAAATAAGTGAAATTTCTGCAATTGTGCCCCAAAATAAGTGAAATTTCTGCAATTTTGCCCCAAAATAAGTGAAATTTCTGCAATTTTGCCCCAAAATATAGGAAATTTCTGGAATTTGCCCCAAATTAAGTGGAATTTCTAAGTTTTGCCCCAAAATAAGGAGAATTTCTGTCTTTTTGCCCCTACATATAGAGAATTTCTGCCTTTTTGCCCCACAATTAGGGGAATTTCTGCAATTTTGCTCCAAAATACGGGGAATTTCTGCATTTTTGCCCGAAAATAAGAAGAATGCATATCTTTTTGCCATAAAATGGAAATGTCTTCATTTTTGCTCCAAAATAAGGGGAATTTCCACTTTTTTGCCTCTAAATAAGTGGAATTTCTGTCTTTTTCCCCCAAAACAAAGGGAATTTCTGTCTTTTTTGCCCCAAAATAAGGAAAAATTCTGACTTATTACCCTGAAGTAAGTGAAATTTCTGCAATTTTGCCACAAAATAAGGGAAATTTCTGCCTTTTTGCCCCCAAATAAGGGGAATTTCAGCCTTTTTACCTCAAAATAAGGGGAATTTCTGCATTTTTGCCCCCAAGTAAGGGGAATTTCAGCCTTTTTACCTCAAAATAAAAGAAATTTCTGCATTTTTGCCACAAAATGTTAGGAATTTCTGCCTTTTTGCCCCAGAATAAGAAAATTTCTGCTTTTTTCCCTGAAATAAGTGAAATTTCTGCAATTTTGCCTCAAAATATGTGAAATTTCTGCAATTTTGCCACAAAATAAGGGAAATTTCTGCCTTTTTGCCCCCAAATAAGGGGAATTTCAGCCTTTTTACCTTGAAATAAGGGGAATTTCTGCATTTTTGCCACAAAATATTAGGAATTTCTGCATTTTGCCCCAAAATAAGGAAAATTTCTGCCTTTTTTCCCTGAAATAAGTGAAATTTCTGCAATTGTGCCCCAAAATAAGTGAAATTTCTGCAATTATGCCCCAAAATAAGTGAAATTTCTGCAATTTTGCCCCAAATTATAGGAAATTTCTGGAATTTGCCCAAAATTAAGTGGAATTTCTGAGTTTTGCCCCAAAATAAGGAGAATTTCTGTATTTTTGCCCCAACATATAGAGAATTTCTGCCTTTTTGCCCCACAATTAGGGGAATTTCTGCAATTTTGCTCCAAAATACGGGGAATTTCTGCATTTTTGCCCGAAAATAAGAAGAATGCATATCTTTTTGCCATAAAATGGAAATGTCTTCATTTTTGCTCCAAAATAAGGGGAATTTTCACTTTTTTGCCTCTAAATAAGTAGAATTTCTGTCTTTTTCCCCCAAAACAAAGGGAATTTCTGTCTTTTTTGCCCCAAAATAAGGAAAAATTCTGACTTATTACCCTGAAGTAAGTGAAATTTCTGCAATTTTGCCACAAAATAAGGGAAATTTCTGCCTTTTTGCCCCCAAATAAGGGGAATTTCAGCCTTTTTACCTCGAAATAAGGGGAATTTCTGCATTTTTGCCACAAAATATTAGGAATTTCCGGCTTTTTGGCCCCAAAATAAGGAAAATTTCTGCCTTTTTCCCCAAAATAAGTGAAATTTCTGTAATTTTGCCCCAAAATAAGTGAAATTTCTGCAATTTTGCCCCAAAATAAGTGAAATTTCTGCAATTTTACCCCAATATATGGGAAATTTCTGGAATTTTGCCCCAAAATAAGTGGAATTTCTGTGTTTTGCCCCAAAATAAGGAGAATTTCTGTATTTTTGCCCCAACATATAGGGAATTTCTGCATTTTTGCCCCACAATTAGGGGAATTTCTGCAATTTTGCTCCAAAATATGGGGGATTTCTGCCTTTTTGCCCGAAAATAAGAAGAATGCATTACTTTTTCCCATAAAAAAGGGAAATTTCTTTATTTTTGCTCCAAAATAAGGGAAATTTCTGCTTTTTTGCCTCTAAATAATTGTAATTTCTGTCTTCTTTCCCCAAACAAAGGGAATTCCTGTCTTTTTTGCCCCAAAATAAGGAAAATTTCTTACTTATGACCCTGAAATAAGTGAAATTTCTGCAATTTTGCCCCAAAATAAAGGAAATTTTTGCCTTTTTGCCCCCAAATAAGGGGAATTTCAGCCTTTTTACCTAAAAATAAGGGGAATTTCTGCATTTATGCCACAAAATATTAGGAATTTCTGCCTTTTTGCCCCAAAATAAGAAAATTTCTGCTTTTTTTCCCTGAAATAAGTGAAATTTCTGCAATTTTGCCCCAAAATAAGTGAAATTTCTGCAATTTTGCCCCAAATTAAGGGAAATTTCTGGAATTTTGCCCCAAAATAAGTAGAATTTCTGAGTTTTGCCCCAAAATAAAAAGAATTTCTGTCTTTTTGCCCCAACATATAGGCAATTTCTGACTTTGTGCCCCACAATTAGGGGAATTTCTGCAATTTTGCTCCAAAATACGGGGAATTTCTGCCTTTTTGCCCAAAAATAAGAAGAATGCATAACTTTTTTTCCTTAAAAAAGGGAAATTTCTTATTTTTGCTCCAAAATAAGGGGAATTTCTGCATTTTGCCTCTAAAAATGTGGAATTTCTGTCTTTTTTACCCAAAACAAAGGGAATTTCTGTCTTCTTTGCCCCAAAATAAGGAAAAATTCTGACTTATTACAATGAAGTAAGTGAAATTTCTGCAATTTTGCCCCAAAATAAGGGAAATTTCTGCCTTTTTGCCCCCAAATAAGGGGAATTTCAGCCTTTTTACCTTGAAATAAGGGGAATTTCTGCATTTTTGCAACAAAATATTAGGAATTACTGCCGTTTTGCCCCAAAATAAGGAAAATTTCTGCCTTTTTTCCCTAAAATAAGTGAAATTTCTGCAATTTTGCCTCCAAATAAGTGAAATTTCTGCAATTTTACACAAAAATAAGTGAAATTTCTGCAGTTTTGCCCTAAAAGAAGAAAAATTTCTGGAATTTTGCCCCAAAATAAGTGGAATTTCTGAGTTTTGCCCCAAAATAAGGAGAATTTCTGTTTTTTGCCACAACATATAGAGAATTTCTGCCTTTTTGCCCCACAATTAGGGGAATTTCTGCAATTTTGCTCCAAAATACGGGGAATTTCTGCCTTTTTGCCCGAAAATAAGAAGAATGCATACCTTTTTGCCATAACAAAGGGAAATTTCTTAATTTTTGCTCCAAAATAAGGGGAATTTCTGCATTTTTGCCTGTAAATAAGTGGAATTTCTGTCTCTTTTCCCCAAAACAAAGTGAATTTCTCTCATTTTGCCCCAAAATAAAGAAAATTTCTGACTTATTACCCTGAAATAAGTGAAATTTCTGCAATTTTGCCCCAAAATAAGGGAAATTTCTGCATTTTTGCCACAAAATAAGGGGAATTTCTGTCTTTTTGCCACAAAATAAGGGAAATTTCAGCCTTTTTACCTGATAATAAGGGTAATCTCTGATTTTTGCCCTAAAATATAAGGAATTTCTGTATTTTGCCCTAAAATAAAGAAAATTTCTACAATTTTGTATCAAAATACAAGCAATTTCTGCCTTTTTGCCCCCAAATAAGGGGAATTTCAGCCTTTTTACCTCGAAATAAGGGGAATTTCTGCATTTTTGCCACAAAATATTAGGAATTTCTGCCTTTTTACCCCAAAATACGGAAAATTTCTGCCTTTTTTCCCTGAAATAAGTGAAATTTCTGCAATTGTGCCCCAAAATAAGTGAAATTTCTGCAATTTTGCCCCAAAATAAGTGAAATTTCTGCAATTTTGCCCCAAAATATAGGAAATTTCTGGAATTTGCCCCAAATTAAGTGGAATTTCTAAGTTTTGCCCCAAAATAAGGAGAATTTCTGTCTTTTTGCCCCAACATATAGAGAATTTCTGCCTTTTTGCCCCACAATTAGGGGAATTTCTGCAATTTTGCTCCAAAATACGGGGAATTTCTGCATTTTTGCCCGAAAATAAGAAGAATGCATATCTTTTTGCCATAAAATGGAAATGTCTTCATTTTTGCTCCAAAATAAGGGGAATTTCCACTTTTTTGCTCTAAATAAGTGGAATTTCTGTCTTTTTCCCCCAAAACAAAGGGAATTTCTGTCTTTTTTGCCCCAAATTAAGGAAAAATTCTGACTTATTACCCTGAAGTAAGTGAAATTTCTGCAATTTGGCCACAAAATAAGGGAAATTTCTGCCTTTTTGCCCCCAAATAAGGGGAATTTCAGCCTTTTTACCTCAAAATAAGGGGAATTTCTGCATTTTTGCCCCCAAGTAAGGGGAATTTCAGCCTTTTTACCTCAAAATAAAAGAAATTTCTGCATTTTTGCCACAAAATATTAGGAATTTCTGCCTTTTTGCCCCAGAATAAGAAAATTTCTGCTTTTTTTCCCTGAAATAAGTGAAATTTCTGCAATTTTGCCCCAAAATATGTGAAATTTCTGCAATTTTGCCACAAAATAAGGGAAATTTCTGCAATTTTGCCCCAAAATATAGGAAATTTCTGGAATTTGCCCCAAATTAAGTGGAATTTCTAAATTTTGCCCCAAAATAAGGAGAATTTCTGTCTTTTTGCCCCTACATATAGAGAATTTCTGCCTTTTTGTCCCACAATTAGGGGAATTTCTGCAATTTTGCTCCAAAATACGGGGAATTTCTGCATTTTTGCCCGAAAATAAGAAGAATGCATATCTTTTTGCCATAAAATGGAAATGTCTTCATTTTTGCTCCAAAATAAGGGGAATTTCCACATTTTTGCCTCTAAATAAGTGGAATTTCTGTCTTTTTCCCCCAAAACAAAGGGAATTTCTGTCTTTTTTGCCCCAAATTAAGGAAAAATTCTGACTTATTACCCTGAAGTAAGTGAAATTTCTGCAATTTTGCCACAAAATAAGGGAAATTTCTGCCTTTTTGCCCCCAAATAAGGGGAATTTCAGCCTTTTTACCTCAAAATAAGGGGAATTTCTGCATTTTTGCCCCCAAGTAAGGGGAATTTCAGCCTTTTTACCTCAAAATAAAAGAAATTTCTGCATTTTTGCCACAAAATATTAGGAATTTCTGCCTTTTTGCCAAAGAATAAGAAAATTTCTGCTTTTTTTCCATGAAATAAGTGAAATTTCTGCAATTTTGCCCCAAAATATGTGAAATTTCTGCAATTTTGCCACAAAATAAGGGAAATTTCTGCAATTTTGCCCCAAAATATAGGAAATTTCTGGAATTTGCCCCAAATTAAGTGGAATTTCTAAGTTTTGCCCCAAAATAAGGAGAATTTCTGTCTTTTTGCCCCTACATATAGAGAATTTCTGCCCTTTTGCCCCACAATTAGGGGAATTTCTGCAATTTTGCTCCAAAATACGGGGAATTTCTGCATTTTTGCCCGAAAATAAGAAGAATGCATATCTTTTTGCCATAAAATGGAAATGTCTTCATTTTTGCTCCAAAATAAGGGGAATTTCCACTTTTTTGCCTCTAAATAAGTGGAATTTCTGTCTTTTTCCCCCAAAACAAAGGGAATTTCTGTCTTTTTTGCCCCAAAATAAGGAAAAATTCTGACTTATTACCCTGAAGTAAGTGAAATTTCTGCAATTTTGCCACAAAATAAGGGAAATTTCTGCCTTTTTGCCCCCAAATAAGGGGAATTTCAGCCTTTTTACCTCAAAATAAGGGGAATTTCTGCATTTTTGCCCCCAAGTAAGGGGAATTTCAGCCTTTTTACCTCAAAATAAAAGAAATTTCTGCATTTTTGCCACAAAATATTAGGAATTTCTGCCTTTTTGCCCCAGAATAAGAAAATTTCTGCTTTTTTTCCCTGAAATAAGTGAAATTTCTGCAATTTTGCCCCAAAATATGTGAAATTTCTGCAATTTTGCCACAAAATAAGGGAAATTTCTGCAATTTTGCCCCAAAATATAGGAAATTTCTGGAATTTGCCCCAAATTAAGTGGAATTTCTAAGTTTTGCCCCAAAATAAGGAGAATTTCTGTCTTTTTGCCCCTACATATAGAGAATTTCTGCCCTTTTGCCCCACAATTAGGGGAATTTCTGCAATTTTGCTCCAAAATACGGGGAATTTCTGCATTTTTGCCCGAAAATAAGAAGAATGCATATCTTTTTGCCATAAAATGGAAATGTCTTCATTTTTGCTCCAAAATAAGGGGAATTTCCACTTTTTTGCCTCTAAATAAGTGGAATTTCTGTCTTTTTCCCCCAAAACAAAGGGAATTTCTGTCTTTTTTGCCCCAAAATAAGGAAAAATTCTGACTTATTACCCTGAAGTAAGTGAAATTTCTGCAATTTTGCCACAAAATAAGGGAAATTTCTGCCTTTTTGCCCCCAAATAAGGGGAATTTCAGCCTTCTTACCTCAAAATAAGGGGAATTTCTGCATTTTTGCCCCCAAGTAAGGGGAATTTCAGCCTTTTTACCTCAAAATAAAAGAAATTTCTGCATTTTTGCCACAAAATGTTAGGAATTTCTGACTTTTTGCCCCAGAATAAGAAAATTTCTGCTTTTTTCCCTGAAATAAGTGAAATTTCTGCAATTTTGCCCCAAAATATGTGAAATTTCTGCAATTTTGCCACAAAATAAGGGAAATTTCTGCCTTTTTGCCCCCAAATAAGGGGAATTTCAGCCTTTTTACCTTGAAATAAGGGGAATTTCTGCATTTTTGCCACAAAATATTAGGAATTTCCGGCTTTATGCCCAAAAATAAGGAAAATGTCTGCCTTTTTTCCCTAAAATAAGTAAAATTTCTGTAATTTTGCCCCAAAATAAGTGAAATTTCTGCAATTTTGCCCCAAAATAACTGAAATTTCTGCAATTTTGCCTCAATATATGGGAAATTTCTGGAATTTTGCCCCAAAATAAGTGGAATTTCTGTGTTTTGCCCCAAAATAAGGAGAATTTCTGTATTTTTGCCACAACATATAGGGAATTTCTGCATTTTTGCCCCACAATTTGGGGAATTTCTGCAATTTTGCTCCAAAATACGGGGGATTTCTGCCTTTTTGCCCGAAAATAAGAAGAATGCATTACTTTTTCCCATAAAAATGGGAAATTTCTGTATTTTTGCTTCAAAATAAGGGAAATTTCTGCTTTTTTGCCTCTAAATAATTGTAATTTCTGTCTTCTTTCCCCAAACAAAGGGAATTCCTGTCTTTTTTGCCCCAAAATAAGGAAAATTTCTTACTTATGACCCTGAAATAAGTGAAATTTCTGCAATTTTGCCCCAAAATAAAGGAAATTTTTGCCTTTTTGCCCCCAAATAAGGGGAATTTCAGCCTTTTTACCTAAAAATAAGGGGAATTTCTGCATTTTTGCGACAAAATATTAGGAATTTCTGCCTTTTTGCCCCAAAATAAGAAAATTTCTGCTTTTTTTCCCTGAAATAAGTGAAATTTCTGAAATTTTGCCCCAAAATAAGTGAAATTTCTGCAATTTTGCCCCAAATTAAGGGAAATTTCTGGAATTTTGCCCCAAAATAAGTAGAATTTCCGAGTTTTGCCCCAAAATAAAAAGAATTTTTGTCTTTTTGCCCCAACATATAGGCAATTTCTGACTTTGTGCCCCACAATTAGGGGAATTTCTGCAATTTTGCTCCAAAATACGGGGAATTTCTGCCTTTTTGCCCAAAAATAAGAAGAATGCATAACTTTTTTCCTTAAAAAAGGGAAATTTCTTATTTTTGCTCCAAAATAAGGGGAATTTCTGCATTTTGCCTCTAAAAATGTGGAATTTCTGTCTTTTTTACCCAAAACAAAGGGAATTTCTGTCTTCTTTGCCCCAAAATAAGGAAAAATTCTGACTTATTACAATGATGTAAGTGAAATTTCTGCAATTTTGCCCCAAAATAAGGGAAATTTCTGCCTTTTTGCTCCCAAATAAGGGGAATTTCAGCCTTTTTACCTTGAAATAAGGGGAATTTCTGCAATTTTACACAAAAATAAGTGAAATTTCTGCAGTTTTGCCCTAAAAGAAGAAAAATTTCTGGAATTTTGCCCCACAATAAGTGGAATTTCTGAGTTTTGCCCCAAAATAAGGAGAATTTCTGTTTTTTGCCACAACATATAGAGAATTTCTGCCTTTTTGCCCCACAATTAGGGGAATTTCTGCAATTTTTCTCCAAAATACGGGGAATTTCTGCCTTTTTGCCCGAAAATAAGAAGAATGCATACCTTTTTGCCATAACAAAGGGAAATTTCTTCATTTTTGCTCCAAAATAAGGGGAATATCTGCATTTTTGCCTGTAAATAAGTGGAATTTCTGTCTCTTTTCCCCAAAACAAAGGGAATTTCTCTCTTTTTTGCCCCAAAATAAAGAAAATTTCTGACTTATTACCCTGAAATAAGTGAAATTTCTGCAATTTTGCCCCAAAATAAGGGAAATTTCTGCATTTTTGCCACAAAATAAGGGGAATTTCTGTTTTTTTGCCCCAAAATAAGGGAAATTTCAGCCTTTTTACCTGATAATAAAGGTAATCTCTGCTTTTTGCCCTAAAATATGGGGAATTTCTGTATTTTGCCCCAAAATAAAGAAAATTTCTGCAATTTTGTATCAAAATACAAGCAATTTCTGCCTTTTTACCCCCAAATAAGGGGAATTTCAGCCTTTTTACCTCGAAATAAGGGAAATTTCTGCATTTTTTGCCACAAAATATTAGGAATTTCTGCATTTTGCCCCAAAATAAGGAAATTTCTGCCTTTTTTCCCTGAAATAAGTGAAATTTCTGCAATTGTGCCCCAAAATAAGTGAAATTTCTGCAATTTTGCCCCAAATTATAAAAAATTTCTGGAATTTGCCCAAAATTAAGTGGAATTTCTGAGTTTTGCCCCAAAATAAGGAGAATTTCTGTCTTTTTGCCCCAACATATAGAGAATTTCTGCCTTTTTGCCCCACAATTAGGGTAATTTCTGCAATTTTGCTCCAAAATACGGGGAATTTCTGCATTTTTGCCCGAAAATAAGAAGAATGCATATCTTTTTGCCATAAAATGGAAATGTCTTCATTTTTGCTCCAATATAAGGGGAATTTTCACTTTTTTGCCTCTAAATAAGTGGAATTTCTGTCTTTTTCCCCCAAAACAAAGGGAATTTCTGTCTTTTTTGCCACAAAATAAGGAAAAATTCTGACTTATTACCCTGAAGTAAGTAAAATTTCTGCAATTTTGCCACAAAATAAGGGAAATTTCTGCCTTTTTGCCCCCAAATAAGGGGAATTTCAGCCTTTTTACCTCGAAATAAGGGGAATTTCTGCATTTTTGCCACAAAATATTAGGAATTTCCGGCTTTCTTGCCCCAAAATAAGGAAAATTTCTGCCTTTTTTCCCTGAAATAAGTGAAATTTCTGTAATTTTGCCCCAAAATAAGTGAAATTTCTGCAATTTTGCCCCAAAATAAGTGAAATTTTTGCAATTTTACCCCAATATATGGGAAATTTCTGGAATTTTGCCCCAAAATAAGTGGAATTTCTGTGTTTTGCCCCAAAATAAGGAGAATTTCTGTATTTTTGCCCCAACATATAGGGAATTTCTGCATTTTTGCCCCACAATTAGGGGAATTTCTGCAATTTTGCTCCAAAATATGGGGGATTTCTGCCTTTTTGCCCGAAAATAAGAAGAATGCATTACTTTTTCCCATAAAAAAGGGAAATTTCTTTATTTTTGCTCCAAAATAAGGGAAATTTCTGCTTTTTTGCCTCTAAATAATTGTAATTTCTGACTTCTTTCCCCAAACAAAGGGAATTTCTGTCTTTTTTGCCCCAAAATAAGGAAAATTTCTTACTTATGACCCTGAAATAAGTGAAATTTCTGCAATTTTGCCCCAAAATAAAGGAAATTTTTGCCTTTGTGCCCCCAAATAAGGGGAATTTCAGCCTTTTTACCTAAAAATAAGGGGAATTTCTGCATTTTTGCCACAAAATATTAGGAATTTCTGCCTTTTTGCCCCAAAATAAGAAAATTTCTGCTTTTTTTCCCTGAAATAAGTGAAATTTCTGCAATTTTGCCACAAAATAAGTGAAATTTCTGCAATTTTGCCCCAAATTAATGGAAATTTCTGGAATTTTGCCCCAAAATAAGTAGAATTTCTGAGTTTTGCCCCAAAATAAAAAGAATTTCTGTCTTTTTGCCCCAACATATAGGCAATTTCTGACTTTGTGACCCAAAATTAGGGGAATTTCTGCAATTTTGCTCCAAAATACGGGGAATTTCTGCCTTTTTGCCCGAAAATAAGAAGAATGCATACCTTTTTGCCATAACAAAGGGAAATTTCTTAATTTTTGCTCCAAAATAAGGGGATATTTCTGCATTTTTGCCTGTAAGTAAGTGGAATTTCTGTCTCTTTTCCCCAAAACAAAGGGAATTTCTCTCTTTTTTGCCCCAAAATAAAGAAAATTTCTGACTTATTACCCTGAAATAAGTGAAATTTCTGCAATTTTGCCCCAAAATAAGGGAAATTTCTGCATTTTTGCCACAAAATAAGGGGAATTTCTGTCTTTTTGCCACAAAATAAGGGAAATTTCAGCCTTTTTACCTGATAATAAGGGTAATCTCTGATTTTTGCCCTAAAATATAAGGAATTTCTGTATTTTGCCCTAAAATAAAGAAAATTTCTACAATTTTGTATCAAAATACAAGCAATTTCTGCCTTTTTGCCCCCAAATAAGGGGAATTTCAGCCTTTTTACCTCGAAATAAGGGGAATTTCTGCATTTTTGCCACAAAATATTAGGAATTTCTGCCTTTTTACCCCAAAATAAGGAAAATTTCTGCCTTTTTTCCCTGAAATAAGTGAAATTTCTGCAATTGTGCCCCAAAATAAGTGAAATTTCTGCAATTTTGCCCCAAAATAAGTGAAATTTCTGCAATTTTGCCCCAAAATATAGGAAATTTCTGGAATTTGCCCCAAATTAAGTGGAATTTCTGAGTTTTGCCCCAAAATAAGGAGAATTTCTGTCTTTTTGCCCCAACATATAGAGAATTTCTGCCTTTTTGCCCCACAATTAGGGGAATTTCTGCAATTTTGCTCCAAAATACGGGGAATTTCTGCATTTTTGCCCGAAAATAAGAAGAATGCATATCTTTTTGCCATAAAATGGAAATGTCTTCATTTTTGCTCCAAAATAAGGGGAATTTTTACTTTTTTGCCTCTAAATAAGTGGAATTTCTGTCTTTTTCCCCCAAAACAAAGGGAATTTCTGTCTTTTTTGCCCCAAAATAAGGAAAAATTCTGACTTATTACCCTGAAGTAAGTGAAATTTCTGCAATTTTGCCACAAAATAAGGGAAATTTCTGCCTTTTTGCCCCCAAATAAGGGGAATTTCAGCCTTTTACCTCAAAATAAGGGGAATTTCTGCATTTTTGCCCGCAAGTAAGGGGAATTTCAGCCTTTTTACCTCAAAATAAAAGATTTTTCTGCATTTTTGCCACAAAATATTAGGAATTTCTGGCTTTTTGCCCCAGAATAAGATAATTTCTGCTTTTTTTCCCTGAAATAAGTGAAATTTCTGCAATTTTGCCCCAAAATATGTAAAATTTCTGCAATTTTGCCACAAAATAAGTGAAATTTCTGCCTTTTTGCCCCCAAATAAGGGGAATTTCAGCCTTTTTACCTCGAAATAAGGGGAATTTCTGCATTTTTGCCACAAAATATTAGGAATTTCCGGCTTTTTTGCCCCAAAATAAGGAAAATTTCTGCATTTATTCCCTGAAATAAGTGAAATTTCTGTAATGTTGCCCCAAAATAAGTGAAATTTCTGCAATTTTGCCCCAAAATAACTGAAATTTCTGGAATTTTGCCCCAAAATAAGTGGAATTTCTGTGTTTTGCCCCAAAATAAGGAGAATTTCTGTATTTTTGCCCCAACATATAGGGAATTTCTGCATTTTTGCCCCACAATTAGGGGAATTTCTGCAATATTGCTCCAAAATACGGGGGATTTCTGCATTTTTGCCCGAAAATAAGAAGAATGCATTACTTTTTCCCATAAAAAAGGGAAATTTCTTTATTTTTGCTCCAAAATAAGGGAAATTTCTGCTTTTTTGCCTCTAAATAATTGGAATTTCAGTCTTCTTTCCCCAAAACAAAGGGAATTCCTGTCTTTTTTGCCCCAAAATAAGGAAAATTTCTTACTTATGACCCTGAAATAAGTGAAATTTCTGCAATTTTGCTTCAAAATAAAGGAAATTTTTGCCTTTGTGCCCCCAAATAAGGGGAATTTCAGCCTTTTTACCTAAAAATAAGGGGAATTTCTGCATTTTTGCCACAAAATATTAGAAATTTCTGCCTTTTTGTCCCAAAATAAGAAAATTTCTGCTTTTTTTCCCTGAAATAAGTGAAATTTCTGCAATTTTGCCCCAAAATAAGTGAAATTTCTGCAATTTTGCCCCAAATTAAGGGAAATTTCTGGAATTTTGCCCCAAAATAAGTAGAATTTCTGAGTTTTGCCCCAAAATAAAAAGAATTTCTGTCTTTTTGCCCCAACATATAGGCAATTTCTGACTTTGTGCCCCACAATTAGGGGAATTTCTGCAATTTTGCTCCAAAATACGGGGAATTTCTGCTTTTTGCCCAAAAATAAGAAGAATGCATAACTTTTTTTTTTTTAAAAAAGGAAATTTCTTATTTTTGCTCCAAAATAAGGGGAATTTCTTCATTTTGCCTCTAAAAATGTGGAATTTCTGTCTTTTTTACCCAAAACAAAGGGAATTTCTGTCTTCTTTGCCCCAAAATAACGAAAAATTCTTCCTTATTACACTGAAGTAAGTGAAATTTCTGCAATTTTGCCCCAAAATAAGGGAAATTTCTGCCTTTTTGCCCCCAAATAAGAAGAATTTCAGCCTTTTTACCTTAAAATAAGGGGAATTTCTGCAATTTTACACAAAAATAAGTGAAATTTCTGCAGTTTTGCCCTAAAAGAAGAAAAATTTCTGGAATTTTGCCCCACAATAAGTGGAATTTCTGAGTTTTGCCCCAAAATAAGGAGAATTTCTGTTTTTTGCCACAACATATAGAGAATTTCTGCCTTTTTGCCCCACAATTAGGGGAATTTCTGCAATTTTTCTCCAAAATACGGGGAATTTCTGCCTTTTTGCCCGAAAATAAGAAGAATGCATACCTTTTTGCCATAACAAAGGGAAATTTCTTCATTTTTGCTCCAAAATAAGGGGAATTTCTGCATTTTTGCCTGTAAATAAGTGGAATTTCTGTCTCTTTTCCCCAAAACAAAGGGAATTTCTCTCTTTTTTCCCCAAAATAAAGAAAATTTCTGACTTATTACCCTGAAATAAGTGAAATTTCTGCAATTTTGCCCCAAAATAAGGGAAATTTCTGCATTTTTGCCACAAAATAAGGGGAATTTCTGTCTTTTTGCCCCAAAATAAGGGAAATTTCAGCCTTTTTACCTGATAATAAGAGTAATCTCTGCTTTTTGCCCTAAAATATGGGGAATTTCTGTATTTTGCCCCAAAATAAAGAAAATTTCTGCAATTTTGTACCAAAATACAAGCAATTTCTGCCTTTTTGCCCCCAAATAAGGGGAATTTCAACCTTTTTACCTCGAAATAAGGGGAATTTCTGCATTTTTGCCACAAAATATTAGGAATTTCTGCATTTTGCCCCAAAATAAGGAAAATTTCTGCCTTTTTTCCCTGAAATAAGTGAAATTTCTGCAATTGTGCCCCTAAATAAGTGAAATTTCTGCAATTTTGCCCCAAAATAAGTGAAATTTCTGCAATTTTGCCCCAAATAATAGGAAATTTCTGGAATTTGCCCAAAATTAAGTGGAATTTCTGAGTTTTGCCCCAAAATAAGGAGAATTTCTGTCTTTTTGCCCCAACATATAGAGAATTTCTGCCTTTTTGCCCCACAATTAGGGAAATTTCTGCAATTTTGCTCCAAAATATGGGTAATTTCTGCATTTTATCCCGAAAATAAGAAGAATGCATATCTTTTTGCCATAAAATGGAAATGTCTTCATTTTTGCTCCAATATAAGGGGAAGTACCACTTTTTTGCCTCTAAATAAGTGGAATTTCTGTCTTTTTCCCCCAAAACAAAGGGAATTTCTGTCTTTTTTGCCCCAAAATAAGGAAAAATTCTGACTTATTACCCTGAAGTAAGTGAAATTTCTGCAATTTTGCCACAAAATAAGGGAAATTTCTGCCTTTTTACCCCCAAATAAGGGGAATTTCAGCCTTTTTACCTCGAAATAAGGGGAATTTCTGCATTTTTGCCACAAAATATTAGGAATTTTCGGCTTTTTTGCCCCAAAATAAGGAAAATTTCTGCCTATTTTTTCCGAAATAAGTGAAATTTCTGTAATTTTGCACCAAAATAAGTGAAATTTCTGCAATTTTGCCCCAAAATAAGTGAAATTTCTGCAATTTTACCCCAATATATGGGAAATTTCTGGAATTTTGCCCCAAAATAAGTGGAATTTCTGTGTTTTGCCCCAAAATAAGGAGAATTTCTGTATTTTTGCCCCAACATATAGGGAATTTCTGCATTTTTGCCCCACAATTAGGGGAATTTCTGCAATTTTGCTCCAAAATATGGGGGATTTCTGCCTTTTTGCCCGAAAATAAGAAGAATGCATTACTTTTTCCCATAAAAAAGGGAAATTTCTTTATTTTTGCTCCAAAATAAGGGAAATTTCTGCTTTTTTGCCTCTAAATAATTGTAATTTCTGTCTTCTTTCCCCAAAACAAAGGGAATTCCTCTTTTTTGCCCCAAAATAAGGAAAATTTCTTACTTATGACCCTGAAATAAGTGAAATTTCTGCAATTTTGCTTCAAAATAAAGGAAATTTTTGCCTTTGTGCCCCCAAATAAGGGGAATTTCAGCCTTTTTACCTTAAAATAAGGGGAATTTCTGCAATTTTACACAAAAATAAGTGAAATTTCTGCAGTTTTGCCCTAAAAGAAGAAAAATTTCTGGAATTTTGCCCCACAATAAGTGGAATTTCTGAGTTTTGCCCCAAAATAAGGAGAATTTCTGTTTTTTGCCACAACATATAGAGAATTTCTGCCTTTTTGCCCCACAATTAGGGGAATTTCTGCAATTTTTCTCCAAAATACGTGGAATTTCTGCCTTTTTGTCCGAAAATAAGAAGAATGCATACCTTTTTGCCATAACAAAGGGAAATTTCTTCATTTTTGCTCCAAAATAAGGGGAATTTCTGCATTTTTGCCTGTAAATAAGTGGAATTTCTGTCTCCTTTCCCCAAAACAAAGGGAATTTCTCTCTTTTTTCCCCAAAATAAAGAAAATTTCTGACTTATTACCCTGAAATAAGTGAAATTTCTGCAATTTTGCCCCAAAATAAGGGAAATTTCTGCATTTTTGCCACAAAATAAGGGGAATTTCTGTCTTTTTGCCCCAAAATAAGGGAAATTTCAGCCTTTTTACCTGATAATAAGAGTAATCTCTGCTTTTTGCCCTAAAATATGGGGAATTTCTGTATTTTGCCCCAAAATAAAGAAAATTTCTGCAATTTTGTACCAAAATACAAGCAATTTCTGCCTTTTTGCCCCCAAATAAGGGGAATTTCAGCCTTTTTACCTCGAAATAAGGGGAATTTCTGCATTTTTGCCACAAAATATTAGGAATTTCTGCATTTTGCCCCAAAATAAGGAAAATTTCTGCCTTTTTTCCCTGAAATAAGTGAAATTTCTGCAATTGTGCCCCTAAATAAGTGAAATTTCTGCAATTTTGCCCCAAAATAAGTGAAATTTCTGCAATTTTGCCCCAAATAATAGGAAATTTCTGGAATTTGCCCAAAATTAAGTGGAATTTCTGAGTTTTACCCCAAAATAAGGAGAATTTCTGTCTTTTTGCCCCAACATATAGAGAATTTCTCCCTTTTTGCCCCACAATTAGGGAAATTTCTGCAATTTTGCTCCAAAATATGGGTAATTTCTGCATTTTATCCCGAAAATAAGAAGAATGCATATCTTTTTGCCATAAAATGGAAATGTCTTCATTTTTGCTCCAATATAAGGGGAATTTCCACTTTTTTGCCTCTAAATAAGTGGAATTTCTGTCTTTTTCCCCCAAAACAAAGGGAATTTCTGTCTTTTTTGCTCCAAAATAAGGAAAAATTCTGACTTATTACCCTGAAGTAAGTGAAATTTCTGCAATTTTGCCACAAAATAAGGGAAATTTCTGCCTTTTTACCCCCAAATAAGGGGAATTTCAGCCTTTTTACCTCGAAATAAGGGGAAATTCTGCATTTTTGCCACAAAATATTAGGAATTTCCGGTTTTTTGCCCCAAAATAAGGAAAATTTCTGCCTTTTTTCCCCGAAATAAGTGAAATTTCTGTAATTTTGCCCCAAAATAAGTGAAATTTCTGCAATTTTGCCCCAAAATAAGTGAAATTTCTGCAATTTTACCCCAATATATGGGAAATTTCTGGAATTTTGCCCCAAAATAAGTGGAATTTCTGTGTTTTGCCCCAAAATAAGGAGAATTTCTGTATTTTTGCCCCAACATATAGGGAATTTCTGCATTTTTGCCCCACAATTAGGGGAATTTCTGCAATTTTGCTCCAAAATATGGGGGATTTCTGCTTTTTGCCCGAAAATAAGAAGAATGCATTACTTTTTCCCATAAAAAAGGGAAATTTCTTTATTTTTGCTCCAAAATAAGGGAAATTTCTGCTTTTTTGCCTCTAAATAATTGTAATTTCTGTCTTCTTTCCCCAAAACAAAGGGAATTCCTCTTTTTTGCCCCAAAATAAGGAAAATTTCTTACTTATGA
Organism: Micromys minutus; assembly: GCF_963924665.1. NCBI lineage: Eukaryota > Metazoa > Chordata > Mammalia > Rodentia > Muridae > Micromys > Micromys minutus. The sequence continues at coordinate 3,808 of NW_027667305.1, read as the reverse complement.
CCCTGAAATAAGTGAAATTTCTGCAATTTTGCTTCAAAATAAAGGAAATTTTTGCCTTTGTGCCCCCAAATATGGGGAATTTCAGCCTTTTTACCTAAAAATAAGGGGAATTTCTGCATTTTTGCCACAAAATATTAGGAATTTCTGCCTTTTTGCCCCAAAATAAGAAAATTTCTGCTTTTTTTCCCTGAAATAAGTGAAATTTCTGCAATTTTGCCCCAAAATAAGTGAAATTTCTGCAATTTTGCCCCAAATTAAGGGAAATTTCTGGAATTTTGCCCCAAAATAAGTAGAATTTCTGAGTTTTGCCCCAAAATAAAAAGAATTTCTGTCTTTTTGCCCCAACATATAGGCAATTTCTGACTTTGTGACCCAAAATTAGGGGAATTTCTGCAATTTTGCTCCAAAATACGGGGAATTTCTGCCTTTTTGCCCAAAAATAAGAAGAATGCATAACTTTTTTCCTTAAAAAAAGGGAAATTTCCTATTTTTGCTCCAAAATAAGGGGAATTTCTGCATTTTGCCTCTAAAAATGTGGAATTTCTGTCTTTTTTACCCAAAACAAAGGGAATTTCTGTCTTCTTTGCCCCAAAATAAGGAAAAATTCTGACTTATTACAATGAAGTAAGTGAAATTTCTGCAATTTTGCCCCAAAATAAGGGAAATTTCTGCCTTTTTGCCCCCAAATAAGGGGAATTTCAGCCTTTTTACCTTGAAATAAGGGGAATTTCTGCATTTTTGCAAAAAAATATTAGGAATTACTGCCATTTTGCCCCAAAATAAGGAAAATTTCTGCCTTTTTTCCCTGAAATAAGTGAAATTTCTTCAATTTTGCCTCCAAATAAGTGAAATTTCTGCAATTTTACACAAAAATAAGTGAAATTTCTGCAGTTTTGCCCTAAAAATAGAAAAATTTCTGGAATTTTGCCCCAAAATAAGTGGAATTTCTGAGTTTTGCCCCAAAATAAGGAGAATTTCTATTTTTTGCCACAACATATAGAGAATTTCTGCCTTTTTGCCCCACAATTAGGGGAATTTCTGCAATTTTGCTCCAAAATACGGGGAATTTCTGCCTTTTTGCCCGAAAATAAGAAGAATGCATACCTTTTTGCCATAACAAAGGGAAATTTCTTAATTTTTGCTCCAAAATAAGGGGATATTTCTGCATTTTTGCCTGTAAGTAAGTGGAATTTCTGTCTCTTTTCCCCAAAACAAAGGGAATTTCTCTCTTTTTTGCCCCAAAATAAAGAAAATTTCTGACTTATTACCCTGAAATAAGTGAAATTTCTGCAATTTTGCCCCAAAATAAGGGAAATTTCTGCATTTTTGCCACAAAATAAAGGGAATTTCTGTCTTTTTGCCACAAAATAAGGGAAATTTCAGCCTTTTTACCTGATAATAAGGGTAATCTCTGCTTTTTACCCTAAAATATGGGGAATTTCTGTATTTTGCCCCAAAATAAAGAAAATTTCTGCAATTTTGTACCAAAATAAAAGCAATTTCTGCCTTTTTGCCCCCAAATAAGGGGAATTTCAGCCTTTTTACCTCGAAATAAGGGGAATTTCTGCATTTTTGCCACAAAATATTAGGAATTTCTGCCTTTTTACCCCAAAATAAGGAAAATTTCTGCCTTTTTTCCCTGAAATAAGTGAAATTTCTGCAATTGTGCCCCAAAATAAGTGAAATTTCTGCAATTTTGCCCCAAAATAAGTGAAATTTCTGCAATTTTGCCCCAAAATATAGGAAATTTCTGGAATTTGCCCCAAATTAAGTGGAATTTCTGAGTTTTGCCCCAAAATAAGGAGAATTTCTGTCTTTTTGCCCCAACATATAGAGAATTTCTGCCTTTTTGCCCCACAATTAGGGGAATTTCTGCAATTTTGCTCCAAAATACGGGGAATTTCTGCATTTTTGCCCGAAAATAAGAAGAATGCATATCTTTTTGCCATAAAATGGAAATGTCTTCATTTTTGCTCCAAAATAAGGGGAATTTTTACTTTTTTGCCTCTAAATAAGTGGAATTTCTGTCTTTTTCCCCCAAAACAAAGGGAATTTCTGTCTTTTTTGCCCCAAAATAAGGAAAAATTCTGACTTATTACCCTGAAGTAAGTGAAATTTCTGCAATTTTGCCACAAAATAAGGGAAATTTCTGCCTTTTTGCCCCCAAATAAGGGGAATTTCAGCCTTTTACCTCAAAATAAGGGGAATTTCTGCCTTTTTGCCCGCAAGTAAGGGGAATTTCAGCCTTTTTACCTCAAAATAAAAGATTTTTCTGCATTTTTGCCACAAAATATTAGGAATTTCTGGCTTTTTGCCCCAGAATAAGATAATTTCTGCTTTTTTTCCCTGAAATAAGTGAAATTTCTGCAATTTTGCCCCAAAATATGTGAAATTTCTGCAATTTTGCCACAAAATAAGTGAAATTTCTGCCTTTTTGCCCCCAAATAAGGGGAATTTCAGCCTTTTTACCTCGAAATAAGGGGAATTTCTGCATTTTTGCCACAAAATATTAGGAATTTCCGGCTTTTTTGCCCCAAAATAAGGAAAATTTCTGCCTTTATTCCCTGAAATAAGTGAAATTTCTGTAATGTTGCCCCAAAATAAGTGAAATTTCTGCAATTTTGCCCCAAAATAACTGAAATTTCTGGAATTTTGCCCCAAAATAAGTGGAATTTCTGGGTTTTGCCCCAAAATAAGGAGAATTTCTGTATTTTTGCCCCAACATATAGGGAATTTCTGCATTTTTGCCCCACAATTAGGGGAATTTCTGCAATATTGCTCCAAAATACGGGGGATTTCTGCCTTTTTGCCCGAAAATAAGAAGAATGCATTACTTTTTCCCATAAAAAAAAGAAATTTCTTTATTTTTGCTCCAAAATAAGGGAAATTTCTGCTTTTTTGCCTCTAAATAATTGGAATTTCTGTCTTCTTTCCCCAAAACAAAGGGAATTCCTGTCTTTTTTGCCCCAAAATAAGGAAAATTTCTTACTTATGACCCTGAAATAAGTGAAATTTCTGCAATTTTGCTTCAAAATAAAGGAAATTTTTGCCTTTTTGCCCCCAAATAAGGGGAATTTCAGCCTTTTTACCTAAAAATAAGGGGAATTTCTGCATTTTTGCCACAAAATATTAGAAATTTCTGCCTTTTTGCCCCAAAATAAGAAAATTTCTGCTTTTTTTCCCTGAAATAAGTGAAATTTCTGCAATTTTGCCCCAAAATAAGTGAAATTTCTGCAATTTTGCCCCAAATTAAGGGAAATTTCTGGAATTTTGCCCCAAAATAAGTAGAATTTCTGAGTTTTGCCCCAAAATAAAAAGAATTTCTGTCTTTTTGCCCCAACATATAGGCAATTTCTGACTTTGTGCCTCACAATTAGGGGAATTTCTGCAATTTTGCTCCAAAATACGGGGAATTTCTGCCTTTTTGCCCAAAAATAAGAAGAATGCATAACTTTTTTTTTTAAAAAAAGGAAATTTCTTATTTTTGCTCCAAAATAAGGGGAATTTCTTCATTTTGCCTCTAAAAATGTGGAATTTCTGTCTTTTTTACCCAAAACAAAGGGAATTTCTGTCTTCTTTGCCCCAAAATAAGGAAAAATTCTGACTTATTACAATGAAGTAAGTGAAATTTCTGCAATTTTGCCCCAAAATAAGGGAAATTTCTGACTTTTTGCCCCCAAATAAGGGGAATTTCAGCCTTTTTACCTTAAAATAAGGGGAATTTCTGCAATTTTACACAAAAATAAGTGAAATTTCTGCAGTTTTGCCCTAAAAGAAGAAAAATTTCTGGAATTTTGCCCCACAATAA